>NC_090765.1:25645710-25725710 GCF_036898095.1 Palaemon carinicauda
TCTCAAGCTTAGATGTACACAGTGAACCATGCCGTCAACATAAGACTTTCTATCTGCTCTCCAATACCAGAAACTGTTTAAAAAAATCAAATATAGATTTCTTGAGTTCCAATTTCTGTGCATCAATGTGACTACAGTATTTCCTATGAGTTTAAATTTAAATATCATGGCCAAAATGTTAAGTTTCATTTTCATATGGTTAAATAGTTCCTTTCAAAATCAAGGTGGATACTCCTAAGTTATGTGTACATCTATTATTATTATTATTTTTATCATTATTATTATCATTACTACTTGCTAAGCTACAACCCTAGTTGGAAAAGCAGGATGCTGTAAGCCCAGGGGCCCAAACACGGAAAATAGCCCAGCGAGGAAAGGAAACAAGGAAAAAGAAATATTTTAAGAAAGGAAAAAAAGGAAAAATAAAATATTTCAAGAATAGCAACAACATTAAAATAAATATTTCCTATATAAACTATAAAAAACTTTAACAAAACAAGAGAAAGAGAAAACAGATAGAATAGCGTGCCCGAGTGTACCTTCAAGCAAGAGAACTCTAACCCAAGACAGTGGAAGACCATGATACAGAGGCTATGGCACTACCCAAGACTAGAGAACGCTGGCTTGATTTTGGAGTGTCCTTCTCATAGAAGAGCTGCTTACCATAACTAAAGAGTCTCTTCTACCCTTACCAAGAGGAAAGTAGCCACTGAAAAATTACAGTGCAGTAGTTAACCCCTTGGGTGAAGAAAAATTGTTTGGTAATCTCAGTGTTGTCAGGTGTATGAGGAGAGAAGAGAATCTGTAAAGAATATGCCAGACTATTCGGTGTATGTGTAGGCAAAGCGAAAGTGAACCGTAACCAGAGATAAAGATCCAATGTAGTATTGTCTGGACAGTCAAAGGACCCCATAACTCTCTAGTGGTAGTATTTCAACCGGTGACTGGTGCCCTGGCCAACCTACTACCTATACTATAATGCACCTTCTTCAGGGGTGGTGGCCTATGTTGAATAGAGCATCTGTCAAGTCATCAGGAAAAAACTTAGACATTAACTCCTTGCCACTAGAGTTAGGAGCCATGGTAGCCTGGGATAATCGAATGCTTTGAAACTTGAAAATATTTTCCATGCTTGGGATACTTGAAAATGAGGGAATAATTCTCATGAACTTCATTAGGGTCATTGATGACTGTATTATTTTCTCTTAAAGTGGTCACAGGAGCAGGGGAAAGCTTATCCCCATATTTTTTATCTCTTTAAGAAAAGTTATCATGAGTTTTATCATTAAATCAAGAAATACAATATAGCCATGAATCTCGAGCATTTCTTTCAAAAAAATTAATTTTTTGTCAATATTTCTTACAAAATATGTTGTGTCTGAGGTTTTCCTTTATTTATTTGTATACCAACATGAATGTTTTTTTTCAAGGCTGCCTCAGTGAAAAAAAAAATCTCAATACGTAGTTTGAAATATTCAAAATGACAGATTGAATCTTTCTCCTATTTGGTTCTTTAACCTTCTGTTCAGTTGATATATTCCTAACATGTTTCAGGTGAATTACCAGTAGTAGGTTGGCCAGGGCACCAGCCACCCGTTGAGATACTACCGCTAGAGAGTTATTGGGTCCTTTGACTGGACAGGCAATACTATAATGGATCCTTCTCTGGTTACAGTTCATTTTCCTTTTGCCTACACATACACCAAATAGTCTGGCCTATTCTTTACATATTCTCTATCCTCATACACAATACTTAGAGATTACCAAACAATTCATCTTCGCTCAGGGGGTTAACTACTGCACTGCAGTTGTTCAGTTTCTACTTTCCTATTGGTAAGGGTAGAAGAGAGACTTGAGCTTTAGTAAACGGCTCTTCTAGGTGGACACTCAAAATCAAACCACTGTTCTCTAGTCTTGGGTAGTGACACAGCCTCTGTACCATGGCCTTCCACTGTCTTGGATTTGTTCTCTTGCTTGAAAGTACACTTGAGCACACTATTTTATCTTATTTCTTTTCCTCTTGTTTTTTTACGATTTTATAGTTTATATGAATTTATTTTATTGTTACTTTTTTATTTAATTGTTAATTGCTACTCTTATAGTTTATTTACTTATTTCCTTTCCTCACTGGGCTATTTTCCTTGTTGGAGCCCTAGGGCTTGTAACATCCTGCTTTTCCGTCTAGGGTTTATAGCTTAGCATGTAATAATAATAATAATAATAATAATAATAATAATAATAATAATAATTGGGAAGTGTTCACTTCCATTCTAATATTCATCTAGGGACCATACAAAATATAAATGTATGTTGGAAAAGCACAAGCTTACATGTATGGCAGATAAATTATTACCATAGGTATTATAAAAGGTTATTGACCCATCATCATACAAGAAGTTATCAATGAAGCTGACGAAATTAGTACTGCTAGAAGTAGACTTCACTCTTCATCTCACTAAATACTTGTTCAAATTCGAATATTAACACCCAGTTTCAACTCTAATTAAAGGGTAATATGTCTGATATCTTGGAAACCTGAAGTAAAGATTCTTTGGGAGCAAGTTTGAACTTAAACCAACAAATTATGCTCTTTAAGCTGGCCTCTCTGTGCAAGGACTTGAGAATATGACCATACATTTTTCAAATATCAATAAAATGTATTTCGTCAGCTGGATCAGTAGCAGATATTTCATGAAGATAATTAACAACTGGTTTATGTAACTTTCATTTCGCTCTTCACCACAATAACCCAGTTAGGATATGTGAGATATGTGCCATAAAATTTGTACTTTGGAAAATCAAAATTAAATGTAGTGAATTTGAGAATAATAAATGAGATTCAAAATTAAATGCTAAATGACAAGATGAATTGGAATACTTGTAACCTTTGGAAATTCTTTCTTCAATTTCATCACATCTTATCACGCCAACTTTGTATCCACTCCATTACGGACCGATTACATTCCTTGAGGTCCAAATCTGTACAAATTGGCCCCTGTCACACCTACGAAGTACGTGGTCCATTGTTTGGATCGGATGCCCACATGGGCACTCAGCTGGGGGGGGGGTGCCTTACTTATGAACATTGTCTCCTGTCTTTCTAACTTGAGTTGTGCTGACTCATCAATTGTTAGCACCCTTCCAACAAAGCCTTTCAAAATTTTTAACTTTAAAACAATTTTCAAATAGATTTTCTCTAATGCTACCCTGAGCATTATGTTCCCATCACATATTTTGACGAGATCTAAAAGCCTACTTTCTGGGACTTCGTGGAGGGTTGTCTTCTTGTGTCAAAATTTCGTTGCTAGTTATGAAGTTTCTTCAAAAGGTTTCAAGAGGAATTAATTCCCCAAACATCCTTGAAAAATTAAAAATAAAACGGATTTTAAGCAAAGTGAAAAATTTTTGGGGGGTGAGAGTGCGATGTTGTCCTGATGGAAAGGTTGCTTTAGGTAGCCTTCTAAGGGATATTTGCTACAGTGATACCCCCAGAGAATTAAACCAAAGGTCTCCAGGATTCTAACTCCTGGCACGAGTATCCAATAAAAGATATCACATAATATCAGGGAACGTATTCTAGATACGACACATAGCAATCTTCACCCCGAATAGATTTAACTCTTTGATGTAAGGGGGAAGAGTGGCAAAAGAAGGGAGCGCTATTCTAGGTACCCGGTGGACCTCCTTCCTTACTACTGCCGCAACGCCATTCCTTATCTTGTTGTTAATCAGAAATGACCGCAGATAAAGTAATTTTGGGAGGGGTCAGCAAAAGGGTGGGTCCATCAGGACGACATGGCTCTCTCACCCAAAAATAGATTTTTTACTTTGCTCAAAATCTCTTTTTTGGGCTCATGCCATGTCGTCCTAATGAAAGCATACTAGAGAATTGTCTTGAAATTACTATTAGCTGTGGGTTTGTGTATGTGCCTTCCACCTTGAATAGATTTCCTTATCTGGTCTACTAGACCTGTATATGAAATTCCAGAGATCTGTCATTTCCACTAAGCCTGGAGCTGGTTTAGTGCTTCCTGCCCCCAGCAGGGAAAAATGTCGATATCGACAATAAGGATTCAAGGTTTTTATTTCCGTTGGAACAAAAGGGAAAACTTTGGATCTTGCCTTTTTTACTTACCATGAGAATTTAAGATTCGTTCCTTCAGGAACCGTTATTGTGATTTCAAGCTATAAGCCCTATACAGGGATTAAATAAAACTTGAGTATATTTTATTAGTCTACAACCGAGGGAGCAATAATAAGACGCAAATACGTTTTATGTATTTTATTTTGCAACTAATTTATCAAATGTAGTTACAACAAAGTATGAATCTGATCCAGCATTACAACACATCAAAGTCCATATTTTCTCGTGTAGGAAAAATATATAAATACATTATCGGAATAACGCCACTCAATGGAGTTGTGAAACAAAATCTATCTGACATGTTCAGATGTTCGGAAATGCATAAGCACTGTGACGTAAACATTCACTCGGCACTGGTGTATTGGTCATATATGCACCTATATAGAACTGTATGTTAATCATCGCTGTGATCTGCACTAGAGTGTAGATATACTCAAGCACCCGATGCACTGTAAAGTCCCAAAACAGTCCACTGTTCATCGCAGCACTAGATGACGGGTTTAATGACACTACCCGCCGCCAACACAAAGTGTTTTATTTCATGTACTTGCTTCGCGTAATGTTTGTAGAAGACCCTCGATGATCTACACCCAGTGTATGAGCCGCAGTCTTTCAAAGTCCATATGTTGAAAGAAGTTCAACGAAGAAGCAACTTTCCCCTGATCGTGACCTGCGGGTGTACTGTCTGGATCAACTATGCGAATAAAGTAGGTGAGCTTCGCTCTCAGTTGTCTTAAAGATAGGTTTGATCCTGAGGTTTCGCCTCTGAAGAGCTGTCCTCCCTTAAAGTTTAAAGTTCTTCGAAGAAAGACCTTAAGACACTCTACTGGGCACAGAGAGGCATCTTCCTTCAGTGGGCAGATTCTCCAAGGACCCCACCTCTTAGTGGGTAGCTCGTTCTTGGCAAGAAAGGCAGGATCAGGAAAAAGGTTCAGTTCTCCTGAGTCTAGGAACTGAATATGGCCTTCGTTTCTGGATAAGGCCACTATTTCACTAACTCTAGCCCCTTAGGCTATTGCAAACAGAACAAAGACTTTCTGTGTTAAATCCTTTAGAGTACAATCCTCATTGTTTAGGTTCGAAGCATAATGCAAGACTTTGTCCTAGGACCACGTGATGGGCTTTGGTGGGGTTGCTGGCTTGAGTCTAGCGCATGCTTTTGGGATCTTATTAAAGATTTCACAAGAGAGGTCTACCTCAAAAGCGTTCAGAAGTGGTCTAGCCAGAACCGATTTACACGAGGTAATTGTAGTAGAGGCCAGACCTTGTTCGTGTAGGTGTATGAAGAATGCAAGACAGAAATCTATCGATATCTCTGTCGGTTTCCTTGCTTTCATGAAGGACACCCATTTCTTCCATGACGATTCATATTGTCTCCTAGTCGAACTTGACTTATACTACTCGATGAAGTCAACTTTACCCTTCGAGAATCCAAACTTTTTGTTCACAGCTAGGGCGAGAAAATCATGAGATGTAGGTTGTTGGTTCTCGAGGATGAAGAGTAGGCAGTCGACTTCTGGACCAGTTGAGATAGTACTGGATTCGGCACAGGAAACAGCTTCAGTTTCAGCTCTAGAACTAGAGGGAACCAATTGCTTTTGGGCCACTTGGGGGCCACTACTGCTGTTGTCCTTCTGAAGGATCTTAGCTTGTCGAGGACTCTTAGCAGGAGATTGGTTGGTGAAAACAGGTAAATGCGATTCCACCTGTTCCAGTCGAGGGACATGGCATCCATTGCCTCTGCTTGCGGGTCCATGTAAGGGGCTAGGCAACGAGGTAGTTTCTTGTTGTCGCTCGTTGCGAAGAGGTCGATCTGCAGTTCCGGGACTTTTTCTGAGATGAAGGAGAATGAGTCTGCAACTAGGGACCATTCTGCCTCTATGGGCTTTCGCCTGGATAGAGCAACCGTCATCACATTGCGGAACCCTTGTAGTTGAACTGCTGATAGGTGCCATCCCTTCCTCCTTGCCAAGTAGAAGATGGCTAACATCACATGGTTGATGTGGGGTGATCTCGAGCCTTGTCGATTTAGACACTTTACTATCACCTCGTTGTCCTGGACCAATCTGAAGTGGATTGATCTGCGAGGGAATAGTTTCTTCAACGTCAGGAACACTGCCATAGATTCCAAAATGTTGATATGAAAGGTTTTGAACTGGTGCAACCAATTCCCTTGCACTTTTTTGTCGTGAGAATGGCCTCCCCATCCTTCCAAGGAGGCATCAGTGTGTATCACCACTGATGGTTGTGGTGGAATTGCCCGTGCCAGGCTCTTGGCTGTTGACCACGGCCTTAACAGCGTGTGCAACAAGGTCGGGGTCAACCTTAGTTGATCTCTTCGAGCGTTTGATGCGTATTTCCTCCAGACTTCTGACACATCTTTCAGACGTGCTTTTAGTACTGAGTCTGTCACTGCTGCAAACTGGAGAGAGCCCAATACTCTTTCCTGTTGGTGTCTTGAAATCCTCTTGTGACTGATTAGTCTCCTGACAGATCCCGCTATTTCTCTCCTCTTCTTAGATGGAATGGAGAAGTGGTGTGACTTCAAGTTCCATTGGATTCCTAGCCACTGGAACTGTTAAGCTGGAGAGAGAAGAAACTTCTTGTGATTGATCTTGAAGCCCAGGTGTTCCAAGAACTGGATCACCTTGTTGGCTGCCCATACCAGCCAATCGTCTAGATATGCTACCACTTGAACTCCTTCGGAGCGTAGCTGTTGGAGAATTGTGTCTGCTAGCTTCGTGAATATTCTTGGAGCTGTGTTCAGTCCGAAGGGCATTGCTCTGAAGACAAACTTCTGTAGTTAGAATTCTAGGTAGGAGGAGAAAGGGCGACTCATTGGAAGATGCCAGTAAGCATCTGCTAGGTCTATTGAGACCATGTACACCCTAGCAGAAGGGTCCTTATGTGTTGCAAAGTGAGCATCCGGAACTTTTGTTCTTGATGAACTTGTTGAGTGGAGACAAGTCTAGAATGACTCTGAGTTTGTCTGAGTCTTTCTTGGGAACACAAAGCAGCCTTCCCTGGAACTTGATGAACTTCGCTTTCCTTATTACCTTCTTGTTCAAGAGTTCTGAGGTATATACTTCTAACAAGGGGGTGGAGTTTTGGAAGAATTCTGGAAAACGGGGTGGAGTTGGGAACCTCCGTCCGAGGATGATTTCATCTTCGAGTTCATGCTCCACTTTTGGAGAAGGTTCCTGTTCTCCATGGCTGCTCTGGCAATGATCTCTTGGACCAGTTCCTGTGGGAAAAGGTCTTTACCCCAGATGCTCGAGGTAATCAGCTTCCTTGGTTTGTGTTTGATGGTTGCTGAGGCCAAAACGAACTCTCTACAGGCTCTCTTGACTCTGTGGAAAGCATATAAGTCTTTCACAAGGGTACCCATGTAAGACTTAGCCAGGATGATGAACATTTCTGGGGCATTATGTTGATCTGCACTCATTTCCAGACAGTTCTGATGAGAGAGGGAGGCCGCAAGTCTCTCCTTCGACTCCTGTTCCTTCCTCAGAAGATGGTCTGGCAACTTCGGAAGGTTCTCATTGAATTGTTGGCCTGCTATCTCTGGATCCAACTTAGAGACGGAGAAGGTTAGGTGGAAATCCTTCCACTTCACCTCGCAGGTAGGCAGTGCTAGAGAGAATGGCTTGTATTCCTCTAGGGTTGGGCAGGGTTTGCCCTCGTAGACTGCCTTGATGGCAAAGCCTAGTGCTTTCTCCGAAAAGGGGAAAGAGATGGAGGAAGGGGCAAGAAAGGTGGGGTGTTTCTTGCTCAGTGCTGAAACTTTGGAGTTGGTGTACCCGGCTCCCATCAACGTTTTCAGGAGGATGGCTTGCGCCTTGTCATGTTAAAAAACAATGACCTCTTTGGGTACCGTTTCCTCTCGGGCTGCTTTTTCCTCCTGCAGTCTCACGTAGCAGTCTGGGTAGGTCGAAAAGTTAGGCCAGAACTCAAGGTCTTCAATCAGCCTGGTCCTCAACTTCTCAGAGACGAAGTTTCCCATTCATCATGGGCATATGCTCCGCATACCTCCAGGGATTAGTTTTGGAGCAGTGAGGGAGATCAGACACTCTAAGAGGCTTCTTAGCAGTGCCCTTGGTGGATCCAGGGGCGGTCCATCCTCTCCTGCAACAGTTTCTGCTGCTGCTTGAGCGATTCCCGCATAGTCTCTTATTCCATAATCCACTGAATAGATGTTAAGATCTTTTCATTTTTGCTGACCTGGGCAACTGGTTGTGGAGTTGGGGCTGAGGATGTTGACAGCATAGGTTGGTATGCCATCACGGCGAATTGATTGTTTTCTGTTTCCGTTGATACGGATTCTTCTTCCTCCGCTTGTGGAGGTTCCACGTTTTCTTCAGGCCCACCTTGCAGTAGGTCCTGCTCAGTGACGGTGGACATTTCTGACATCAGAGTCGAGCTTCAGTTGTATGAAGGGGGGCCGGAATTGTTCCTGAGGCATCACCGCACTTGGCAGAGCCTTAGGGAACAATAGGCACCTTAGGGAGTCATTAGGTAAGTATGGTCCTGGAGAGTTTTTCTGGAACCCTCTTACCCATTTGCGAAGGATCTCCCTCGCTGTATCCCTAGTCTCTATGGTGACTAGGAGGGCTTCTGCAAAGCCATTGGCCAGCAGGGTTGAGCAGATGGTAAAACAGTTCGGGTCCCAATACCTCATGACTCCTGACACGATGCAGCAGGGGGCATGAGTCCTGCACTTTGTGTGACCACAAAAGTCTTTCCCTTTGTGGTTGCAGAACAACGCTGCGCACTTCTCCATCAGCTCCTCCAGTAAAGGAAAAGGGCCAAATGAGTATTTATGTTTTTTATATCAGTGATATAAAAAGCATACATTTTCAATAATAGTAATCACTATTGTTTATGGTAGCTTAGGATAGTAAGCTTGAAAGGAAGTAGAAAAGACACACATCTATATTTCTTCTCCCAGGCCATTGGTGAGATCTCTGTCAGTATTAATATTCAGCTTCCCTGATAGGGAGAATACAAGGTAGAAAAACTCAATTATTATTATTATTACTATCCAAGCTACAACCCTAGTTAAAGCAAGATGCTATAAGCCCAGGGGCCCTAATAGGGAAAAATAGCCCTGTGAGGAAAGGAAATAAGGAAATAAATAAATGAAGAGAACAAATTAACAATAAATCATTCTAAAAAAAGCAACAACGTCAAAACAGATATGTCATATATAAACTATTAACGTCAAAAACAAATATGTCATATATAAACTATAAAAAGACTCATGTCTGCCTGTTCAACAAAAAAGCATTTGCTCCAGCTTTGAACATTTGAAGTTCTACTGATTCAGCTACCCGATTAGGAAGATCATTCCACAACTTGGTAACAGCTGGAATAAAACTTCTACAGTACTGCGTAGTATTGAGCTTCATGATGGAGAAAGCCTGGCTATTAGAATTAACTCATTGCCTAGTATTACGAACAGGATAGAATTGTCCAGGGAGATCTGAATGTAAAGGATGGTCAGAGTTATGAAAAATCTTATGCAACATGCATAATGAACTAATTGAACGACGGTGCCAGAGATTAATATCTAGATCAGGAATAAGAAATTTAATAGACCGTAAGTTTCTGTCCAACAAATTAAGATGAGAATCAGCAGCTGAAGACCTGACAGGAGAACAATACTCAAAACAAGGTAGAATGAAAGAATTAAAACACTTCTTCATAATAGACTGATCACCGAAAATCTTAAAAGACTTTCTCAATAAGCCAATTTTTTTATGCAATTGAAGAAGACACAGACCTTATATGTTTCTCAAAAGTAAATTTGCTGTCGAGAATCATACCTAAAATTTTGAAAGAATCATATTAATTTAAAGAAACATTATCAATACTGAGATATGGATGTTGAGGAGCCACCGTCCTTGACCTACTTACAATCATACTTTGAGTTTTGTTAGGATTCAACTTCATACCCCATAATTTGCACCATGCACTAATTTTTGCTAAATCTCTATTAAGGGATTCACCAACCCCAGATCTACATTCAGGGGATGGAATTGATGCAAAGAGAGTAGCATCATCTACATATGCAACAAGCTTGTTTTCTAGGCCAAACCACATGTCATGTGTATATAGTATGAAAAGTAATGGGCCAAGAACACTACCCTGTGGAACACCGGATATCACATTCCTATACTCACTATGGTGCCCGTCAACAACAACTCTTTGAGATCTATTACTTAAAAAATCAATAATAACGCTAAGAAACGACCCACCCACTCCCAACTGTTTCAGTTTGAAAACAAGGGCCTCATGATTAACACGGTCAAAGGCAGCACTAAAATCAAGGCCAATCATACGCACTTCCTGACCACAATCAAGGGACTTCTGTACAGCATAAGATATTGTAAGAAGGGCATCACATGCTCCAAGGCCTTTACGAAAACCAAATTGCAAACTAGGGAGTAGATGATTACCTTCAGCAAACCTATTAAGACGTTTTGTCAGAAGACGTTCAAAAACTTTAAAAACTTTAGATAATATGGGACTAGAGTTAGAGTTAGTAAATATTTTATACTAATATTACCCACCTGTAGTATATATTAATACCGATCGGGTATTTTAAGTCCCTGATGATCGAGAAAAATCATCTGGGTGTTGAGGGAGTATTCAACCTCAACAGAATATCATGGTTCCAACAATTGTCTGCGATAGGAAACACAGAGTATGTTAGAAAACATGTGAACTACTGTATAGTTGTATACAGTAGTTTTGCCGGCGGCATTGCCGGTGTTGGGTTAGTACCTGGCGGTACTAACTGATAGAGAGAGATAGGGTTAAGGAAGGAGAGTTCCCTATTATTATGAATAAACATAACAGTGGGAAGTGTAGGAGGACTACCAGACTGCCTACTGTCTCCTTGCCAGAATGAAAGTTCCAATGGAAGGGGAAAGAATCTGTCAGATTCTGGCTTCCACCCATCCACAAAAGGTCTGCTGCCGGCTATGAAGTCAGCGGCAATGAATGTGGATGGCAGCTCAAGGGAGAGCTGAGGACTTTCCAAAGTATGTTAGGTTTCCCACCGGCAGCCGTCAGGAGCCGTCTCAATCTTTGCCCAAATACTATTCACTTCCAGTGAAAGAAGGGAATAAGAGGGAAGGTGGCAGAGACGGCTAAACTAACTGCTACCGGCAGGGTACCAGCCATAACGCAGTCACCTAAGCAAGCTGGGATGACTGTCAGAATACTGGTGAAAGAATCTTGTGAGGGCTATAACGTCACTAAAGGACAGAAGGAGAAGGGTTGAGAGTCTTATAGTTTATTGATATCAGAGGTGGCGGCAGGTATGCCGCCTTCCTCAAACAATGAACTGAGGAAGCATAGCTTCCTGTGCTGACGACATCATTGATGGCGAGACAAGGGCACCCTGAGTTAGTCACTGTCTAAATCAAAGCTGGAGGCAGTAAGAACTTTGTTCCACTCGACGGCGATGAAGAGAGACAGTGGTTGCCGCCTCGACACTCGGGGAGGGAGGAAGGGTTTAGCCTCTTCTCTCTGAGAGAGAATGAATATCGTAACTTATTATAGATTCTAGAGAATGTAAACTCTCATACGAATCGAGAAGGAACGATAGGGTGAGGCTAAACATGGGGAATTACTTTACTAACGTATCTATGAGCAAGAGTAGCCTAGCTCTGGTAGGAGCCCAGGCCAAGGTAGTTGGTACCACGGGGTTCCCGCCGCATACGATAAGTAAAGACACATAATAGTACGAGGAATAATCTTTGTGTATGCAATATCACAGCAAGTATAATTTGCCGAACTAGCTAACATTATAGCTTAATACTGGGAAGTATCACCCTACTGACTAAATAAAATGCGAATGTAACGGCGACTGCTGTCGTAAAATGGCTGCCTCCGGTCTCGACAACGCTCACCCAAACACACTTAAATTATCGAAATTTAACTGTGAAAAGGGAGACTAAAATTATACACAGGGAAGCATTAATACTCAACTTTCCAGAAGATGAAGATGCTGGAGATTGCATGATGATAATTCCAAGAACTAGTAACAAAACATCGGGCTAATGGGGAGCACAACACGCTTAGCAGGGTATTAGACAAGGAATAGCATCGCGATAGTAGTAAGGAAGGAGGTCCACCAGGTACCTAGAACGGCACCCCTCCTTTTGCCACTCTTCCCCCTTACATCAAAGAGTTAAATCTATTCGGGGTGAAGATTGCTATGTGTCGTATCTAGAATACGTCCCCTGATATTATGCATTATCCTTTATTGGATACTCGCGCCAGGAGTTAGAATCCTGGAGACCTTCGGTTTAATTCTCTGGGAGTATCACTGTAGCAAATATCCCTCAGAAGGTTACCTACAGGAACCCTTCCATCAGGACGACATGGCCTGAGCCCAAAAAAAATCTCTAATTTTCTTAGACGATAGAATTTCTAATACAGTGTTAGATCTAATAAGAACCATAAGTTAATGATTGATACAGATGTTAACAGAAGAGAATAAATGGAACTTAGAAATTCTTGTAAATTCCTTCATCCTTTTGACGAGGTGTTGTCTGGATATGGTAAAGGCCACACAAGAATCTAGTAATAGAACTTACCATATTTATTATACATATGTATATAACATATATATAATCATATACTGTATATACATATGTATAAAATCAAACTCATAATCATAAAGTATACATTATATATGTCTATACAGTATCTATAAAATCGTCGTCGTCGGCGCCCACTCGTGTCCGAGTATTGGGTTCTGTCGTTAGCCATCAGCCTCCTATCTGTGGGGTGGGTGCTTATGCCTAATGTGGCTGTTAAGTCCTAGTCTGTGGTGGAAGAGTCGCGAACAGTGTTCACAAGGGAGGGTAGGTGGTGGGCGGGGCTGTTCTAATCGCTCTCTCCTTCTTCTCCTCCTAGCCTCCTCATTTTGTCTCCTCCTCTCCTCGAAGTCCACGGTGCCATGGTGTACTGTACTCCTCCAGGTTTTCCTGTCCCTGGCTGTTTCTTCCCATGAGGAAGGATCGATGTCAGTTAGAGCCAGGGTGCGCTTTAGTTGATCTTTATAGCGCATTTTCGGGGCTCCTCGTGGTCTGGTGCCCTGGGTCAGTTCTCCGTAGAATATTTTCTTTGGGAGCCTAGATGGATCCATCCTATGCACGTGTCCTATCCAGCGGAGGCGGTGGTGGATGATGGTGGCCTCCACGCTGGTCAGCAAGGCACGTTCTAAGACTTCAATGTTGGTGGTGTGGCTCTCCCAGGGGATTTTTAAGATCTGCCTCAGTTTCATTTGTTGGAAGCGTTCTAGGTTTTTAAGATCGTTTTTATATAGCGTCCATGTTTCACATGCATACAGGAGCGTGGAGAGGACTAATGCCTTGAACACCATTATTTTGGTGGTCATTGTCAGTGCGTGGTTGTTAAATACGCGGCAGTTGAGTCGGCCAAAGGCGGAGTGGGCTGCCCTGATCCTGTTCTCCACGTCCTTTTTGCTTGTGGGAGCTGATGTTAGGATGCTCCCTAGGTAGGAGAACTGGTCCACCTGTTCTAACGGTTGGTCATTCACTGTGGTATTGAAGTTGGGGAGCATCAGTCCTGGTGGATGTTGGACGAGGGTCTTGGTTTTGTCTGTGTTGACTTGCATCCCAAATCGTTCGTAGGCAGAGTTGTATGCATCAGCTAACGACTGCAGGTCCTCTGCCGTCTGACCTGGGGTGGCATTGTCGTCAGCATACTGCAGTTCTCGCACTGCACACAAGGTGGTCTTGGTTATGGCTATAAAATAGCCATATGCATACATAAGTGTAAACAATACTGTACTGTAGGTATGTATGTATTTGTGTGTATATATATATATATATATATATATATATATATATATATATATATATATATATATATATATATATATATATATATATATATATATATATATATATATATATTACATGGTTTTTCTCACTACCTTTCTTGGGAGCAATGATTGGCCAGTTCACTAAAAATTTACTTTAAAATCACAAATATAACAAAATTCATAGCTATAGCAATGGTGTATTCCCAGGTAGACTACCCCCAACCTTGATTTTAGAATAGTTGGACTATAGTACATTCATACTTGAATTGTTGAATAGAGAAATAAACCCTTGTCCAAAAATAACTAAATGAAAACCTTCCACAATATTAGCAGCTTTATATTCCCTCACTTCCTAGTTCCTGTGATTGTTCCTTTCTTTTACCCCTTCCACACCATTTACCAAGTACTTCATAAATGTCATATGCTTCTTCATAACATTTCTGAATTATACACTTCAAAAACCAGCCATCCTTCCTTTCAAAGGAATAAATCAATTTAAAACACTCACCAATCCATTGAAATATGCTAATATTTTTACCACTTTTACATTATATCCACTATTCTCACTTATCATTTATTGAAAATAACAGTAGAAACTTAAAAAATTTAACCTGCTAGAATTTCTGACACAATAAGGGCACAAAAATCTGTCTGAAAATCTAGGCATTGACAGTCAAACATCTAATGTCAGACTGTCATGAGAGTTTTACAACTATAGTAAATTTCTTTTAATGAGGCGCATTTGTACCGACTCACAGCGGTGCCCTTTTAGCTTGGAAAAGTTTCCTGATCGCCAATTGGTTAGAATTATATTGTCCAACCAATCACCGATCAGGAAACTTTTCCTAGCTAAAAGGGCACTGCTGCGAGTCGGTGCAAATCTGCCTCGCTAGAAAAAATTGACTATAGTGCACATAATTTTCTGCAAATGTGTGCATGCAAGAATTATCATCACCAGCTGAAGCTAGAACCCTACTTAAAAAGCAAGATGCTATATGCCTAAGTATTCCGACAGGGAAAAATAGCCCAGTAAGGAAGGGAAATAAAATAAATTACAAGTGATGAAAATAAAATATTTCAAGAACAGTAACAATATTAAAATAGAATTTTCATAAATAAACTATAAAGAAAAACTATATCAGCGTGTTCAACATAAAGGCATTTGCTGCAATTTTGAACTCTTGATGTTCAACTGCCTTCTTAGGAAGATAATTCCACAACTTGAACATAGCTTCTAGAATATTGTGTAGTATTGAGCTTTTTGATGGAGAAGGCAAGACTGTTAGAATGAACTGCATACCAGGTATTACATACAGAATGATACTGACTGGGAAGATCTGAATGCAAAGGATGGTCAGAGTTATGAAAAAATTTTATGCAGCATGCACAAGAACTAACTGAGCAATGGTGCAAAAGAATAATATCTAGATCAGGAATAAGAAATCTGATAGGCCACAAGTTCTTGTCCAACAAATTGAGATGAGATTCAGCAGGTGAAGACCATACAGGAGAACAATACTAGAAACAAGGCAAAATGAAAGAATTAAAACAATTCTTCAGAATAGATTGATCATGCCTCCTGGGTATGGTAACACTTCCTCAGATGCGAAAAAGTTGGCGGGATCGTCCTGGGAGATCTCTCTGCCCTTAGGAAATCCTTCCTTGCAGAGACCTGTGTATCAACCTTGTCTAGCATATCTGGGGGCAGAATTGACCAGGGAAGCTCTAGGTAAGGTCTGGTGCCCCTTGGTGCACGACACAGCCTATTGATGGCAGCTTTCCTCTTCTTGGGAGGAAAGAGAATTGATTGAATTGAATATGGGATTTAGGCATTAAGCCAAGCACTGGGGCATCAAAGGCCATTCAGCGCTATATAACTAAAATCATTCAATCATATCTGTACACTCACAACATTTAGTATCATTTTAACCTTTAATACAAATCGTAACACTTTCATACAATAAAATCTAGATGTGAAATAAATAGGGATTAAAAGGGTAAAATAAATAAATAAATTAATAAAATCAATTACAGCTCGTAATATAACCCAATACTTTGTATAAATTTTCTCAAGTTCAGGGTATTACAGTTTTCCCCCAGTATATCTCTTAACGGTTTGTCCTGGAGTAAATGTGTCCTCCTCTGGAGATTAAAAACAGGACAATCGACTAAAATATGTTTAACATCCATTGTCACTTGACAGGTATTACAAAGAGGGGCCTGTCTCCCTTCCCCACTCTTCATTAAATAATTGTGCGTTGCATGTGTATGACCAATACGCAGCCTAGTTAAAATAATGGTATCCCTTCTACTTGTAGAATTACAAGATGACCATTTATCCACCAATGGGTGGATTTGTTTCAATTTTGTATTGGTGGTCCGTTCAGACCATCGAGCTTGCCACTTATTTTTACAGTAAAGATGAATCTCACTTCTAAGATCTTTGTAAGGAATACTCAAGGGGGATGGATTACTTAGCCCTGAAGCTTCCTTTGCTGCCTTATCTACTTGTTCATTCCCATCCACCCCAACATGGGCAGGGACCCAACAGAAGTGAACACTGATACTCTTCCTAGACTGCAGAAGTACTAACCAGTCCTGCACCTCTTGTACTAGATGATGGCCTGGCATAATTTATTTTAATGAGAGTAAAACACTATTGGAATCCGTAAAAATTGTATAAAAACTATTTTGGTTGCCATTTTTAAAAATATGTTGGACTGCGAGAATTATTGCGTACAGCTCAGCAGTAAAAATTGAACAAGAGGATGGGAGTTTCCTTCTAATAACAATATCCCCCACCACAGCTGCACTTCCAACTCCTGCAGCCGATTTGGAGCCATCTGTAAAAACATGTTTCCCATGATGTTGAGCAGCATGATTTAAAAACTCACTTTTCATTACCCTACTAGGTAAGGTATTTTTCCCTCCTGCCGTAAAACATACTTTAACAGGTGGATTACACCAAGGAGGAGACTTGGGATATCCTACCTCTGCTATCTGTGCTGTTAACAAGCCTACTTCTCTAGCATCATTTTTCAGCTGTACTTCCAAAGGCTTAGGCACTCTAGATCTGTTAGGAGCCCGATCTAAAGGCGCCCTAACATATTTACAGTTAGGATTGTTTCTCACAGCAAGGGACCTAGCTAAAAACCTCAAACTCAACTCCTCTCTGCGAATGGAAAGGGGAGGTATGCCAGAATCAACATAGAGACTGTCAATGGGAGATGTTCTGTAAGCACCTGTGCAGATGCGAAGCCCAGCATTGTGAACAATATCAAGTTTTCCAAGTAAAGTCTTTGTAGCTGACCCATATATTTGGCATGCATAGTCTAACTTGCTCAGACACAAAGATGTATAAATTCTAAGCAAAGTTGTTCTATCAGCACCCCAATCAAAATGCGATATCACTTTCAGAATGTTCAGTGACTTCTTAACCCTGATAGATAGGTCATTTATATGGGGACCAAATGTCATTTTCTTGTCGAAAATGACTCCAAGAAACTTGACACTATCCTCATATGGCAAAATACAATCATTTAAGAAAAGGGTGGGGATCTCTTCCCTTTTACGAGTACGAGTAAAGCGAATGGCTTTGGTCTTCTGAGGAGAAAACATGAATCCGCGAGAATTTGCCCATGCGGAAGCAGCATTTATTGCAATTTGAAGATTTTGGCATGCTTGTAGTGCAGATGATCCACTACAATAAATTGCAAAGTCATCGACAAATAGTGATCCTTGTATGCCAGGAGGTATGTGACTAATGAGACTATTAATTGCAACAGCAAACAAGGTCACACTCAATACGCTGCCTTGGGGGACACCTTCTTCTTGCATGTAGGATGAAGATAGTTCTGACCCTACTCTCACTTTAATGGAGCGGTTTGATAAAAATTCTTCAATAAAAGAGAACATATGTCCTCCTATACCCCACGAGGCCAATTGCTTTAAAATACCACCCCTCCAGGTGGTGTCATATGCCTTTTCGAGGTCAAAAAAGACACCCACCACCTGGTTTTGGTTAGAAAAAGCATTTGAAATTTCCCTTGATAACATCAGCAAAGGGTCCAGAGTACTTCGGTTCTTCCTAAAACCAAACTGTCTGTTAGATAAAAGATTTTTTGATTCTAGATACCACACAAGTCTGTTGTTGATCATTCTCTCAAATAGTTTGCATATGCAACTGGTCAAGGATATGGGCCTATAACTAGATGGCAGTTCTGGGTCTTTACCAGACTTGTGGCCTGGAATTACAATTGAAGTATGCCAGGAATCAGGAGATGTATGGGAAGCCCATAGACCATTAAAGGTTTCTAATAAAAATTCCTTGGTATCCACCGGAAGATGTGATATCATTTCATACCGGATGCCATCCTCACCTGGGGCAGTTAAAGAAGAGCTGGAGATAGCATTTTGCATCTCCTCCATACTAAAAGGCAGGTTAAAAGCTTCAGTATTTGAAGAAGCAGGAGGAACAACAGATGTTGATGCTCTAATTTGTTGAAATGCTGGGGAATAGTTGTCAGCACTTGATACATGAGCAAAGTGCTTAGCAAGAACCTCTGCTACATCTTTGGGGTCAGATATATATCTATTATTTTCCCTTAATATTGGTAGAGGCTTAGGGACGAATTTACCTTGAAGTTTTCTAATCTTGTCCCATATTTCCTTTGAAGGAGTTTTGGTATTAATATTAGATATATATTTCTTCCAAGATGCTCTCTTTGCTTTTTTAAAAATTCTTTTTTGTTTGGCACAGGCTCTGAGATATGCTATTCTATCTGCTAAATAGTTTGTCCTCAAGTATCTTCTGAAGCAAGTTCGGGTCACTTTTCTTGCGTTGGCACATTCTTTACTCCACCAAGGAACTACAGAGCGATGAGGTAAACCGCATGTTTTAGGTATAAACTTGCTAGCATTATCATCAATAATATTTTCAAGATGTTGATAGGCATGCACTGGAGATGTAAATTCATCATATTCTTTATCAGTGTGTGAACAGTTTTCATAAGCTGCCCAGTCTGCCTCATCTATCTTCCATTTTGGTGGACACTGAGAAGGAAGATTATGGACATAATTTAACATTATTGGCCAATGGTCACTGCCATGTAGGTGTTCATTTACTGACCAAAGGTAGTCCAATCGAATGGATGAGGAACAGATTGACAAATCAATGGCTGATGTAGAGTTGTGGAATACATCATACCTAGTTGGAGAACCATCATTCATTAGTATAACATCATTGTTGTCGATTAATTCTTCAACAAGATTACCCCATCTATCGCACACATTTCCACCCCATAAAGTATGCTTTGCATTAAAATCACCCATTAAAATAAAAGGGGCAGGAAGCTGATTGATCAAGTCTTGGAGGTCAGAAAGTCCAAGCCTTCTTGGATTACCAGCATGATCTAAGAGGAAAAGTTCTAAGGATGGTTCAATATATAGCGAGCATAAAGTAATTTTTTTTCCGATATGAGTTCTAACTGCACATGCCTGTAGTGGTGTATTGAGTGGGATTGTTTCAAATTTTACAGATTTGTGAATAATAAAACCTGTACCACCTTGAGCTCTTGCAGCTTGCAAAGGAGGGGATCTACAAAAATGATAATTGAGTCCAGGATTAAATGGTTTGTCACTGATCTTGGTTTCCTGTAGGCAAATTACCTTCGTGTCTGAGTCCCTGGTTAAAGTTTTTATTTGCTCAATGCTAGTACTTAGACCTCTGCAATTCCACTGGATGATAGACATTATCTTTTGTTATTATTTTTCTTTGTCTCATTTGTCTTTTGGGACTTTTCAGATGAAGCCATGTAAGGCCTGGAGATGGAAGGCTTTACTAGGCCACCACTCTTCTTTTCTTTCTTTCTAGGATCTTTATAAGAGTCAACCTTAGGATCATGAGCAGTAGGGCACTTACCTGACTTAGATGAAGGTGAGGATGATGGGGACCTTTTCCTCTTTGGAAGATCTTGTTTTCCAATCTCCATCAAATCAGGTAGAGATTCTGCCTGAGACAATACATTTAAGGTGGTGGAAGCCACATTGGCTTCCTTGGAGGATTGTGCTAGAACTTCAACAGTTCGAGCACTTAACCCAGAAGGCTGGGCTACTACCTCTAGGGGAGATGCTCCTATCGGTGACAATACTTTTGGTGTGTTGGACACCATATTGACCTCTTTGGAGGTTTGTGCTCTGGCTTTTATAGCCTGAGCACTTGACCCAGATGGCTGGGCTACTACCACTAAGGGAGATGCACCTGACGGGCCAGGTGCTGCCACTGGTCCCCCTGTGGTAGTAAGGGGTAGTGGATTATAATCTTTTGTTGGCATCTTAACCGCGCGAGCAAAATTAAGTTGCCGATTGAGTAAATGCTTTGCATAACCTACACTTATATGTTCAGCATTTGCTTTCAAGATTGCAGCTTCTTCATTCTTGTATTCTCTACATCTTTTATCATTTGGTTTATGATTATCTTTACAGTTTGCACAGGTTGTATCTCTGTTGCATTGGCCATGTTCTAACAAAGAACAGTTAATACAGATCTTCGTATTATTGCAGTACCGGGAAGGGTGACCGTACTTGAAACAATTAAAGCATTGTAAAGGCCTAGGTTTATATTCTCGAACACGTACTCTTTCATTCTCAATAATTATATGATCTGGTATAACAGGGGTTTCAAATGTTAAAACTACCATGCTTGTTTGAGGAATCTTACTTACTTTCCAAACATTAGCAGGGCACATGTCCAGAATTTCTGGTTCTGAGAATTCATATAGATCTTTATCAAAAACTACTCCTTTACCATAGCTGAAGCTCATATGTGGTTTAATATCCTTAATAGGATCAATTTCTGCAATCTTCATGCCACAAAGCATGTGAGCTTGAGTATCTGATTTTGCATTAATCAAAACAGATTGCTTACCGTATCTACTAATATCCTTACTTTTAATTAAACCAACTTTTTTTTGTATAAATTTACTCATCTTATAATAGTTATAATTATCTATCTTTCCAGATGCAATTATCCATGTTGGGGGCTTGGGGGTTCTTACTTCTGGAAGTCTATGCTCTATTTCTTTTTCCATCCATTCTTCTGGTTTATATACCTCTAGGTGTCTTGGTGCTTTATCACATAAAGCCCCAGAAATCAAACAATTGTCAATTTTTATGCTCTCTAAATTTTTATTTGCTTCTAAAGCAATTTCAAAACTTGAAAATGATACCCAAGCTTCCCAAAAGCCTTTACTACCATTAAGCTCCATTAAAATTTCTTTGATTGCTCCAAATCTACAGAAGGCTTCATGAATTATGTCATAGCTACAACCAATTGGTATGTTTTTTAAGTGGAGAATTTTCAGATTTTTTGTTGGATCTGGTAATGAGCCAGAACCAGAGAGTAAAGTATTACGGTTATTACAAGCATCATTTTCCACCAGTGCCGATAAATTGTCTTTAACAACACTGGTCAAAAAAGTATTGTTGGAGGAATCCTTTTTATTGCCGAGGTTGTCAACAGAGCTTTCCCTATTTAAACAAGCAGAAGTCGTCAACGGTGTCTGGGGTTCGCCATTTGATCCAGGGGTACAGGGAATATTAAGTTTACTCATTAATTATTTTTCAGGGGGAGGGAAGGGGTCATAATAACAATGAAAAAAAAAACAATGGAAAAAAATATAGTTTAAGGGAGAGAAAAAATTAAGACTGTCTGAAATTCCAAAGAAGACACCGTTAGCCTTTCCTGGAATTAATTTCTCCACCAATGACACCTGTGAAAGCTGCTTACCAAATGTCCACTCCCTACCCTACCACAAAGGGATGGTACCACTATGATTAGAGTGGCTCAAGTGTATGCCAAACCCGCTTGATGGGACTGAGAGCATTTCATGAATACAATCATCCCCACTCTAATCATAGTGGCAGGCAAACCGGACAGAATGCCGAGAGTCCTATCTCTATAAAATCGCCAACCCCTGGAATCCGAAGGCCAAATTTCCTAAGAGATAGTTCCGCGTGCCAGTATGGGAATACTGACACTCCTAGGTGTCCAAACATTTTCGGGCAGTTGGCAAGACCACCACAGCTCCCACAATTGATTTTGAAATAAAAACCGATCATGGATACAATGTCCCCTCTAAAAAACCTGGACAGTGAAATGGGTAAAAGAGTTTTGACAGCAAGGTTGGAGACAGCTGATAATTATGAAGGAGGAATAAGCAATAAGAGGTAATAGAAAAAGAATGAGAGAAATTTAGAGTCAAACTGAGGAAAAGAAATTCCC
The DNA here is from genome assembly GCF_036898095.1 of Palaemon carinicauda. Classification (NCBI taxonomy): domain Eukaryota; kingdom Metazoa; phylum Arthropoda; class Malacostraca; order Decapoda; family Palaemonidae; genus Palaemon; species Palaemon carinicauda. The sequence goes on from NC_090765.1 coordinate 25,668,001, forward strand.
CAGTTCGAGAGCCCTCTTGCCCGTCACAAGCCTTCAGCACGGGAATGATATGCCGTGCTGAAGCCCAATGACTTCATCAAGGCATTCTCTCGTTAAGAGGGGGGGAGGAAAGAGAGGGGCCTCCCTGAGGCTATTAATGCTACAAATGCATTTTAAGACCTGCAAAAAGGTTGACTCTTGACTCAACCTACTCTGTGTCCAGGCCTTTAGCTTTGGCCGGTTGATAAGGGGGACCATCAGATACATCAGATTTGTCGTAATCGAGGTCATCCCTCTCCAATATTGTACGTGGCTGGTCTCGGGAGGTACGTCTCTCGCTCTTCTCTCCTCAGAGGAGAATGAGATTGAGAGTGGCTGCACTTTGTCTAGGATCCCCCGTAGCTATCAAGTTCTGGGCTTCCCGGCGAGCTCGAGGGTCCGTTGTCAAATTGAACTTGTTCTTAGGAATACTCCCAAGGTCCTTCCTTTCCCGAGTCATGAGCACCTCAAAGAAAGGGGAGAGGTAGCTAGATGATTGTCTCCTCTCCTTTCTGTCATCAGGACAGTCAGACACTCGACAGTAACAGTCCCATTCTGGAGTGGGTCGTTGGTCTATCTTGCCCCTTGTCTGCCTCCAAGGGGAGGGAAAGCAATCGGTGGAGTCAAAAATCAACGGATGACAATCTATAATTGTATACTAAGGTTACCTCCATTGGTAACAAGAGAACCAATATGGGTTCAAGGGCAATGGTTGCTAATCTTACCCGAACGGCTTCCAGAGGAAACCGACGGGGAAGGGTTGGAAGGAAACATACTAAGGGTCAGAGGGAGAAGCCAGGAGTTCTTCAACTTCGAGGATGACCCCGAAGGTGAAGAATCCCTTTTAGACTTCTTCCTCCTCCTGCCATACGCCATGTATGGCAGAAGGAAACTCATTACAAGAAGAAGCCTCCTTCCAGGTATGTCTTCTACAGGAAGGGCACAAAAGGTGAGGATCCGTCTCCTTTACACTTATGAAGGTGCTGCATTTATGATTGGACACCCCCTAATTTCTGCAGGCATCACCATTGATGACACAATCGATAACACACCAAAAAGAAATTAAATACTCAATTAAAAATTAGTTTTCTAATATTCACCTGCACAACCTACATTTACCAATAGATGTTGTTGCAGCAAGTTGCTTCTAATTTAATTTACTCTATAATCCATTTACCAAAGTATAACGTACACACTAAGTCCCAAATGAAATTACTGTTTAAATCATATCAGTTAATTTAACAATGTTCACATTGATTAATGATAGAGTTGTCTAGCATAGTAACATTCCTATATATGACGATTGCTAGTTATCCAACAACCACATCTGTTTTACCCATCATCTTTTCTGACACGAGTGATCTGCCAGCTCAAATTTTTGAGTCGGGATTGATAGCAGAGCTAAGTAAGACAACCAAAGACACTCGGAACTTGTGTAGTATTCTTCCTGGAACTCACAACCAGGAATCACCACTTTTGATCTCTGAAGATGTAAGGAAGACCTGATACTACTCTGATCACTGACAGTGGGGCAGGTGGGAGGGCATCTAATGTTGATTGTGCAGGTGACTATTAGAAAACTTGAATGTACGGAATTGGCAATGTTGATTGTTGAGTTGAGTTTTCGTGGTAAAAGATGTAGACAAACAAGAAGAAGAAAATGAAAATTACATTTGTCTAAAACTCAACTGAGCAATCAACATTTGCCAATTCCGTACATTTACCTGCATGGGGGGAAATGATCAGTTTAATGCTAGGAAGGTTGCCTGATTGTAGCTTACCTAATTCTGATGATGAGTCACAATATGATTATCAGTTCATCAGTCAGCCACCATGTCAATGGGTAGTCCTTAGGGAGCTACTGTCTAGGCATCCTCTATGATCACTTTTTTGACATAGCCACAGGAGTAGTGGTCCTCTTCCAACTGTCTGGTCACTAATGACATTGTGAGAGGGGTCCTGTACTCAAGAATCTAGACATTCCAAGGTGGCACTTCCGTGGAAGGGGTTCCATTGGTGTACATGGCGTTCTGCATTCAACAATCAAGGCACTTCAAGGTGTCACTTCCATTGAAGGGGTTCAACTTTTGATGCGTGAGGACATGCACTGAACGATCTATGCCTCTCAATGTGTCATTTCGTTTAAAAGGGTTTGATCATCAGTGCATGTGATGGTATGATGTAATAGTTCCATCTCCCCAGCCAAGTTCAGCGTAGAGAAGAGCAAACTGTGATCACAATGATTAAGCAATAACTCTGCCCGCCGCCACAACGGGACCTAGGGAACGTCCATTATTATATACTAATCCTAAATCTTTCAAGTAAAATGAGGAAAAACAGAATTAGACCTCCATGTCGCCGCTTTCAGAATGGAATACATTGATGTGATGGTCCAAAAATGTAAAGTACAGACAGTCCCCAACTTATGAACACAATAGGGACCGAAAGTCTGTTCGTAAGTTGGATTGTTCGTAAGTCGTTAGTGTTAAATTTTGGTCTAGAGTAAGCGTAACCTAACTCAGATGTCTACGATTTTAAGCGGTAGAAGTCAACAAATAGCCCCATTTCATATAAAATAAGTTATTACAAATATTTTACTTTATCATATTACAGTAGTCTGTATAATACTGTAAAGTTCAGTACAGTAGGTTGTTGTTAGTCGTGGCGATCAATTTCTCACGAAACAAAAACACGGCATTCGATTACAACAGCTGATTCTCTCTCTCTCTCTCTCTCTCTCTCTCTCTCTCTCTCTCTCTCTCTCTCGTGTTATACAATACTTACACATAGATGAAGAAACTAAAATTAGTTTTCCTAGTGTCAATTAAATACGAAACGAAAAAATTATGCCGAGTCTACATCCATTTCAATCGTAGCTAAAAATACGGCATCCGATTTCATCAGCAAACCACTATTTTTTGGGAAACATAATTTTATTCTAGAAATTTGCTACTCTTTAAATAGTTAATTGCACATTAAGAAAGCGTGTACTTTTGTTTCTAAATTTCGGGTGTGTTTTAAAAATCGAGTATTGTTGACTTTTTTTTGTTTTACTTTATGCCAAGTCTACATCCATTTCAATCATAGCTAAAAATACGGCATCTGATTTCATCAGCAAACCACTATTTTTTGGGAAACATCATTTTATTCTAGAAAATTGCTACTCTTTAAATAGTTAATTGCATATTAAGAAAGTGTGTACTTTTGTTTTTAAATTTCGGGTACAGTATCTTTTAAAAATCGAGTATTGTTGATTTCTTTTTGTTTTACTTTTGGCTGTGATCAGATCAGCTGACGTCTAGCTGCCGCTCTTGAGAGCGTCCGAGTACACTAACAAAGTATCGTTTATACCATTTCTTAACTTATTCAAACCGTCTATACAGTTGATATTACATAAGCACCAATGTGTTATAACCCATCAAATTTTTTTGTTTATTACATTTAAAACAACACACACACACACACACACACACACACACTCACTTACTCACTCTCTCTCTCTCTGTGGGCTACTTTTCACTACCTCCCATTCCTTACCTCTCTCTATCTCTCTAACAAATGATATCTTTGTTGCTCCTCAAAGTTTCATTTATATTGAAAATCAATCATGATTCAATTTTCCTTACCTTCTCCAATCTCGCACCATCTGTCACATCGAACGTTATAGCAGTAACTTAATTGTTCGACAACTTTAAAAATCGGGCTAGTACTTGCTTCTTCTCATACTTTTTATTTTAGATGGTTTCATAATTGAGGGTGGTACAAGTTGACTTATAACTGAAGTTAGGAAAAGTATTTTGGATATGGAATGGACAATCATCTTTAGTAACAGTTTAGAATTATCGTAAATTATCATTCTGTCATTAGCGGCAGTTTGTTATTGATGATTAAACGCGCCCCCCCCCCCCAAAAAAAAATATTTTCCTACTTTGCTACGTATGTAGGATTTTATATAGATACGGTAAATAATATTTGTAATACAGTAACATATTTACTAAAAGCAATTAATATCATTATTTATCACTTTCATCATGCACGTTTAATGCCTTCGTTTGTATATTATGAAGGAAGGTTTCCGTTTTAGGCGGTGTCATAAAGAAAAACATTATATAAATTGCATTCATTTAATTTATTTGGAAGTCCTAAGAAAAATTAAGTAGAACATTGGTAATAACAAAATCAACATATAGTCAATACAAGTCGGGAGCGCGCTGATTTCAAAATTTAAACTTGCGATGAAATCTACGGATGTTTACAAACATGTTTAGACTTCCGTCAATTTGTGTTCGTATGTCCAGATGTTCGTAACACGGATGTTCGTATCTTGGGGAGCGTCTGTAGCCATACCCCTAATACTGTGGGAAACGTCCCCAACGTTCACCCAATGATTAGTCTAATAAGGAAGGCCATCATATTCTTTGACAAGGTTTTGTTTGGGCACTTAGGAGAGACGAAGAGGGCTCTAGGAAGTGGCTGGATTGTCTTCATCCTGTCTAGGTAGTAACAAAGAGCTCAATACTGAGCACAGACGTCTCTCTTTGTCGTCTCTACTTACTCTCAACAAAAGAGACATCAGAATGAATTCCCGAGGAAGAGGATTGTTGAATGACTCTGTTCTTGCTCTGGATTCTTGCAAATAATACAAAAGAAAATCTCTTCCCCTCCAAGCCACCCCTGCAATTCCCCAACCTTTTTTTTTTGTAGTTATCAAGGCTACTAGGAAAAAAAAACCTTTATGGACAAGGTTCGAAGATCTGCTGATGCTAGTGGTTCATAGGGCTCTCTAATTAAAGCCTTAAGGACCTCTAAAATCATCTTTTTAGGAATTTCTATCTCAAAGGACCAAAGCTGAAAACTGAGGACAACATAGCTCTATATCCCCTGATTGCTGAAATGGGCAGGAATTTTCCCTTACAAAGGAATAACAGGAAATCCGCAATCTTGGGTTCGCCATCGAGTGTTCCAAGTCATTCCATCACTTTCTGGATGAAGCTGTGTCTACTGACTACTCAAAGAGATCCAAAAACTAGTCCTTCTGAGGCCAGAAGGGTGTGGCCAAAGTAAGACTGAATCCTGTGGGCTCCCTCAGTTTATGCAGTATGTTTCTTTTCAGAGAAAACGGAGGGAAGGCATATACCCGAAGATGCCTCCAGTCTTGAAGCATTGCATCAGTCCCCACTGACCTTGGATTGATGTGAGGACTGAAGTATACTTGAAATCTGTGGTTTGTTACTGTAGAAAACAGATCCACCGTTGCTGGCCACAGATGAACCAAATCATCCACCACTTGTTGGTCAACAGCCCATTCAGAGTTCGGGATCTGATCTCTTCAACTCAGCATCAACTGTCACGTTCACCTTAACCATGATGAACTGTAGCATGAGAATCACACACTTTCCATCTACCCAGGCCAGAATCTCTTGTGCTAGGCTGTCCCACTTCTGGGACCACGTCCCTCCTTATGTAAGTATAACCATTGAGTTGTTGGCGAACACTGCAAAGACTTGAGGAGTACAGATGATTGAAGTGAAAGAGAGCCAGCTGGATTGCTCAGAATTCCCTCCTATCGATACTGTAGATTCCCCAAATTCCTATGTTGACCACGTTTCTGATACGAACAGGTCCCCTATTGAATCCTCCATCCAGAATTCGTAACGTCTGAAAACAACATACGTGGGAGAGGGGGTTAAATGAAATATAAAAGCCAGAAGAGGTAAACAGGGCATCCGCTCACACCAGCAGCAAGATCAAAAGTGGTGATTCCTGGTGGTGAGGTCTGCAGGAAGGATACCTCACCAGTCAAGAGTGCCTTAGATCCCCTTATATAGCTATTGACATAAAAATTGAACTGGGAGATTGCTCGTCAGAAAATAATGACGACCAAAGCAAATATGGCAGTTGGATAACTAGCAAACGACATGTATAGGCAATTATAAGAATGTTACTAAGCCACGTACGTCTACCAATTCATTAGATTAATGCAATCATAGTAAATTCCATCATTAATTAACATGAACATTATTGTATTGACTGATGTAACTATCATTTCATTTGGGACTTAGTGTGTATATTATACTTGCGTAAATGGAATACATGGAGTAAATTAAATTAGAAGCAACTTGCTGCTACAAGAATTATTGTCAAATGTTGATTGTGCAATCCAATCAAGTATTACACAAAAGAAAAAGTATTAAAATATCTGCCAAAAAAATTCTAGCCAGCGGGAACATCTGTTCTCACTGACAGCTGCTATCAAAAGTGACTACTCACTTGTTTACATCTCATTATAAAATTTTAACTTCTGGGTATTCCAGCTTCGCTGTTAACACTCCTATGTAAAGAAGAACGAAGGTTTGTATTTCGACCGGAACAATTAACAGTACAGCTAAAGGAAAAAACTATTAATTAGAATTATTTTCTTGCCTACTGTTCCTATGAATTGAATTGGATTTATGAACTTTGGCTAAATAGCCCAGTACTTGGGTCTATGAGGCACTTCAGCAACCAAGTGCAACTAGGAAAAAAGCAATATGAAGGAAAGTTAGAAGAGGTTGGTCGAAGGAACACTGCAAAGACCCTGAAGTAATACCAGTACACCCACCATGTGAGTTGCTCTGACAGCATTACCCACCTAAGGAAACTGATGCTATGCTTCCAAAACTAGGGGCTAAAGTTAAGTTTAAAGCAACTATATTCCATAACTAATATCACCTTTCTAACATTCCGTTTAAAATAAATTCAATACATTGTATTAACTTCATTATCATAAAGTTTAATCTGTTATCATTTTGATGAACCTTATTTGAATGCAGTTTTAATATTAGGCAGAGAAAAGTTTAAAAAATTTTCTTTACAAAAATTCCTAGACTAACTTTTAACAATAAGGCCTTTAGCATTCAACAAACCCAATTAAACCTTCAATTTTTACAGACTTTGGAAAACTGTGCTTTCAATTGTTTCACTAAGGTTCTCTGCCCAATATTACCTACCCAGCTACTATGAACATTATTACTGCTGAAAAGTATGTTGATTAGATATTAATTAAACTTTGAAAAACAATAGTTTAACATAATTCATACTAACAAATATGTCTAAAATACAAGAGCTCTCAGGTGTCTACAGTGCTACTAAGCTTTATAAACTCAACACTGATATATAAAAGTGCATCCTACTCCACATATTCTATTCTAGAGTGTTTGCAAAACCTAAGAGAAAGTCTACAGTAAAGAAAAATAAAAATCCATGCTTTGTATTTCTACATATAACTACTTTTCAAATATGTATTTTTCCTATCTATACAAACCAGAATCGTTAAATAGGGATATGATTTCAGCGTGAGCTGGAACAGCTGTTGAATTTGTTAACAAGGTAGTTAACAACAGATGGTGTGGTGGGGAGAGAAGGTAATGTTCAAAGAACCCTACTTTGACTTTTTGGCTCGGTACTCAAAATGGTGATTGATTGATTGATTTAAAGTTTTCAGGCATCCTGACATCTAAGGTCATTGACGGCCGAAATGGTGACTGAGGAGGTTAATTAACTTAAAAGACTTAGGTTTGGCTTAGTACGACAAATGCAAATTACTTTTAAAAATTTTTATTGGTTCCTATGCATATCAAAACCTTTCCTCCTTTAAATAGGGAGATTCGGTGCTTGGTGCGTCCGAAGTCCCCCTAGAATTGAACTGGTTGGTTCTTTTCCTTACCAGGAAATGTCAGTCTACCTGATCCCATACTGGAGCAGAGGAGATAACACAAGCAAACAAGCATCCGTCTCTCATTGGGACAAGTAAATTGATATGACCTTGCTTGTCCAAGATGAATTGTACATGTCAACTGAGGAAACCCTTCCTCCAAAGGGTATATTAGTCCAGAATAATGGACCTATTTTATGATGGTTAATGGCTTGGTATAAATTCCACCATCCTACCCACTATTAGGAAAGATGGGGGAGAAATTTCTTTGGAATTAAAGAATGGAACCTAAAAGTGTAACTTACCAGCATCTAGTCAGATCCATGTGACATTTTGACTGCTTCTTCCCTAAGAGAGGGAAATGAAGAGGACCCAGCCATTCTACCATTCATTTCACTCTTCCCTAAGAGAGGGGACAGAAAAATGAAGACGACCCAGTCATTCTACCATTCATTTAATTTTAAGTGTTACCATAGACAAGATGCCTCCAGTCTCATGTGGGAGCTGGGCTGGTTACACTACTCAATACTTGAGCAGCCACCAGAAGACTAAGCAGAAATTTGGCAAGAGACTTGTGGGAATACTCCAGAAGGAAAAGACCATGGTGGTGGTTTGGAATTTCCAAACCCCAGCCTTCAATACCTGGCTGACTGAAAAGTTTATCTTAAAGGCTGAGGTGTGCCATATATCCCTGACTTTGTGAGTTCTGATTCTAGTTGGCACCTTGACTCTCAGCAGTAGGGGTATATACTGGCATTGTTTACGGCAGTGGTTCCCAACCCTGGGGTCGCGACCCCAATTGGGGTCGGCAAGCAATTTTCTTGGGGTCGTGAAGGCATGATAATAATCTAAAGGGTGTTGACTGATATCATTGGATTAAGAGGATTCAGTAGGCTTTACCAAAAAAATTTTCCATTCCTACCTAAGGTGGTAAATATAAATCTAAAAAAGGAAGGATAGAATGACCATACTCAAACTGAGTTGTTTCCCTTTTTTGCATATACCTTTATCTGACGATCAACTGGGCCGATCGTTCACATGTACATACATTACATTACTGTCTATCGGCCTTTCTCAGATCATTTTTGTCTATATATATATATATATATATATATATATATATATATATATATATATATATATATATATATATATATATATATATATATATATACTGTATATACATATGTATATATACATATATATATATATATATATATATATATATATATATATATATATATATATATATATATATTATTCATATATGTCTGTTTCTGATCATTTTTGTTAATTAAAGAGATTGCATCTGGTATGTCTGTGTCACTGTGCTACCAGTCGGCTTGAACAAACAATGAATTTGTATTTTGAAATTTATAGGTATGGAGCATTTTTATGTTCAAGATTGTTATAAATTTCATTATTTAAGTTTATATCTGAGGTTTTTGTTTGTATTCGTGTAATATGAAGTTTTTTATATTTGAATTATCTATGAATTATGATATTTATTAAAAACTATATTTTAACTGCAAATTAGGAAACTCAAAATAGTGATATGTGTAGAAAATATTGTTGTTTATAAACCTAAGCTCCAGTAAGACATGCATATATAAGACAGAAATGACAAATGAGTTGTTGGTGATTACTTAAAATGCAGATACGTAGTTGTCTAAAATTCCTTTAAAAAATATAAATGAAAGAGAGGAGGAGAGAGGTGTGTGTGTATCTGTATATATCCGTGTATATGCATGTGTGTGTGCACTACCTACACACACACACACACATACTGTATATATATATATGTATATATATATATATATATATATATATATATATATATATATATATATATATATATATATATATATATATATATATATATATATATATACATGTGCGTGTGTGTGTGTGTTTGTGTATATATATACACACACACACATATATATATATATATATATATATATATATATATATATATATATATATATATATATATATATATATATATATAAGACAAATGCAGACACATTTGTGTTTATAATTATATGTTTTCATAGCATTTTCCCTGCTATCATCATAGTTATCATTATCAAGTTTTAATTGACTGATTTTAATCTCTCTATCTCTCTCTCTCTCTCTCTCTCTCTCTCTCTCTCTCTCTCTCTCTCTCTCTCTCTCTCTCATTTGATTTTACAATAGGTTGTTGCAATTATGGCAATGGCAAACAGCAAAGGAAAGCAGAAATATATGGAGGAGTACACTAACATCGGTTATACTTGCCTTATCTCAGCAGGAAAAGAAAAAACTAAATTTTTGATGTGCAGTGTCGTGCTCTCAGAAGAATCAATGACTCAAGATAAGTTAAGACATCATTTTGAGTCGAAAAATGCAAAGTTCAGTAAAAATAAAAAAAAAAAAACAAAGGTCCTTTTATTCAAGAATAAGCATGTGGATCTAAAAAGTTCTCTTCTTGACAGATATAGAAATTTAAAAAAAAAAAGAAAAGAAAGAAACAAATAAACAACCGCATGTCATTGGTGAGGAATTCATTTCACCTTTTGCAAAAGACATCGTTCATGACATAATTAAAGATAAGAGAGTTAAATCCTCGGAAATAATAACGCTTTCTAATCATACTGTACATCTTCACTTGATCTCATCACATTAAAAGTTGATGAATCAATATATATTGGTAATCTTCCTCGGTTATTAGTTTATGCCGATTTTAAGGATGAATTTCTTTCTTTCAGACCATTAGAAACAACTAAAGCTTTGGTATATTTAAAGAAAAAAAAGATAAGGTAATTTCTTAAAAAAAGAGGATTGATGTAGGAAAATGTCGATGGTATTTGTACTGAGTAGATCAGGGTTTCAAAAGAATGTAAATAATATTTCTCCAGAAGTTGTTGAAATTCATTGCATGATACATCGTTAAGTACTTTCTGCACAAACACTGCCAAAGATTTGAAAAGTTATGCAATCAGTTGTTAAAGTAGTTAACTTTATAAGGTCAAATGCATTGAACAACCGCTTGTTTGCTTAAGCGTGTCGTAAAAAATGGATTCTAAGTATGAAGTTATGTTACAAACTGGATTAAGGTAGCTACTAAAAGGTAGTTGAATAGTGAGGTGAGAGAATTCTTATCTCTGCAAGGAAGAAAAGAACTTTCCAGTTTCTTAGGTGATATGAGTAATTGGGCAAAAACTGCATAATTAATAGATTTTTCACAATTTTGAATTCCCTTAATCTTCCACTTCAGAAAGAAAAACTAAATGCCTTCCAAATGAAGCTGGATCTTTTGGAGTAAATGAAGAAAGAGAAATTTGTGCATGTTTCCCACATTAAATGCATCTGTTGAATAAAATGACAATGATATTCCATTCAAACAGTTTCCAAAGTTTACTCATTCTTTTTCTTAGTGATCTTGAAAGAGGAATTTAGCCAATATTTTCCAGAAAAGCCTCAGTTATCCCACACGTTACCTCAAATGAACCCTTTGAAAATGTTCCTGAAAGATATCCATTGGAATTTACTGATCTTATTAGATCTGACAGTGCCAAAGCTGACTTTGATTCCTTAACAGAGATTCAGTTTTGGATAAGCAGTTACGTCGATATCCAAATTTAGCTGAAGGTATGCTTAAAATGTTATGCCCTCTTCTTCGACATTTGTGTGAAGTTACCTTTTCATTTGTACTTTTAATAAAGTCGAACCTGAGAACTAATCTCCATGCTGAAGATGAACTACGTTGTGCTTTATCGAAAACATCACTGCGGACTGAGATACGGGCGATGGAAAAGCAATTCTAACCATCACATGAATCACATGAGGAACATCATTGTTTATTATCAAGATAATGTTTGTGTTACTCAAACCAATAACATTCTATTATGCAGTGTCTTATATAGAGAAATTATATATTATATATACGTGCATTTTTGGGTTTTTGCTATTCAATGATAAACAGTGTACTTTAATCAATTATATTCTTTTATCTAAAAAAAAGAATATACAGGTAGCCTTGATATTTGAGTGGGGTCGCGAAAAGTATGGTCAAGCGGAAATGGGGTCACCACTGGAAGAAGGTTGGGAACCACTGGTTTACGGGATTATGGTAGGGTAATAGCCATGGGCCTGTGTCCTGATCTATACAACCCTGACTCTTGGTCTCTCGTTGCACGCAAGCACAATGACAACCTCGAACAACATCCTCTAAACCCGCTGTACCGAAGTATTACAGAATGATGGAGAAGCTGGAGTCCATCGTATTAGTAGGATGGATGATGGATAGCACCTTCATCAACCAGAAAACAGAAAGTGTATGGGGTCTACATTCTTGTCTTGCCTGGTTAATGGGATAACCAGGGAAATACGAGCCATGTCCCTGGTCACCTAACGAGCCTTAACAATCCTTTCGGGCTTAGGGGGATTATCCCAGGGGACACCACTGGGGACAAAACCACATTTTTTACCACTCCCACCACCATTGGGAGACACTAGAACTAGGGACACCAGGGCGAGAGGTAGCATTAGCTATCAGATATCTCTCAACAAAGTCATGGAGGGACTATCAGAAAGACCTAAAGAGGACCAAGCCTTCCTTAGGTCAAACTCGTTATTGCTTTATATAGAAACAGGTGAAGAGCCTCCAACTTCTGATGGGGTAGGGGAATACTGGGGGAACCACACACACAACTACAACTTGAAAAACTCATTGATGTAGATCTGAGGGCTCATTGCTCCTGATGTATATTCCTCGGGGACCAAGTAGTGGCAGCAGATGCACTCATAAATGAGATGAAAGGAACAAAAGAATTCTTCAGTGCCTTCTTTGGTATTGCCAAGACAGACTCCTGAGAAGGCTTAGCCCTCCTCTTCGCCATCAGAATATGAATCTACCACTGCATAGGTGGTCACGACCTACACTCGGCACACAGGGATGATTGTGAACAACTAGTTTACTCATAAACCAATTACAACATCCAACCTTTACCCTCCAAGTATGAATCTTTTGCTATTACATCCATTTCAGTAAACAAAAGCTAGCTTTCACTTCCAGCAAGGGTGCAACGATATATCTGTACTTGTTGCGGCCAAAATTAAAAGTGAGGCTCTTCTGACAGGTGGTGGGGTAGGGCAGAACTTCTTGCCCAAGTGCATCACCTGTCGTCTACAAGAATTCAACGGGTGTTTCAGCTAGTGCCAAAATCATCTCCCTATTTAAAGGATATGTATACATGTACAATAAAATTACTACTGTACTTGCAGTGATCAAAATGACTAAACTGCAGGATACATTTTGGATATCCTAAAACAATTGAAATGAAAAAAATTCTGAATATAAGGCAACAATCTCCTGAATACAATACTATATTGGTAACACTATGAATTACAAGATACAGACATTTCTAATTCCAGTAATATAAAAACTCTTTCTTATTTATATAAAACCTGATAAATTAACTATTAAAGGTAATTTCAAGTAAATAACACAATATATGTAAAAAAAAAAAATATGTGTAGAATCAGATTTACTTTATTTACGGTACACTTTAATAAGCCATAAAAATATTTACAATTGGAAAACTATAAGTAAATAAAATAAAACAAGAAGTAGATATTTTCATCTCAAAGTTCAATAAAATATGAAAAACTGTCCAACTTGGAAATTAGGATGAATTTCCAATGGGCTATGTAAAACACAAACCAACAACAAATATGAAATAACAAGGTGTCCACCATATATAAATAACATCTGATGCTTTACCTTACCAACTTTGCTATTAAATTTTGTTATTTTCTTCTATTTGCCGTCATCTTGGTTTTGCCATTTGCTTTATCACTGACCTATTTTAATTTTATTGCCCCGCATATCCTTCACCACAGCCTGAGGCTCCTTTCTTTATAATTACCCTATTTACTATACATTTAACTCCATTTCTCTCTCTGCACAGTATATAACTATAATTTCCAGGACAGCACACCAATTTTTCTTTATGTTGGGCTTTGTAAGTCTTCTTTCAGTGCAATACAGTATATGTTCCACCTGTTTATCTTATATGAATTTGTTGACATTTTAATTTACTGGGCAGAGTCTATACTGTAACTTAGAATGATATCAATTTACTGGGCTGAATATATAACTTAGAATGATATTATAAAACAATCAAATGTTGCCCTTTTCTCCAATTTTGGTTTCATATTCCTTTTTTAATTTTTCCCGGATTTTTAGGGTTTATTTTTTTACCATAATGAAAAAATTCATATATAGCAAAAAAAAGGACTTTTAGAAGAAAAACTCTTCATTTGATTGGGGGTCTACATCAGGTCTGTATATGGCAGTAATTCCAGGTCTTAACATTTATTATTAAGGGAGGAGATGGAATTTGAAAAACAATAATTATCAGGATAAATCGCCCCGGAATTGCAAAACCAAAGGTCAGAGGCAATAATCCTATGCAGTTTGGAGATGTCCTAAGTAACCTTAGTAAGTGGTATGAATGTCAAAGTCCTGTAATAATTATCAAAATTTACGTTAACAGAAAAAATACTGCATTTTCTAGTAGGGAACAGTATTTATGGTTTATTGAGTTACTTTTACTAATTACCCTATAACTATGAAAGTTAGAGGAATTTTGAAAAAATATTTCGTATACGCATTCTCCATTGCTATACAAAGCTCAGTGAATTTTTTCAGGATTTTGTGTTCTTTTTCCATACCCCCATATATTGGCATTCTGGCCGGCCCCCTTAAGTTTCCTCTTGGGAGCGCAACTAATGTATACGTCTTTTATTAACCTGATAATTTTGTTTTTAGCAGTTTATTAGGATAAGATTCTGTCCTCCCTTGCCATAGTTGACTATTTCTATCATGTCTTTGTTCCTTGGAAAAATTTGTATTCTTTTCTGAATGTTGTGTTAATTAAATATTTTGTAAATATATCTCTTGTTAATATAAAATTTTAATTTCCTTGTGATCAAAAGATAATAGTAATTTTTAAAGGTAACGCTATGATGGTCATAAGGCGGGCAAAAGATTTGGTCCTTTCTGCTCTACACAGATTCATTCCAATAGCCAGTACTGTAGTTAACTTTCATTTTATGAGTGCATCTATACATCTTATATTAACCTGATAATTGTTTTTAGAAGTTTATTAAGACAAAATTCTGTCCTCCCTGCCATAGTTGACTATTTCTATCATGATTTTGTTCCTTGAAAAAATTTGTATCCTTTTCTGTATGTTGTGTTGATAAAATATTTTGTAAATATATCTCTTTGCTAATATAGAATTTCAATTTCCTAGTGATGAAAAGATGATAGTCATTATTTTTAAAGGTAATGCTATGGCAGTCATGAGGTGGACAAAAGATTTGTTCCTTTGTGCTCTACACGGAAGGTGTGCATGCTGCCCAAGTGGCGTCGCGTAGTAGTATAAGGACAGTGACCAGTGGCATCTCCACCTATTTAACGTCCTTGGGACAGACTTTGGCATTGTCTTCGTTGAATTAATTCTGTATACAAAAATCATAAAACTACAGTATTTCACATTAAAACCTTCAATAACTTCATCCATTTTAAGGCACAAAATATAATGAGAACAACTGCTTTAGTTTCACATTATTTTGACAGGTTTTGTCCCCAGTGCACCAAACACTATGCTATGATACTATTTCCTATCATATATATAAAATATTTAACCCTTTTCCATAACACTTATGACTTGTAATGCTTTATGATATAAGATGAATAGATCCCTAATGAAAAGAATTTGCTTTCATCACACATTTGGCATCATTACCTTATTTAATTACAATTATAATGTACTCAATAAAGTTAGCATATTAATTTTCAATACTTTACTCAGGTTGTTAGTTTAACTGGAGGAAAAAATACCTTACAAAAAAGGTACCAAGTAATAGATTATCCACAGCATAAATCATTGCCGGCAGGAGAAAAATTGAGTAAATGTAAAATACGCACAGGGTTAACAAATATTGTTTAAAAAAGCTTATTCAGTAAAATAATGGACAAGAGATAGTAAATTTATAACAATGTAAAAAAATTATTTTCATACTTGAATAATAAACTTGGGTATTATCCAAATAATATGCCAACTATGGAAAATATAATACAAATATGAAGACCCTACAATGTACCAGAAACATTTTAAAACACCGATATAAAAAATGTAGAGAAATCTTACAATACAGCATGACAACATTTACAAAATAGTGTTACACATTTCCTCTCGGAAGTTAATCATCATCATCATCATCATCCTCCTCAAGCGTGAAGTCGTATGGTTGAAACAGGGACCTTACTTTGTTGCGCTGGTCAGTCTCTTCTTCCTTGGATAATTTGCATTCTCTCCAGTCTACTCTCTCAGGCATATTCAGTATGGCTTCACTAGCCAAAACTTCTCTGTAAAATTTTATCAAGGAATCCATTGGACAATAACTTCTACTACTGTGCATTGTTAGATTGTCATACAATCTTTTAAAGTGTTTACAGGTCAGTTGGTAATTACAAGTGCAGAGGAACTAGAACTACTAAAATGATTACAATAAAACAAATTTTTTTTCTCTATGTATCAATGAAAAAATAACATGCTCAAAATTGTTTTCTAATATTTTCTACTTCCTTAAAGTACACCAGATTATTGCATTAAGTAATATTACAAAAGTACTAAACTACAAAAATACTAAACTGCAAAAGTTTATCTAACCCCGTAGTTTTTGGTATGTAATAATGTACTCTACTTGCAGAACTATATCATTTTGTGGGAAGAATAATTGTGAAAAACAAAATATCACATTAAAAAAAAAATATGTACTGTATTTCTTGTGTCATAAGACACACCTTTTTTCCTGAAAAAAAAAAAAATGCTCCCCAAAATCACCCTGCATCTTAACACAAAGATATAATTGTATAGGGGAGTTTGACAACCCTCAATGGTCTCAAACATCCCAGTAATGACATACAAGAACTTACACTCACCAGACACAAAATATAAGCCAACAAATATCATTCAAATGTAAATAAATTTATTTTGATATTGAACTTTCTTTGAATAATGATAATAATGAAGGAAAGATAGTTTTGTTTTGGTGATCAATCAGCTGATGACTTGCTAGGTTTGCTAACACCATCTACAGGCAAACATGCAACTAATGGTATCCTAGCAGACGACGCTAGGATATATAGTTGTTTATGCAGTATTTATCTTTTCTCATATTCTATTGATATTTTGTAAAAAAAAAAAAAAAACAATATCTTAGTAATGAATTTGCTACATGGGTTACAAAATAATACTGATAGTTGTTGCTGAAGAAAATTTTGAAAAAACATCTTAATGCAAGTCAAGTGAGATTTTTTTTATCCAATCAATAATCAATTTTGTATGAAAATGTGTAGGCTACTGAGGAATTTTGGAAATATTACTGAAATTTTACTTCTTTATCAAAATCTGATTAGGAACCTTTGGCAACACTGCTTTCAGGTAAACAAACACTTAAAAACATTGTTATGTATTGTGATGCCAGTTACGACTGGTTTACTGGTTTTCTTTTATATGAATATATAATAAAACTGGGAAAATAGGTATACAACTAATTAATATTTACCTAACCCATTTCATAATACACCCAAAATATAAAGATTTACTGTGCTGGATGAAAAATCACACTGTAGAATCACCGACTAGGAATTGCTGCTACGATAGGTTTTAAAATCCTCAATTTTTTTATTTTCCCAAAACTGCATAGGATGCGTCTTACCACTTATAGCGTCTCATGACACGGGAAATACTGTCATTTGTATTTTTCTACCTATACAGACTCGAGTTCCCTAAGTAGGGAATAAGTTTTCAACACATGCGGGATGGCCATTGAATCATTTAACGAGCAGTTAAGTGAAAGGCAAGAGCGAGGGACGTCCAGCTCGCGCTGAAAATATTCCCTACTTGAAAGACGATGGTTTGTATTTCGCATGGGAAAAAATACATTTTAAAAGTAATTTGGCTCTTTCCTAGTTATACAAACCAAGTTATTAATAGGGATAGGTCTTCAGCAGAGCTGGAATGGCCATTGAATTTGAAAAGGTAGTTAAAAACAGGCATTGAGTGCCAGTGCTTAGTTTTGCCAACTCGTCTGTCAGTCTCTCAATTTTTTATCTTTAGCTCAAGACTACGAGTAGTGGTTGAGGTGGGAAGTTTAAGTTTAAACAACTCAAGGTTAGTATAGCTCGGAAAAATACAAGTACATTTAAAGTTGTTGGAGGCAGCGTGAGGAAGGGTAGTGAATGGTGGAATAAAGGAGTGAAGGTGAAAGTGGATGAGAAAAAGAGGACATTTGAAGAATGGCTGCAGAGTAATAGTGTAGAGAAGTATGAAAGATATACTCTAGAGAGAAAAATGCGGAAGTAAAGCACTGAGGCAAAGAGGGCGGCTGACCTGAGGTGGGGTCAGGGATTGGGTCCTTCATATGAAGAGAATAAGAAGTTTTGGAAAGAAGTGTAGGGAGTAAGGAAGGCTGGTTCGAATTATTGAAGAGACAGTGAAAGATAGAAATGGAAGGTTGTTAAAAGGAGAGGAGGTAAGGAAAAGGTGGGCAGAATATTTTGAAAGTTTACTGAATGTTGAGGATAATACGGAGGCAGATATAATTGCTGTTGCAGGTGTTGAGGTGCCAGTGATGGGAGATGAGAATGAGAGATAGATTACAAGAGAGGAAATGAGGAGAGCACTCGATGCAACGAGATTAGGAAAAGCACCTGGTATGGATGGTGTGAGCGCTGAGATGTTGAAGGAAAGGGGTGTGACTGTACTTGAATGGTTGGTGAGATTGTTTAATATGTGTTTTATGTTGTCAATTGTACCAATAGATTGGGTTCAAGCACGTACAGTATGTAAGTATTGTATAACACCGGGGGGGGGAGAGAGAGAGAGAGAGAGAGAGAGAGAGAGAGAGAGAGAGAGAGAGAGAGAGAGAGAGAGAGAGAGAGAGAGAGAGAGAGAGAGAGAGAATCAGCTGTTGTAATCGAATGCCATGTTTTTGTTTCTTGTACCACTTGAAGCGAGGAATGTTAATTTTCATTTTTAAACTCAGGTTGTAACATGTGAACTAAGATTTTATTTCTTACACACATACAGAGAGAGAGAGAGAGAGAGAGAGAGAGAGAGAGAGAGAGAGAGAGAGAGATTTGAGTATCTCTCTCTCTCTCTCTCTCTCTTGGAGAGAGGAATTTATAATTACACCTTGTACTATACAAAACAAATCATTGTAAAGCAAATCTATACTGTTTAGAAGATGACAAAATATTGCCGACTTGTTATCGAAATTTACACTATTCACTGCCGATAAACGAACCCAGCCTACGTGTGAAAACCTTGAATACCCATATGGAAAACTAAAGCTTTTATATATTCTATACTAAATAAAAATAATGCTTGAATATACCTTCATTAACAATACCATTAAAATTATCGAAAGTTTAGAGAAAGATGAAGATTGCCGAGAATGTAACTGTAATTGTTTACATTTTGTCAGCTGGATTTGCATAGTTTAAAGTTGATTTCATTGTTGATATGGATTTTTTTCCTTAATTAGGCTATTTATTAAGAAATTATGAATGTTGAGGATGATAGGGAGGCAGATATAATTGCTGTTCCAGGTGCTGAGGTGCCAGTGATGGGAGATGAGAATGAGAGAGAGATTACAATAGAGGAAGTGAGGAGAGCACTAGATGAAACGAGAGTAGGAAAAGCATCTGGTATGGATGGTGTGAAAGGTGAGATGTTGAAGGAAGGGGGTGTGACTGTACTTGAATGGTTGGTGAGATTGTTTAATGTGTGTTTTGTGTTGTCAATGGTACCAGTAGATTGGGTCTGTGCATGTATTGTACCACTATATAAGGGTAAGGGAGATGTGCATGAGTGTTGTAATTCAAGAGGTATTAGTTTGTTGAGTGTAGTTGGAAAAGTGTATGGTAGAGTACTGATTAATAGGACCAAGGATAAAACAGAGAATGCAATCTTGGAAGTACAGGGTAGTTTTAGAAGAGGTAG
Organism: Palaemon carinicauda; assembly: GCF_036898095.1. Lineage (NCBI taxonomy): Eukaryota > Metazoa > Arthropoda > Malacostraca > Decapoda > Palaemonidae > Palaemon > Palaemon carinicauda. Next base: position 25,687,777 of record NC_090765.1, read on the forward strand.
GGGTTGTATGAATCAGATTTTTACAGCTAGGCAGATATGCGAGAAATATTTAGCAAAAGGTAAGGAGGTGTATGTTGCGTTTATGGATCTGGAAAAAGCATATGATAGAGTTGATAGGGAAGCAATGTGGAATGTGATGAGGTTATATGGAGTTGGTGGAAGGTTGTTGCAAGCAGTGAAAAGTTTCTATAAAGGTAGTAAAGCATGTGTTAGAATAGGAAATGAAGTGAGCGATTGGTTTCCGGTGAGAGTGGGGCTAAGACAGGGATGTGTGATGTCGCCGTGGTTGTTTAACCCTTTGGCTGCGTAGTGTTGGGAGGATTTTTGTCCCCGAAAAACGTAATTTGCCAGCAAATTTTGAAGTTTGTAGAAATTAATTTCTAAGTAACCCCTGATATTGGAAACAATGTTTTCCATCTATTCATGACTCTTAAACTCTATATTTTTTTGTTTTTAACACATTTTTTACCATTTTTACCCAAAAAATGCACTTTTTCAAAAAAATTACGAAAATTGCATATCATCACAATTGACATGTGAAATGGGTTGGAATATGTTTTTTATGATGAAAAATAACTAAATTAATGAAATATACTGAAATATGGTTATGATTATGTACTTAAATTTTGATTCAAAACTAGTACAAATTTTGTCATATTTTGGAAAATCACAAAAATTGTTAATAAAACCAGAAAAGTTATGGAAGTAAAATTTTATTAAAAAAATATGAAAAAATTACAAACAATTGACAAAAAAGACATATTTACTTCTTTTCATCCATACATTTACATGTTTTCTTATAATTCATCACAGTATGAAAAATTTCAAAACAGGGGACAACACAAAGAGGAGGGTTCTGTGGGCACTGTTTACAGAAATATGATGTCTGCTTCCTCTTACATGTCCCCTTTCCTTTTTTGCAACATTGAGATGGCAATATTGAACAAACACTACAATTAGGTTAGGTAGGTACTTCTTATTTTCCACCAAGTCCCTAACAACATTCTTTCTTCTTGGCTTTGTGTTATATCCTTCTAACAATCCTTTTATTACCTCTTGTCTAAACACAACTTGGGTCAATTTCTTTCTATTTTGCAAGTTGTAACTAATTTTGGAATTTACAAGAGCAACTTCAATCACAAAATGCCAGAGTGTCTGATACCACTTTTTGCTACGGTGATTGAAGGTGTAGGTTGAGCAGAATTGATCAAAAAGGTCTACCCCTCCCATATATTTATTGTACTGAGCTTGCAAAGATGGTTTATCTACTTCCCTTACCCCTTTCTTAGATTGTAAAAATAAATCTTCTGTTTCTGAGTCTTCTTCTGCAAGAATATCAGCAATCTCCCGTTGTGATGCACACCTCTTCCTTTTTGAAGCCATTATAGGTGACCCTGAAAGTAAAAAATAAAATTAGCATACCCTAATTAAGAAATTACATTTATAGCTACTAGACATATATATATATATATATATATATATATATATATATATATATATATATATATATATATATATATATGTATATATATATATATGTATATATATATATATATATATATATATATATATATATATATATATATATATATATACATATACTGTACATATACATATACATATACACACACACATATATATATATATATATATATATATATATATATATATATATATAGAGAGAGAGAGAGAGAGAGAGAGAGAGAGAGAGAGAGAGAGAGAGAGAGAGAGAGAGAGAGAGAGAGGTGAGTAGTATGTAGCCTACCGGTAGCCTATGATTTGTCTTTACAATTCGCATATTATCACATATTTGAAGACACTATCATATTCTACCATTATAATAAGTCCAGGCCTATACACAAAGCCTATCATAACATAATCGAAGTTGGCCAACTTACAGTAAAATTGGCTTACTAGGCTTGAAAGAGATGCCCTTCATATTACCTCCTATTACACCATATTTTACACTTATTTGATGATTTAGTCAGACTTATTATAGTCTACTTATATTCAAGAACTATTTAGAATAAATAAATTATTACTGAAATAAATAATACATACCTTTAAAACCTGATGTTTGTAAACAACGTGAACATCGTCGCATCAGCTGATAACACCTGTTTTTGTTTACGTTTTGTTTCGTCTTCTGGTCACTAGATGGCAGCACCTACTGGACAGCAAACGTTTTCAGCGTACACTTGAATGTCAAAAGTATCGGCGGCGCTATTCAAAAAGTTTTTTCGCCGCCGTGGGGTAAACTCGCTTTTCGCAGTTAAGGGAGAAATTTTAATTTTCGAGTATACTCGCTTTTCGCAGTCAAAGGGTTAACTTGTATGTTGATGGAGTGGTGAGAGAGGTGAATGCTCGAGTGCTTGGACCAGGATTAAAACTGGTAGGCGAGAATGATCATGAATGGGAGGTAAATCAGTTGTTGTTTGCGGATGATACTGTGCTGGTAGCAGACACAGAAAAGAAGCTTGACCAACTAGTGACAGAATTTGGAAGGGTGAGTGAGAGAAGGAAGTTGAGAGTTAATGTGGGTAAGAGTAAGGTTATGAGATGTACGAGAAGGGAAGGTGGTGCAAGGTTGAATGTCATGCTGAATGGAGAGTTACTTGAGGAGGTGGATCAGTTTAAGTACTTGGGGTCAGTTGTTGCAGCAAATGGTGGAGTGGAAGCAGATGTACGTCAGAGAGTCAATGAAGGTTGCAAAGTGTTGGGGGCAGTTAAGGGAGTAGTAAAAAATAGAGGGTTGGGCATGAATGTAAAGAGAGTTCTATATGAGAAAGTGATTGTACCAACTGTGATGTATGGATCGGAGTTGTGGGGAATGAAAGTGATGGAGAGACAGAAATTGAATGTGTTTGAGATGAAGTGTTTAAGGAGTATGGCTGGTGTATCTCGAGTAGATAGGGTTAGGAACGAAGTGGTGAGGGTGAGAACGGGTGTAAGAAATGAGTTAGCGGCTAGAGTGGATATGAATGTGTTGAGGTGGTTTGGCCATGTTGAGAGAATGGAAAATGGCTGTCTGCTAAAGAAGGTGATGAATGCAAGAGTTGATGGGAGAAGTACAAGAGGAAGGCCTAGGTTTGGGTGGATGGATGGTGTGAAGAAAGCTCTGGGTGATAGGAGGATAGATGTGAGAGAGGCAAGAGAGCGTGCTAGAAATAGGAATGAATGGCGAACGATTGTGACGCAGTTCCGGTAGGCCCTGCTGCTTCCTCCGGTGCCTTAGATGACCGCGGAGGGTAGCAGCAGTAGGGGACTCAGCAGTATGAAGCTTCATCTGTGGTGGAAATGTGGGAGGTTGGGCTGTGGCACCCTAGCAGTACCAGCTGAACTCGGCTGAGTCCCTGGTTAGGCTGGAGGAACGTAGAGAGTAGAGGTCCCCTTTTTTGTTTTGTTTCTTGTTGATGTCGGCTACCCCCCAAAATTGGGGGAAGTGCCTTTGGTATATGTATGTATGTATTAAGAAATTATGTTAATAAAATGTAAGATAAATATCGTTTGGTAACATTTATTATCAAGCACTATATTTAGGGCTACCAATACACCTAAAAAGACAATAGATTTGATATATTTTGTAGTGCTTGACTTGCAGACTTTGAACAGCTTTACAGAAACAATTTTTTTTTCTTTAAATTACCGACTGTATAAATGGGGAATCGCATAATTCGAACACGCATAATTCGGGACCCTACTGTATCGTACCACTATATAAGGGTAAGGAAGATGTACATGAGTGTTGTAATTCAAGGGGTATTAAATTGTTGAGCGTGGTTGGAAAAGTGTATGGTAGAGTACTGATTAATAGGATTAAGGATAAAACAGAGAATGCAATCTTAAAAGTACAGAGTGCTTTTAGAAGATGTAGGGGATGTATGAATCAGATTTTTAGTTAGGCAGATATAAGAGATATATTTAGCAAAAGGTAAGGAGGTGTATATTGTGTTTATGGATCTGGAAAAAGCATATGATAGAGTTAATAGGGAAGCAATGAGGAATATGATGAGGTTATATGGAATTGGGGGAAGGTTGTTGCAAGCAGTGAAAAGTTTCTACAAAGGTAGTAAAGCATGTGTTAGGATAGGAAATGAAGTGAGCGATTGGTTTCCAGTGAAAGTGGGGCTGAGACAGGGATGTGTGATGTCGCCATGGTTGTTTAACTTGTATGTTGATGGAGTGGTAAGAGAGGTGAATGCTCGAGTGCATGGACAAGGATTGAAACTGATAGATGAGAATGATCATGAATGGATGGTAAATCAGTTGTTGTTTGCGGATGATATTGTACTGGTTGCAGACTCAGAAGAGAAGCTTGGCCGATTAGTGACAGAATTTGGAAGTGTGTGTGAGAGAAGGAAGTTGAGAGTTAATGTAAGTAAGAGTAAGGTTATGAGATGTACGAGAAGGGAAGGTGGTGCAAGGTTGAATGTCATGTTGAATGGAGAGTTACTTGAGGAGGTGGATCAGTTTAAGTACTTGGGGTCTGTTGTTGCAGCAAATGGTGGAGCAGAAGATGTAAGTCACAGAGTGAATGAAGGATGCAAAGTGCTGGGGACAGTGAAGGGAGTGGTAAAGAATAGAGGGTTGGGCATGAATGTAAAGAGAGTTCTGTATGAGAGAGTGATTGTACTAATTGTGATGTATGGATCGGAGTTGTGGGGAATAAAAGTGACGGAGAGACAGAAATTGAATGTGTTTGAGATGAAGTGTCTAAGGAGTATGGCTGGTGTATCTCGAGTAGATAGGGTAAAGAAAGAGTTAGTGAGGGTGAGAACAGGTGTAAGAAACGAGTTAGCAACTAGAGTGGATATGAATGCATTGAGGTAGTTTGGCCATGTTGAGAGAATGGAAAATGGCTGTCTGCTAAAGAAGGTGATGAATGCAAGAGTTGATGGGAGAAGTACAAGAGGAAGGCCAAGGTTTGGGTGGGTGGATGGAGTGAAGGAAGCTCTGGGTGATAGGAGGATAGATGTGAGAGAGGCAAGAGAGCGTGCTAGAAATAGGAATAAATGGCGAGCGATTGTGACGCAGTTCCGGTAGACCCTGCTGCTGCCTCCGATGCCTTAGATGACCGCGGAGGTAGCAGCAGTAAGGGATTCAGCATTGTGAAGCTTCATCTGTGGTGGATAACGGGGGAGGGTGGGCTGTGGCACCCTAGCAGTACCAGCCGAACTCGGTTGAGTCCCTTATCAGGCTGGGAGGAGCGTAGAGAGGAAAGGTCCCAATTTTTTTCATTTGTTTGATGTCCGCTACCCCCAAAAATTGGGGGAAGTTCCTTGGTATATATAGGTATGACATTTAAAGTTTACTCCTACGAATATACAAACATTTCATCCTTTAAAATAGGGAGACCCACATTTTGGTAGGAGAAAGAACCCCCAGGATCCTAAATAATTGGTTCTGTTTCTTCCTTGGAATATGCCCGTCTGGCTGGTTCCATCTACAGTAGGAGCGAGGGAGATGACTCTAGCTATCTCCTATTAGCCTATCCTTTCCCTCGTTAATGAAGGATGAGGGAGAACTACTTCTTGTAGAGCTAATGTAAAAAGAATAGTGCTCAGAAATGTAGCATACATCCAACACTAGTGTGTAACAGTAGAACCAATTTATCCCTAAGAGAGGGGAAGGAAAGAAGCAGAAGAACCAGTCATTTTACCTTTAATTTCAGACTTCTATCGAAAACATTACCTTAGAAAAGATGCTTTTCTGTCACGTGGGAGCTAGGCTGGCTACGCAACTACTTGAGCAGCCACCATAGAACCAAAAACAAAATTATTGATGGATTTGAGGGTATACTCCCCGGTAAGTAGAAGGCAGTGAAGATTATTTGGCACTTTCAAACTTGTGCCTTGATCACCTGGCTGACTGAAGGCCTAAGTAGTGCCCTTACTCAAAGAGCTCTTGCCCCAATTGGTACATTAACACATTGCTTGAGGTGTATGCTCATTTAATTGTCTCATGATGCCAAAGAGCAAGACATTTTTTCAGCATTTTTCACTTGGTCCTGTCAGTAATAAGGAAGTCGATGAAACTCCGGACGGAGATATTGAGTCCTCTACAAATTGCAAGAAACCTCATGGGTCACAAAAGCATCTCCTCTTATTACTATCTGACTCATCTAATGAGGAGATGGGGGAGGTTTTGAATCTGGGGTCGTGGGAAAATAGGTTCCGAGTTTTGGCAACAAATTCTGCACAAAACTAAAGGATAATTACTTCCAACCCACAGAGTGAGTTATTACACAAGAGATACTGTGCAGCTTGCCTACTCTCTTCACAGATATCTGCCTGACAATCTACTCAAAGACTCATGAGTACTGGTAACTACCAAAAGGAGACGTCTATGCCCTTCAGTCGGAAGATCATGCTTGAGGCCGAGTGGTAGCCTTTTACAGCCGTGATATGGATGAAGAAGTCTACAGTCTGCTCTAGAGAAGTTCTGACTGGAGAAGTATCCTTTCTACAACACTAATCGCAAAAGATTGACCATTTTATCTGGTAGACAGCTGTAGAAAACCATCTTGTGTACCCAGACTTCTCCTAAGCCGTCCGTTGCAAAAAGCCTCCAACAGTGAAGTACAAGCAACTTCACAGATTGGCAGTTCCTCCATGTTCCATGGAGGCAGTTCTCTCAGGACCTCAACCAAATGAGTAAACAAATCAGGATACCATTCTGCTTATCATAGCCTGGGAGCCATGAGGGTCATCCTGAACCCCCCCCCCCCCCCACCCATGATCAACCCTCGGTTCATAAGCCGGCAAATTAGGCTAAATGCATTGTCTGTAAATAGATTCGCTGTACACCCCACCGAAGCCTTATCTAGGTAACGAGTTCCTACAAAATTTGGCAGTTTTTTCCACATATTTGACATTTCTCTTATTTCACTTGAAGCAAATGTTTTGTCACTCTGTCCCTTCTCATCTGCAGATGAAAATATTTTCCACTATCTCTTGTTGCTACTCCAACAGGTCATCAGTCATCAGCTGCTTACTATGATCGTCCAGAAGATTGCTAATGTCATCCCTGTCCACCTCCAACACAATTGTCATGACTAAGGACACAATTTCATCAACTGCTTCCTCCTACATGGGTTCAAATATCTCAAAATTATATTTTGCAACACATTCAGGTCAAGGTTTCCTCCATGCAGAATTAAAGGTTCTCTTGGTGACCCCTTCCCAGGCTTTATCAAGGATTTTGAGGCAGTTAACTATGTGGATAAGTTCTTTCCAAAGCTCTCATAAGGTGAGCTTGGTCCCTTTGGTGACCATCTCTGGAACATTGACTTCATGTAAAGTTTTTTTAAATTTTAACACCAACCATTCGAGAATTGGAGTGATGTTGTTTAGCATGAATTTGAATTCCTCCATCAGGTCATCTTCAATGGCTCAAGGATAGTCACGAGCATTGTCTTCAAGCAACAAGGTTCGGAGTGGGAGGTTTCTTGTCCATGAGGTACATTTAGACCTTATGAATGAAAAATCTCATTGACCTATTCAAAACCAAATGAGCCTTACTGTTTGACCTTCAGTTGCTTCTTCTAGACCTTACACTTCTTAAGGGCTCATGGATTCTCCAAGTGATATACCCAGAGAGGTCTGATTTTGCAATTACTGCTGGCATTAGCACAGAACAGCAGGGTTAAATGGTCTTTCATGGCCTTGTGACCGGTAACTGAATTCTCTTTTGCATTAATGAAGGTCCTCCTGGGCATCATCCAAAAATCCCCTGTCTTGTCACTGTTGAACACTTACTGCAGCATGTAAGACTCTGAACCCAAGAATCTTTTAAATGGATGCCTGTTCTTCCCTTGAAGTGTATGAACCACACATGGCTTGCTTAGAATAATTTCTTTTCTTTGTCTGCTGATGTACCTGGCTCCTTTTTTATAAGGTCAGCATACAAAAACTATGGTTATTACAAATGATGTTCCCTGTTATCATATCTCCAAGTGAGAAAGAAGTTCTCGATATTATCTAGAACTGTTGGCCATTGTTTTATCAAAGTAAGCACCCATTTTGCGGCATCAACTGCTTTTGTTTCTTCTTCCTAAAAATTGTGGCTATCGTCGATGTTGTATGATTGAACATTTTTTCTAGGTCTGCTACATGCATACCTTTATCATGCTTCACGGCAATTTCTTTTTTCTACTAAAGAGATCACCTTTCTTGATCATCTTGGGGACATTGTCTAGAGATACTACTGTACAGTATACAATTTATAGTGTTTACTTGATATGAAAAATAGTGATCACAATTCTATAAAGAACATGCAAGTGAAAGAAAATGTAATCAAAAGCAGAACAAAATGGCATAAAAATCATGTAAACAATACATTGGTGATGTATGGGTGCTGCAGAGCATGCTAGTATGGCTGGTATTTTCCCACAAAAATTAGATTACGGACATAAATATTTGCTTGTAAAGATACAATGGGCAAATACCGAAACAAAATTTCATGGAAGTACAGAATGTCCCAATTTACAAACACAATAGGTTACAAGAAGGTTTTTGTAAGTTGTTAATTGTTAAATTTTGGCCTAAGGTAGCCCTAACCTAACTCACATTCCTACAATTTCCAGCTGCAAAGACAACACAGGTTATTGCAAATGTAGCTTTGCTTATTGTTTTAAAATATATAACAGGTTGTTATTTTATTATCCTATTATATGCTATAAACTTACATAAACAAAACAGGCATATGCACTGCGTAGCGATTACTTTTTATCGAGGATCAAAATATCTGATTTGAAGTGAAGTTTATTATAAATATTATATTATGTTATTGCATAACTAATTCATTTTTAAAGCAGTACTTGGTATATTCAATAATGATACTGAAGGATATTTTACTGTTTTATCATCATACTACGTGATATAAACGTACATAAAGAAGTGGCTATATGCAATGCGGTAGTGTTTACATTTAGAAGGTTAGCGTACCTGTAAATATTGTATATTTATGTTACTGTAATTCATTTCTAAATTATTGCTTGGCATATTGCAGAGGGTTATTCTATTATCTTATTATGCCATTACACAATAGAAATGTACAAAAATAAGTGGCTCTATGCATTACGGTAATGTTTACATTTTACTCAACAAACGAATAAGCTAACTTAAAAGGTTGCTGTGAATATTATACGTAAGTTTCTGTCATTTGTTTTTAATTCACTGCTTAGTCTATTCAATAGATATATACAAAAGATTTAGGGTATAAAATGGTTTATTTATAACCAGTAATAAATAATTATTTTGGTCATATATTCCCAATGAAACACATTACAGTACTTGTTTCATATTTGGTTGTGTTGTTCTTACACAATATTGGTACTGTACTATATTCCAAATTTACTCCGTACAAATCTACTGTTTATGCTGTGTGTGTTAGGAATTAAGTATCGAGACCCGCTCGAGTTCAATAGTTTCTTGTAGTGTCTGCAACCTCGCCAACAATGTGAGCTAGGGGAGGGGAGTTTAGGAGAGCCAATAGTCTACCTGCTGAGTCATTAGCAGCCATTGTTTGACCCTCTTGCTGCTAACTTCATGGAGAGGGGTCTGGATGCGGATATGTATACATGCTCAGTCACTAGGAAACTGTCAAGTTCCTTAGCCTTTGCAATTCATGAGAGGCCTTTAAACAAGAGAGGATGAAGGGAGGAGTACTGTTGGGATACAAACAGCAGAAATTTACAACTTTAATCAGTGTGTTAGCATCTCTGAATATTTGTAAGTTGGGGAACTTTTTGTATACTGAAACAAACGTACTCCAAGTTACTCATAAACCTAGGTACAGTTTTACAAGAAGATTGTATTTTGACCCTAAAAATTGACTTAGTGTATACTTTACTTATAACCTGTTAGTATCCCCCAAAAATGTGGCAAAAATGCAGTTGGAGACCCGGAAAATGGCTTTGAACTCTTAAAATAATTGATCTGAAGGAGCTGTTTCCTTTAAAATTAAAGGTCTAAGAAATGGGCATAATACACTTCAGTAAATGTGTCAATGGAATGACCAAAGGAACTCACCGCAAATCATACTTAGGTTGTCATCATTGAAAGTCCAGCAAAGAGTCCTGTCATATGGAGACAGATAAATCCTCAAGCATAGAAGTTTCTCCACAAGTATTAGCTAGAAGAAGTTGGAGGGATTCGATACTGAAAAGAGCTGTGAAGTACCCTCTTTTTTCAAAGACACCAGAGGTTTAATAAAAACTTACCAGGACTTGGGTGTCAGAAAGGGTCTTCAATCTCTGAATAAATTCTCAGAAGGTCAAAGAAGATACCTCCAAGTATCTATTCCCACTCCAAAATAAGTTACCTCTGTGGATGGGTCAAATTAGACTTCTTCCAGTTTACTTGACCGAAATACTGCATTTGTAGAGAAGAGAATATCTCGGCTGATAATTGGAAAGTACAATGGAAAGAAAAAGGTAGCCTAAGCAATGATGGAAAAAAAGGCTAGTTGAATTGCACTAAATACCAAAAACTCATATGATGATCAAGTAAAGATAACAAGTAATGATGACACACAGACATGGTGCGAGTTGCAATGGCTCAAAATGGGGGTTGAAGGCTAATAAAGAGAATAAGGAAAAAATATCTGCTAGAATCAAGAACATGTCTCTTAAGATTTGAACCGAACCTTCTCAACTTTTCCAGCTGAGTGTTCCATTAAACCAGCTTAGATTCTTTCCTTCACCTCTGAGTCGTTATAATCAACTTTTTCATTTACCTCTGAATCATTATAATCAACATCGTTACATATATCTTTCTATCTAGGGGTCAAACATGACATGAGTTCTCAATTCTCTTCTGTCACATTTACTTTCTGCCGGAATTCCCACACTGTTCATGTTCATTCTCCATGATTTTCTTTACCTATCCTACTGGTCATTGCCATAAGTATTACCAATTTCAGTTCTGTGCAGTGCCAGTGTCCCATCTGTATCAGCTCTATTGCATTCTCACTACACTTTTCATGTCTTGATAAAGTACCAGTACTTTTTAAATTTGAACCTTGTTTAATGTTCAATGTGACGATAAGGTCTCAATCTACTGAATAATAATAATAATAATAATAATAATAATAATAATAATAATAATAATAATAATAATAATAGCAATGGTTTATGTTTGATATATATAAATCTACAGTACTAATTTTGTGACAACCCCCTCTTTTCTCAATACATAACAAACATATCTTTTAGGTTTTTGTCCATTTTTCAGCATCTAGTCATGAAATATTTCAATAACTTCCTTAATGGTAATTTTCTAAAGGTTTGCTACAAAATTATTAGAATATAGACATTACAATTAGTGCCTACCTTCCAAACTGCAACGGAAAATTCTTCTTCACCCTGTGATATAGTTTTTCCCCCGTAGGTAATTCCGTATAAAAAAACGGAGTGCCAGGTGGAGCTACTTGAGAGATGTCCGATAACTTGGGAATTTCATCTAGTTCTAAATTAAAACTAGTAGCAATATTCTAGAAAAAAATAATCCGAATTAGTAAAACATGCTACTGTCTGTAGTACTTAAGGAAATAACCTATGAATGGGATGAAACTTATAAATGTGGTTAATGAGTGAGTGCTTATAGTTAAATTTAATTTTCACATAAAAAATGCAGAACATAAGTCTCATCCATACAGATATTCTTCACTCACAGCCATGCTAGATACACAAATAGAGCTCTGCAACTAACATTGGTTGGTAATTATGTCATCTTAATACCATACAACAGACTCTCCCTTGTAAGGTCCCAGATTTGAAGTAGTAAAGTTGGCCCAAAAAATTTGCTAGGTTAGGTAACAGACAAACCAGCATAACAATAGAGAAAAAAAAAACCTTTCATAGGCTTGAGATAAGAGATATAAAATCAAGAGTAGAGAAAATATATAAAAACAATAGTATTCTTAGTCATATAACAAAAACAGGGCATTCAATTATCTAACACCAAATAAACAGCAGCACCTTAATAAATAAGACAAAACGTCATTATTACACAAGGGGTTGGATATTCAATTACATGATGTGTCAGTCTCCTCAAATAACTCTCCCCTGCTATGAGACTGAATATGCTGTCCTAAATTTGCTCTTAGTACAACTGAATGCTCTTAAAAGTTAATGGATTTGCACCTTATTAATTTCTGTTGCAATTGAACTACCAACAACTATGATTTTTTCTTTTACTATTTTCAAACAACTAATCTAGCTACTGTAAATAAACTAGACTGAGAATGTATTAAGAATTTGTACAATTATTCTAACGTAACTAAATTATTCTGAAATATAAATGATTTATATTTCACTTTTTATTTCCCTTGCATAATAATTACTCAACTACAAAAAATTTCTTTTTTTGGTAATTGTAAGGTATTCCTGACATGGAAGCTATTAATCTATATTGTACTTTGTATCGGAATGATACAAGATTGAATACCACCTAATCCATTGCATTGATCTTATCATACTGTGCAAACTTAAATAATAGGAAGAATAAACCAAACATTTTTTATCAATTTGATTAGATAGGCTGTTCGTGATCCAACTAGTTAAGACTTAATTTGTTAGTGCATTACTTGACAATAAGAACATACTTTGAAGTCTTTTAGTAAGCTGAGGTTTCTTTAATGCCATTGAGCTATCAAGAGTAAGAATATCTACTTTTCATCATCATCATCTCCTCCTACACCTATTGATGCAAGGGGCATCTGTTAGATTTCGCCATTCGTTTCTATCTTGAGCTTTTGAATCAATACTTCTCCATTCATCATCTCCTACTTCACGCTTTATAGTCCTCAGCCATAGAGGCCTGGGTCTTCTACCTCTTCTAGTGCCTTGTGGAGCCTAGCTAAAAGTTCGGTTAACTAATCTCTCTTAGGGAGTGCAAAGAGCATGCCAAAACTATCTCCATCTACCCTTCACCATGATCTCATACACATATGGTACTGGAGTAATCTCCCTTATACTGTAGTTTCATTTCTAATCCTGTCCTGCCATTTAATTTCCCATCATTCTTCTGAAGGCTTTGTTCTCAAATCTACAAAATCTGTTGGATATTGTTTCATTGTCAGATCATGACTCATGTCCATACAGTAACACCGATCTCACTAAACTGATATACAGTCATACCTCTCTTCATGAAAGAATCTGCTTATGAAGTTTTCAAGCTGCGAAATGAAATGCGAATATTTTTATGACTCACTTTGCGAAAAATGTTTAATTTCAAGAAAAGAGATTTGCCAGCCAGGCCGAGATTAAAATACACACCCAATAAAGAGGTGAAGAAAATTGGTTTAGACTATAGAAAATGTAGCTATAGTCTGTAACGGGGGTAACTATAATGATACAGTAGTTATGGTACTGCATATTTTGTATATGTACAGTATTATACTGTATGTATTGTATTATTTTCCTTTTATTATTACATTATGTTGTAATACTGTAACTTAATTTACAGGTAATAACAGTTAGTTTAGGTAAATCGTATTTGTATTTGGCTGTACAGTATTTCATTGTGGTTATACTGTAGTTTTATTATAAGATTTAATGTGGTGTTTTGTAGGGTTTCGAACAAATTAGGCAATTTGCATGTAAAATGCGACTCAACGCGAAAAAATCACCTTACGAAAGCCGCTCCAAAACGAATTCATTTCGTGTTGTGAGGCAGTATTGTATAGCCTGATTTTTATATGTAATTTCAGGCTTTGATTCCAAATTTTACTTAAGGGGACCGACCATCTGATATTTTGATGAATATTTTTCAAATCAACGAAAATGAGTAAATTTGCCCAAAGTCATCTCTGGCATCCTTGTATCATGGTGACAAGTTGTACTGCAAAATATTAAGAAACAACAGAGATGTGATAAATCTAAAAAACCCTCCCCCATCATTTCTTCGAAGTCAAGAGTAATATGGCTCATAGATTTTATCTTTGTCTGTCCTTTGAGTTAATTATTTTCATTATTATTCACTTTATTTATCACTAAATTATATTTATTTGATTTTTCATATGTCTGGCAGTGATGTAGTCTATCTTGGCTCCCTCACAGCAAGTTGAAGTTCAATCTGCGCTCTCTTATGGATGTACTATATATGAACTATCGTTTAGCACTCCATGTTTTACCCTTTATTCACGATTTTATCACGTTTTAAAGTAAATCATTACATGAATTTACTTTCAGTTATGTATTTTAACCCCTTTCATACATTTCATGCAATGAGTGCCTTATGTTATCCCCCGAGTGTAAAAAAATGAATTTTACCTTTAAAGATGTTTTTCTCGGTTTCACCTTTCTCCTATTCAAACAGTTATAATTTTCTTATTTTATAACAAATTTTAAAGATAAATATACTACTTTAAAGAAGAAGAAAAGCACATTTTTTCTCAGGATACAAATTTGTTATAAATGAAATTTGGGGCTTAGGAGTTTGGAGTTCAACTTTCCATTGAAGAAAAATGAAAATATTCATATACAGTAAATTTTTTCTTTCCTAGTATCGAAAAAATGGTTGCTAGAGATCCTTGCTCTTGTTATATTTTTCCTTATTAAGTAAGTTTCATTGCAATACCTTCAGAAATAAAGTATTAGAATCAAATCTAATTTTTTTTTCTTTTTGGTTTTTCATCCATAGAATTGAAACAAATCATCCAAACGTTTCAAAATTTTTGGAAAAAGATTACCTTTTCTAAATATAAAAGCTGTATGAATTCCTTTGAATTTGGATGAGAACTTCGTATATGGAGGTTGGCCTCCTTAATCTAGCCATTGTCTAATTTCCTTTATTCAATTTTTAATTAAACTTGAATTCTAAAAATCCTGTATTGGCAATCATAGTTCCTAAATCTATCTATCTATTTACCAAGGCACTTCCCCCAATTTTTGGGGGTACCCGACATCAAACAAAGGAACAAAAGGGGACCCTTCACCTCTCCGCCCCTCCCAGCCTGATGAGGGATTCAGCCAAGTTTGGCTCGTACTGCTAGGGTGCCACAGCCCACCCTCCTCCGTTATCCACCACAGATGAAGTTTCATACGCTGAATCCCCTACTGCTGCTATCTCCGTGGTCAACAAGGCAACCGGAGGAAGCAGAAGGGCCTACCGGAACTGCGTCACAATCGCTCGCCATTCATTCCTATTTCTAGCATGCTCTCTTGCCTCTCTCATATCTATCATCCTATAACCCAGAGCTTTCTTCACTCCATCCATCCAACCAAACCTTTTCCTTCCTCTTGTACTTCTCCCATCAACTCTTGCATTCATCACCTTCTTTAGCGGACAGCCATTTTCCATTCTCTCAACATGGCCAAACCACCTCAACACATTCATATCTACTCTAACTGCTAAATCCTTTCTTACACCTGTTCACTCCCTCACTACTTCGTGCCTATCCCTATCTAATCGAGATACACCAGCCATACTCCTCAGACTCTTCATCTAAAACACACAACTTCTGTCTCTCCATCACTTTCATTCCTTAGAACTCCAATCCATGCGTCACAGTTGGTAAAATCACTTTCTCATACAGAACTCTCTTTACGTTCATGCCTCACCCTCTATTCTTTACCACTCCCTTCACTGCCCCCAACACTTTGCATCCTTCATTCACTCTCTGATGTACATCTGCTTCCACTCCACCATTTCCTGCAACAACAAAACCCAAGTACTTAAACTGATCCACTTCCTCCAGTCAACATGACATTCAACCTTGCACCACCCTCCCTTCTCGTGCATCTCATAACCTTACTCTTACCCTCATTAACTCTCAACTTCCTTCTCTCACATACCCTTCCAAATTCTGTACTAATCGACCAAGCTTCCCTTCTGAGTCTGCACCCAGTACAGTGTCATCCGCAAACAACAACTGATTTACCTCTGATTTATGTTTACTCTCATCTATCAGTTTCAATTCTCAACCAAGCACTCGAGCATTTACCTCTCTCACCACTCCATCAACAAGCAAATTGAACAACCATGGCGACATCACACATCCCAGTCTCAGCCCCACTCTCACTGGAAACCATTTGCTAACTTCATTTCCTATCCTACCACATGCTTTACTCCCTATGTAGAAACACATGCTTTACTCCCTATGTAGAAACTCTTCACTGTTTGCAATAATCTTCCACCAATTCCGTATAACCTCATCACATTCCACATTGCTTCCCTCCAACAATCTTCTTGCTACACACATCACTTGCAATCCCAACAAAATTTTCTTCTACTAACTTCCACTCCTCTAAATTACCAGTTTCTCACACTTTCACTCTGTCATATGCCATTTCCAACCTTTCTTAATATTCACTTTTTATTCTCTAGTTTTATTAACTCTCCTAAATATTCAAATGATTCCACCTTATTAATGGTTTCTCCTTCCAATGATATTTCACCTTCCATTGCATATTCCATTCTTCTTATATTTCTTCTATTGATCTTAAGCCCAACCTCATGTGATATTTCATGCATTCTGGTAAGCAAGTTTTACAAGTCCTGCGATGTTCTCCTAATATGGACAGTGTCTTCAGCATACTCTAATTCAGCCAATCCAGTCCAATCCTTCTCCCCCATCCCCAACTGTTCTATGCATTACAAAATCCATAAGGAGGATAAAAAACATAGATGACAACACATTCCCTTGGAGTATTCCACTGTTCACTGGAAATTCATTTGATAGGACTCCACTAACATTAACTTTGCCCTTGCTATACTAATGAACAGACTTAATCAAATTCACATATTTAAGAGGAACTCCATAATGACGCAGGACTCTCCACAAAATTGGCCGTTTCACACTATCAAAGGCTTTTTCAGTCCACAAATGTCATCAAAAGTGGACTTCTATATTCTACACATTGCTGTACCACAAGTCTTAAAATGAAAATTTGGTCAAAACACCTTCTACCTTTTCGAAATCGTGCTTGTTCATCTCTCGGCTTATCATCAATCTTTCTTTCTGGTCTCTTTAGAATCAGCATATGATATAGTCACGACAACTGACATAATAGCGATACCTCTGTCATTACTGCAATTAGTCAGATCTCTTTTTTTTTTTTTTTTTTTTTTGGCCATTTTCACCAATGCTTCTGACTCCCATTCATCAGGTTTTGCCTATTCATACCATATTCTACAAAATAATCTTTTATTCTGGGAGTTACTTCATTTTTGGCCAGTATCATCTCGGCAATTATTCCATCGTAGCCGGGGGCTTTCAATCTCTTGAGTTTTTCATGATAGCTTCAATTTCAAACACACTGAATTCATTCATGGGCACATCAAGGTCTTCCTCAGATTAAGGTATATCAATCAAATTATTCCCTTCATATCTCCTATTCATGACCTCACTAAAGTGTTCCATCCATCTACTTTTACTGGAAAAATCACTAATTTCTGAGAAGTAATTTGTAATTTTCCTAACTGCACAACATGAATCCTTTAACAGGAGTATAATTTCAGTTGGAAACTTAGGTGTTAAAAATCATTAGGTGTTGGTTTAGAGCCCACCCCTGTGACCGTGCCAGTACACCGGGAAGACACTTTACATTTCAGCTAAAGATTGCAGGGCAGGAGATGCATAAAATGTAACTTGAAGGACTCAGGTTTCAACAACTTTAAAAAATAAAAAATCTTATAATTTGTATTTTTTCAAGCTATACAAACCTGAGTTCTTTAAAATAGGGAATATCTTCTTCAGAGCTGGAACGCCCGTTAAATTTGTTGGGGTAATTAACACCAGGTGGTGCAAACAGGCGAGTAGCCTGGTTCACCTGCCTGTTTACTCTTCACTTTTGACATTCAGCTCATGACTGAAAGGAGTGTTGCAGTAGGAAGTTTAATTTTGAAGGACCCAAGATTGTATAGCTAAGAAAAGTTCAAATTACTTCTAAACTATTCTATTTGTTCCTATGTATACACAAACCTTTCGTCCTTTAAAATAGGGAGATTCACTGATTGGTGGGTTAAAAGTCACCCTAGAACCAAACTGATTGGCTCATTTTCTTCCCTGGAAGTGTGAGTCTACCTCGTCCCATACGGGAGCAAAGGAGATGACTTCAGCAACTCACCTATCTGTCCATCATAGGGATGAACATGGTCAAGAGAGAAATCTCTTCCCCCAAAGGAGAGAGCAGTCTGAAATTATATACTTTGGTTGGTATAGATTTTACCATCCTTTCCCTTGTCAAGGAAGGATGGGGAGGTAGTTCTTTAGATTTAAGAAAAGGGAGCTCAGGAAGAATAGCTTACTGGCATAGAGTCATACCCAGCGAGTAACAGTACATCTGCTTCATCCCCAAGGGAGGGGAAGGCATGGAGAAGAGTCAGTCAGTCATTCTACCTTCCTAAACAAGATAATTCCAATATATGAGGGTATAGGAAGAAAAACAAAATTCTGAAAAACTTCATTGGCCTTCAAATGGCAATGGAGAATGCATATACAAAATACTATGTCAAAATACCTCTTACTTTCACAGTTACAATAAACCAAAAACATTGTCCCCTACAAGAAAATGCAGTATTTCTTGTTATCGTAAATTTTGATAACTATTACATTCTAATGGAAAAGAAATTGTGAACAATGGCATCTATATAGCTTCCACGAGAAACAAGACGATGTATTACGCAATAAATTACACTCTTTGCCCTTCAGTCCTACCACAAACCTCAGAGAGAGTTTGACCTTTGACATTCACTTATTTTATGGTTTTTTTTTTCTCCTTTTTGGCAAGAATTTTATCATTTAAAAGAGAAAAAGACAATTTCAAAATCTTGCTAACAAATGGAAGAAGAAAATTCACTCTATTAAGAGTTCAGAAGAGGGTAATATCGGTAATGCAGAGAGAAAGTGGTGGGGATGGAGGAGAGATGGCCTTACCTGACACGAGACAAAAGCCGCAATATAATGAGCAAAAGGATCTTCGTTTATGATTAAATTATGATAAATAACTTTGTTTCTGTTTATCAATATCCAAAAAAGAAACATAAAATTCATAATAATCAGGATATATTAATACTGTAGTGTCTTTGTAAAAATACAAAGAAAAACTTTGAACGCCCTCTAACATTCACTCATTTTGACGTTTGTCTTTCTCGATTTCAGCAAGAATTTTATCATTTTAAGGAGGAAAAGACAATTCCAACATCTTGCTAACATAAGAAGAAAATTTGCTCTACTTACTCTATTTAGAGAGAGAGAGAGAGAGAGGAGAGAGAGAGAGACTTGCCTAACAGGAGACAAAAGAAGCAAGATATAGAGCAAAAAAATCTTCATTTATGATTAAATTATAATAAATAACTTTGTTTTCATTTATTAATACCCCCCCCCAAAAAAAAAAAAACATAAAATCCATAACAATCAGGATTTATTAATATTGTCTTTGTAAAAATACAAATACAGTATATATACATATATCTCTCTCTCTCTCTCTCTCTCTCTCTCTCTCTCTCTCTCTCTCTCTCTCTCTCTCTCTCTCTCTCTCTCTCTGTGTGTGTGTGTGTGTGTGTGTGATTTTTAATTCCCTGATAAATCTTCATATATCTTTGAACATTGTTAGAAATTCTTTGTATCATTATTCAACGTTTATTACAATTATTATTACTAGCAAAGCTACAACCCTAGTTGGAAAAGCAAGATGCTATAAGCCCAATGGCTCCAATAGGGAAAAATACCCCAGTGAGGAAAGGAAATAAGGAAATAACTAAATGATGAGAATAGATTAACAATAAATCATTCTAAAAACAGTAACAACTTCAAAACAGATATGTCCTATATAAACTATTAACAACGTCAAAAACAGATGTCATTTATAAACTATAAAAAGACTAATGTCAGCCTGGTCAATATAAAAACATTTGCTCCAACTTTGAACTTTTGAAATTCTACTGATTCAACTACCCGATAAGGAAGATCATTCCACAACTTGGTAACAGCTGGAATAAAACTTCTAGAATACTGTGTAGTATTGAGCCTCATGATAGAGAAGGCCTGGCTATTAGAATTAACTCCTTGCCTAGTATTACGAACAGGATAGAATTGTCCAGGGAGATCTGAATGTAAAGGATGGTCAGAGTTATGAAAAATCTTATACAACATGCATAATGAACTAATTGAACGACAGTGCCAAAGATTAATATCTAGATCAGGAATAAGAAATTTAATAGACCGTAAGTTTTTGTCCCAAAATTAAGATGAGAATCAGCAGCAGAACACCAGACAGGAGAACAATACTCAAAACAAGGTAGAATGAAAAAATTAAAACACTTCTTCAGAATAGATTGATCACCGAAAATCTTGTAAGCCTTTCTCAGTAAGCCAATTTTTTTGTGCAATTGAAGAAAACATAGACCTAATGTGTTTCTCAAAAGTAAATTTGCTGTTGAAAATCACACGTAAAATTTTAAGAGTCATACAAATTTAAAGAAACATCATCAATACTGAGATCCAGATGTTGAGGAGCCATCGTCCTTGACCTACTTACAATCATACTTTGAGTTTTGTTAGGATTCAACTTCTTACCCAATAATTTGCACCATGCACTAATCTTAGCTAGATCTCTATTATGGGATTCACCAACCCCAGATCTACATTCAGGGGATGGAATTGATGCAAAGAGAGTAGCCTCATCGGCATATGCAACAAGCTTGTATTCTAGTCCAAACCACATGTCATGTGTATATAGTATGAAAAGTAATGGGCCAAGAACACTACCCGGTGGAACACCAGATATCACATTCCTATACTCACTATGGTGCCCATCAACAACAACTCTTTGAGATCTATTACTTAAAAAATCAATAATAATACAAAGAAACGATCAACTCACTCCCAACTGTTTCAGTTTGAAAACAAGGGCCTCATGATTAACACGGTCAAAGGCAGCACTAAAATCAAGGCCAATCATACGAACTTCCTGACCACAATCAAGGGATTTCTGTACAGCATTGGAGATTGTAAGAAGGGCATCACATGCTCCAAGGCCTTTACAAAAACCAAATTGCAAACAAGGGAATAGATGATTACCTTCAACAAACCTATTAAGACGTTTTGCCAGAACACGTTCAAAAACTTTAGATAATATGGGAGTTATGGAAATTGGGCAGTAATCAGTGGGACTTGAGCTACCACAAACACATTTACATAGGGGAGTAACATTACTAATTCTCCAACAAGTGCTAAAAGCTCCTCTTCTTGCTAACTTGCGCATAATAACATAACTTTAGAGCTAAGAAATCTGCTGTCTTTATAAAAAATAAAGGAAAAATGCCATTTGGGTCTACACCTCCATAAGCATCAAGTTCCATCAACAGAGCTTTAATCTCACGAGATCGAAAAGCTAAACAGTAACGCATCGGAAGGAAATCACTTGATTTTCCACTCGTCTTTTGTCAGAAATATGGCATCATCAGACTTTTTTTTTTTTAATTTACAGTAAGTTGTACTATTCTCATAACTAATGATACAGACTACTAAAACACTTGATATCATTACATGGTGTTGTTTCGATGATGGGAATACTGTAATAAGATTACTCGGTAACACGCTGAAAGAAAATATGTGAATCCCTTTTCTTTTTTCTCGCAAGAAATGAAAGAAAATACTAACTTACTAAGCAAACGTATTTCATTTTAATAATATAAAAGGAAATATATCATTTCTAAGAAAATATTTGTCCTATTAGTGTATCTTTTTTCAAATAAATATCAATCTATTATCAAAACTAGTGCAGAGTCAAATTTAGCTAAGTAATACTCATAACTGATACAGACTGTATTCTTAAAAGAATTGCTTGGAATAGCAGAAATAGTTACACTTGACTTTCCAGCTTTTATAAGCTGGGAAGGAGAAGCATGCTTGGAGCACGAAGGTATTGTCAACTCTAGTGCGGGGGACACAGCAGAAGCGATACGACCATGCTCATAGTAGGTAGATGAAAAATCTCTTGAATCATTCTGAGAACTCTTTAGAAGTTTTCTGCCAAAGACCCCTAAGTATACATGGCATGTCTTTCTCTTTAATACGAGTTGGAGACTGGTAATCATGATCTCCCACTAAGGTTGCCTCGTATGAAGGAAAAGGGCAGGCTCAACTGTAAGGTCCTTTTAGGAACAAGATGCTTTCACTGTTTTAATAGGAGACATTTCTATAGGGGTGAACATCTTATTTTCATAGTCTGACAAATGCAAATCGCCACTCAGCACACTCATGGGGGGTGAGGAGAATCTTGTTTTAACAGCATGATCTGGTATAGAAGCATCAAGCAGATCTGGCAAAAGGAGTATAGGTGCTGTAGCCAGGGGATCAGCGATAAGAACAGGATCAATTCATATTGCTATTATCAACACTAGGTGATGAAATGATATTACGGCCATCGTCCCCCGTAACAGAAACCTCAGAGGACTCCTGACATGAAGAACTAAATGGGGAGGTAACATTCATTGCAGAACCTACCTTACACTTCTTCTCACTACTAACAGAAGGCAATGGAGAACGCTCTCTCTTGGCTCGCTTCTTAGGGTGAGAACGATATCCATCCCACAGGGAGGATGACCACTCCCTACAATACACACGGGGAGATTCCACCAAACATCTTTTTCTTCTACATGATAGACATACCAGGTGAGGATCCACTTCTATCCGGTTCATGAAGGTACCACAACGGAGACCATTTTGACTCGGGCAGGAACGCATCACATTCGATATAATTAAAAGACACACACACTCTCAACTCACAAATAATGATTAAGCAACTGACAAATAATGTCAAAGACACAAGCACAAGCACTAAGAGGGCGAAGAGTAGGGGATGCAGTTGTCTGACCGTATGAATGAAGGCAAGCACGGCTGACTACAAACACAGCCAGAGGAGTTTCAAGCGCTTGATACAAGCGGAACATGTCATGAACAGCAGTTGCCTAGCAACATAACATGACATGATCTACTAATTTCTTTTGATTGTCTAGCCGTAGAAAAATAACCCGGAAATAACCCCATTAAATGACTCTGAAGTTTGTATCCACATAGGAATAAAACCTATTTAACAGAATTTGCAAATATTGAGGGATGACTGTACTCTACAAAAATATCTTTAAACCTACTGAAAAATTGCTTCTGTGCAAATGCTTTGTAATGAAGCAATTTCCCAATTACATAACTGCAAAGAAATATTTTTTACCTTAACACTTTTACAAGGAGTGTTAAATCCACTAACTTTAAGATATGAGTATAAATTCAATCATTGCTCTCTAAACTGTCTAAAAATCCAATTCAACTACCTAAAGTAAGGTATGCCTTACAGAAGTCAAACTAAAAAGAAATATAACTTTGTAGTGAGATATAATTGATAATTTTAGTGGAGAACAGAATGAAGTAAGAAACAATGTAGAAAATTCAAAATTTTCTCTCAATATTACACATAAACTCTGTCCATAATGATTGTTAATACATATTAAGTATTTACCATAAAAGTTTCCAGGGTGCAATCCACAGTATTCTTTGGTATAGGTACTACTTGAACTTGAAGATGTTGCGACCGGTAGTTCCTTTCAAAGAAAACAACAGAACTTCCTTTCTTTTTGAACATGCGTTTAAGAGCAGACTTGAATTTTTCTATTTCTGAAAGAGAAAGAAAATTCTAATTATATCATTACAGCAATACTTTAACAGAATTTTGATATCAAAATCTTTCGTTTCTATACTCACTGATGTTCACATTTCTTATCTCTGGAATCTTGGTTCCATCAACATTTACTGCTAAACCTAAAATCTTCCCCATTTCATTTTCTTTCAACAGAATTATGCCTCCAGTAAAATAATGAGAACTCTTAACAGTTAACGGCAACCAACAATGGCTTCTTCAACCAGAAATTCCTTGTACTTTAGTCTTGAAGTAGGAACAAATCCCATTACTCTTGACATCAGAAGTCAGTAGGGAGGAGGGTGAGCATGTACTATATATAAACATTAGGTGAGTATAGAAATATGACAAATTTAAGAATTTTTCCCAACAATAAAAACATTGCAAGGTTGTTGGATGTTCTTACCTTGTTGAGCACTCTTATCATTAGGTAAAACAGAGGGAACGCATAGACATTGATGTTATTCCATCGTTGTTGAAACGCATCTTGCCAGAGAGCTTGAGGATCCGGTACCAGGGACCAGTACAGCAGGAGCTTGCTGTTTAGGGATGTTGTGAACAGATCCCCTGTCGGAGAACCCCACAAAGTTAGGACTTTGCTGGCTACTAAATGATTCATAGACCACACAGAGCCAACTATCTGAGTCACTCTGCTCAGGTTGTCTGTGAGTACATTCCTCTCACCGGGATTGAAATGAGCCAATAGGGGTGTTGTCTTCTGCCCGTCGTAGCATCTAGACTGCTAGACGGCAAAGGTGCTGAGAAAAGTTACTATTTTGCTTGTTTACAAATGTCACCAACATGGTGTTGTTGCTCATCAACACCACAGTGACCTGACAGGAGCTGATGAAATTGTTGCAGGGCCATTTCCATGAGGTTTATGTGCAGAATACTTTCAGACTCTGACCAGAGCCTAGAGGCTATGTGATGCAGCAAATGAGTCGCCCACCATTCTTTTGATGCATCTGTGAAGAGCATGAATTTTTTTTTTTTGGGGGGGTGGGGGGGTGGGGAGAGATCTATCCTTCTATGAAGCATGTCGACAGCTACCAACCATCTCAGCTAAAGTCCAGTTGGGCTCAGCACAAGGACCCACTAGACCTGTTGATCCCATATAAGCAACCTCCCTCGATCTAGAACCTCTACTGGTCCTTGGATGCTCCGAGTCCCCCAAAGGAGGGGTATCCACTTGCTGACCCCATCTCTTCTTCCTAAACTTGATAGGAATGATTCCTAATCTCTCCCAAGAAGGGTCATGGCTGATGTCAGAGGCCTTGGAATGTAGATAGTGATCGTATCTGGAAGGCCACGGCGGTGGGAGAAGGCCGCAGTACAGGTTGCTGGTGACTTCTATGCCCAGGATCACACGGGAGAAAACTCTTTACCAAGGAGCTCGAAACTTCCATTTAAATCCTAGGAAGCCTAGTCGTCACGATGCCGGGCACAGCTCCTGTGATACGCCTCATGACTAGGTATACGTCTCCTGTATACATTGCTTTCTTAATATTCATGTTTCTAGTTATTTAACCGATTCTTAACCTATATAATTTTTGATTCAGTAAGCATATTTCAGACTGTAGGCTGAGGAAAGTAGTCATCAGTAAACTATTCTAAACCAGTAAAACATGCTTTATATTCACATCTTCCCGAACACTTCCATCCTGTTCGTAATACTAGCATGCAGTTAGTTCTAATAGTCAGGACTTCTCCATCATGAAGCTCAATACTACACAGAAATCTTACAAGTTTTATTCCAGCTGTGACCAAGTTGTGGAATGATCTTCCTAATTGGATAGTTGAATCGGTAGAACTTCAAAATTTCAAACTTGCAGCACATGTTTTTGTGTTGAATAGGCTGACTTAAGGCTTTTTATAATTTATATATGAAAAATCTGTTTTAATATTAATATTTTTAAAATAATGTTATTTTCATTAGTAAAATAAATTTTTGAATATACTTACCCGATAATCATGTAGCTGTCAACTCCGTTGCCCGACAGAATTCTATGGAGGGATACGCCAGCTATCACAATACTAGAAGGGGGTGTACTTACCAGCGCCACCTGTGGCCAGGTACTCAAGTACTTCTTGTTGACACCTCCTCAATTATTCCTCGGTCCCACTGGTTCTCTATGGGGAGGAAGGGAGGGTCAATTAAATCATGATTATCGGGTAAGTATATTCAAAAATTTATTTTACTAATGAAAATAACATTTTTCAATATTAAACTTACCCGATAATCATGTAGCTGATTCACACCCAGGGGGGTGGGTGAAAACCAGTGTACAAGATTAAAGGATAGCTAAGTATCCCATATTTCATATAACAGTTATCTCAAATAACAATGAAATAATAAGTACCTGGTAAGGAAGTCGAATTGAACCGTTACTCTGTCTCTTTTTTAAGTTCGTCTTCCTTACTGAGCGCAGCGTTCCTCTTGGAGGCTGAATCAACCCAAAGGTGCTAAAGTATACAGGGCTGCAACCCATACTAAAGGACCTCATCACAACCTTTAACCTCGGCGCTTCTCAAGAAAGAATTGACCACCCGCCAAATCAACAAGGATGTGGAAGGCTTCTTAGCCGACCGAACAACCCATAAAAAGTATTCAAGAGAAAGGTTAAAAAGTTATGGAATTATGGGAATGTAGTGGCTGAGCCCTCGCCTACTACTGCATTCGTTGCTACGAATGGACCCAGGGTGTAGCAGTACTCGTAAAGAGACTGGACATCTTTGAGATAGAATGATGCGAACACTGACTTGCTTCTCCAATAGGTTGCATCCATAACACTCTGCAGAGAACGGTTTTGTTTGAAGGCCACTGAAGTAGCCACAGCTCTCACTTCATGTGTCCTTACCTTCAGCAAAGCAAGGTCTTCTTCCTTCAGATGAG
The DNA here is from genome assembly GCF_036898095.1 of Palaemon carinicauda. NCBI lineage: Eukaryota > Metazoa > Arthropoda > Malacostraca > Decapoda > Palaemonidae > Palaemon > Palaemon carinicauda. Next base: position 25,714,311 of record NC_090765.1, read on the forward strand.
AATTTGCTTCTCTAATCAGAAGCCTGATGTAGTAAGAAACTGAGTTCTTAGACATTGGTAGAGAAGGCTTCTTGATAGCACACCATAAGGCTTCTGATTGTCCTCGTAATGGTTTTGACCTTCTTAGATAGTACTTAAGAGCTCTAACAGGGCAAAGTACTCTCTCTAGTTCGTTCCCCACCATGTTGGACAGGCTTGGGATCTCGAACGACTTAGGGTAAGGACGGGAAGGAAGCTCGTTTTAGCCAAAAAAACCGAGCCGCAAGGAACATGTAGCCGTTTCAGATGTGAAACCTATGTTCCTGCTGAAGGCGTGGATCTCACTTACTCTTTTACCTGTTGCTAAGCACACGAGGAAAAGAGTTTCTAATGTGAGGTCCTTAAAAGAGGCTGATTGGAACGGTTCAAATCCTGATGACATTAGGAACCTTAGGACCACGTCTAGATTCCAGCCTGGAGTGGACAACCGACGTTCCTTTGAGGTCTCAACAGACCTAAGGAGGTCCTGTAGATCTTTGTTGGAGGAAAGATCCAAGCCTCTGTGGCGGAAAACCGCTGCCAACATACTTCTGTAACCCTTGATCGTAGGAGCTGATAGGGATTTTACGTTCCTTAGATGTAACAGGAAGTCAGCAATCTGGGTTACAGTGGTACTGGTTGAGGAAAACTGCATTGGCCTTGCACCAGCTTCGGAAGACTTCCCATTAAGACTGATAGACTCTGAGAGTGGATGTCGTCCTTGCTCTGGCAATCGTTCTGGCTGCCTCCTTCGAAAAGCCTCTAGTTCTTGAGAGACTTTCGATAGTCTGAAGGCAGTCAGACGAAGAGCGTGGAGGTTTGGGTGTACCTTCTTTACGTGAGGTTGACGCAGAAGGTCCACTCTAGGAGGAAGAGTCCTGGGAACGTCGACCAGTCATTGCAGTACCTCGGTGAACCCTTCTCTCGCGGGTCAGAGGGGAGCAACCAACGTCAACCGTGTCCCTTTGTGAGAGGCGAACTTCTGAAGTACCCTGTTGACAATCTTGAACGGCGGGAATGCATACAGGTTGAGATGGGACCAATCCAGCAGAAAGGCATCCACGCGAACTGCTGCTGGGTCTGGAATCGGAGAACAATACAAGAGGAGCTTCTTGGTCATCGAGGTAGCGAATAGAACTATGGTTGGCTGACCCCACAGGGCCCAAAGTCTGCTGCAAACATTCTTGTGAAGGGTCCACTCTGTGGGGAAGGCCTGACCCTTACGGCTGAGGCGATCTGCCATGACATTCATATCGCCCTGAATGAGCCTCGTTACCAGCGTGAGCTTTCGATCTTTGACCAAATGAGGAGGTCCCTTGCGAACTTGAACAACTTCCTCGAATGAGTCCCTCTCTGCTTGGAGATGTAAGCCAAGGCTGTGGTGTAGTCGGAGTTCACCTCCACCACCTTGTTAAGCTGGAGGGACTTGAAGTTTATCAAGGCCAGATGAACTGCCAACAACTCCTTGCAATAGATGTGAAGTGTCCTTTGCTCCTGATTCCATGTTCCCGAGCATTCCTGTCCGTCCAGTGTCGCACCCCAGCCCGTGTCCGATGCGTCCGAGAAGAGACGGTGGTCGGGGGTCTGAACAGCCAAAGGTAGACCTTCCTTGAGAAGAATGCTGTTCTTCCACCACGTTAGAGTAGACCTCATCTCTTCGGAAACAGGAACTGAGCCCGTCTCTAGCGTCAAGTCCTTTATCCAGTGAGCAGCTAGATGATACTGAAGGGGGCGGAGGTGGAGTCTCCCTAACTCGATGAACAGGGCCAGCGATGAAAGTGTCCCTGTTAGACTCATCCCCTGCCTGACTAAGCATCGGTTCCTTCTCAGCATGCTCTGGATGCATTCTAGGGCTTGGAAGATCCTTGGGGCCGACGGACAAGTCCGAAAAGCTCGACTCTGAAGATCCATACCCAAGGAAACAATGGTCTGGGATGGAACGAGCTGAGACTCCTCAAAATTGACCAGGAGGCCCAGTTCCTTGGTCAGATCCATAGTCCATTTGAAAATCTCCAGACAGCGACGACTTGTGGGAGCTCTTAAAAGCCAGTCGTCTGACGGAGCCGGACACAAGATCATGATACTGCTGCACAGTCTGTAAACTGTCAATCATGGGCAAGCGAGGAAGTACAGTGACAACCCGAATCTGTCTAGACTATCTGGGTCGTACAGACAACTCCTTAACGGGTTGCTGAGGTTGCCGCACTGCGTCACAACAAGTCCCTTCTGTTGGTTGTTGAACGTCTTCCCCGTGACACATTGACTCCGTAAACAAAAAATCCTCTAACAAGGACTAAGCTTGGACTGCATGTCATGCAACACAGCTCAAGGTCTATGGGAGCAGGTGTGGTAACAGACGGGATTAGCGGCTGAAGTGGAACCATTACCTTCCCTGTAAGCATGTAATGCTTAAATAAAAGTCCATAAGAGGTTATGCAGCTAAAGGCTCCCTCCAAATGACAGAGTCCTCAAGGGAATATCAGAAGGAGGGAGAAAAGAACTTTCTCATCTACAGGGACCTTATCCTAGAAAAGCTAAGTTCTCTGAGTGAGGGTTCACTGGTGTAAAAGCAGCAGACTAGAAGGCAACGTTATGAAACTGCTTGACAGTCTAGTGAGTTGGCAACAACCCAAGATATGTTGAGAAGCATGCGGTAAGGTATGCAGAGCATGATGAATGCAGAGTATGCTGTATGCAGAGCATGCTGTATGTAGAGCATGTTGTATGCAGAGCATGCTGAATGCAGAGCATGCTGTATGCAGAGCATGTTGTATGCAGAGCATGCTGAATGCAGAGCATGCTGAATGCTGAGCATGTAGTAAGCAGAGCCTGCTGTAAGGAAAGCAGAGCGTGTGCATGGCGTTTAACATTCTTAGAAATTCCATGACCAGTGCTAGAGTGCTTTATGCATGCTTGCATGGGGTTTAAAAATCAACATAATGTTTACCTTACATTCATAACTCATGATTCATATTTTTGCCATGGTTTGAAAATGGAGGTAAGGTATGCTGAACAGCAGAGTCAGAACGAGCTGGAACAACAACAGTGGAAGGTGCAGAAAGTTCCTGTTCCTGTGGAATGAGTGGAGCGTGAAGAGACCGAGGTTGCGCAGAACAAGGTAAAGTTCCCGCAAGCAGAGGTGTCTGAGGTGCAGGAACAGGGTGCACGGGTTGAGCTCGGTGCAGCAGCTGAGGAGACTGACTCACAGGTGGAAGAGGTTGTACTTCCACCGAGAGTTGCACCACCGGTGGAGCAGCCAGGGGAGGAGGAGGAAGAGTGGAGTAATCCTCCTGATCCCAAACCGAAGGTTGCCTTAAAGAAGGCTGAGGCTGAACAACACTGGGAACAGCGAACACAGAAAGAGGTTCAACATCGTACGCCTGGCAGAAGGTGCTGCGACTGGGTGCAGCGAGTGCAGGCGGGTTGAGCACAGGCTGAACGGGTGCAGGTGGAGGTGCAACACTCTCAGCCCGACATTCACGCAACAGGTCCGAAAGCTGTGCTTGCATGGACTGTAGTAGAGTCCACAACATCGTACGCCTGGCAGATGGTGCTGCGACTGGGTGCAGCGAGTGCAGGCGGGTTGAGCACAGGCTGAAAGGGTGCAGGTGGAGGTGCAACACTCTCAGCCCGATACTCACGCAACAGGTCCGAAAGCTGTGCTTGCATGGACTGTAGTAGAGTCCACAACATCGTACGCCTGGCAGATGGTGCTGCGACTGGGTGCAGCGAGTGCAGGCGGGTGCAGCACAGGCTGAACGGGTGCAGCCGGTTGGTGCACCACCGGTGCAGGCGGGTGCAGCACAGGCTGAACGGGTGCAGGCGGTTGGTGCACCACCGGTGCAGGAGGAGGAGGAGGTGCAACACTCTCAGCACGACACTCACGCATCAGGTCCGAAAGCTGTGCTGCATGGACTGTAGTAGAGTCCACAACATCGTACGCCTGGCAGGTGGTACTGCGATCAGGCGGAGCGAGCATAGGCGGGGGGGAGTGTAGGCGCACTCTCAGCCCGACAAAATGATGACTGAGGAGAGTCAGAGCTAACCCAATGACTGCATCCGGGTTGTTGAACTTTACTTCGTACGTCTGGCATAGGTCTGGACTTTACGTTTAAGAGGTCTAGAGACCTGAGACCAGCGTTACTCTGCCTTATTTTCTCCTCTAAATCTCTTCTGCAGACGAGCAAAATAAGGGCTCAATCGTCTGCGGGTGGGAGTGACGGTCTCGGTAAGACACGCCCACAACCACCGAGGATACTTCTGTGCGCCGATCAAGGCCTGCCGAACCCTTTTGCCCTTCGACATTGCTTCTCCCCTGGGCTTGGGAGCTTGCAAGAGGTCCCGGACTGGGAGGACAACTGGCGCGCACAAAAGTACCCTCACGCATAACACTGACATCAATCACTTATCACTTTGATTTCTGTTTGCACTTATTTCACTGAACTCGAAACTTTAAGTGGTTTGTACCTGAAACACGCAATTCTATCCTTCTCAAAAGTTAGTAATTGCGAAAACAGAATTACAATGTAACAGAAAAATCTAATGAAAGAAAATTCAGTGGCTGGAAAGAGACTAAACACTAGATCACTCTAGAAACGTTTAGTTTCTTCCCCTAAAGAGACTAGGGATAAGAGCAAAACGATAACGACGTTACTCGTACGCCTGGCAGGCTTGAGGGAAACGTTTATCCTCTTTCTCCCTCCGTCTCTATCTCTCTCTCTCTCTCTCTTGACTTAGAACCTGAGAGAAGAGCCCAATCATATATATCGTTAAAACATATTATTGTTAAAGGAAAAAACTGAAATATTTCCCAAAAGTTCCTTATTAGGATCAAAACCATTAAGTTAAGAAAGAATGAACAAAACGCTAGACACGGTTACTCTTACTGCAATGTGAAACCGTGAACATTCTTTCTCTATCGTAACGATAGAGTGCAAGTTGAAACGTTCTGAACGTCAACAACTGCCGAGACAAACAAAACGTTAGTTCAACTTTGAAAAAGTACGAGACTATCAAAGAAATTCTTTCAAAGACCTTAAAATAGCATAATATGTTAACAGGTAAAACCGAAATGACGGACTCACGATAATTAACTTCGGTACCAAGAAAAGACCGCCTACTATTAGGAAGGTCGAATATAAACAAATATAAAAATTAATTTTAATAAGTTTATAATAAAAGGAAGTTAATCGAAGAGGCCTATAAGAGGCGGAGAGATATAAAATAAATCTATAACTTTTGTTAAGCAAAATTAAGAAAGAGAGTCTATACTCTCTTAGACACCAACACTTCCGTCTAAGGGAAGGGTCGGCCATTGAAAGGTGAACGAGAGTTCATACTCTCTTCGTCACCAAAATTAATCAAATTAATTCCAAAAGCTAACTAAGCTAAAATAGAAGTTTCCAGTAAAGCGACAGCCGAAATCAAAGAGAAATACTTCACCAAAGTCGTGAAAATACTCCAAGAACATAAGCGTATCCCAGAACGTCTTGTCAGAAGCACGACAGAGGAATAATTGAGGAGGTGTCAACAAGAAGTACTTGAGTACCTGGCCACAGGTGGCGCTGGTAAGTACACCCCCTTCTAGTATTGTGATAGCTGGCGTATCCCTCCATAGAATTCTGTCGGGCAACGGAGTTGACAGCTACATGATTATCGGGTAAGTTTAATATTGAAAATTTTATTTTAATTGTTCATTACTTCTTATATTGTTTATTTATTTCCTTTCCTCACTGGACTATTTTTCCCTGTTGGAGCCCTTGGTCTTATAGCATCTTGCTTTTCCAACTAGGGTTGTAGCTTAGCTAATAATAATAATAATAATAATAATAATAATAATAATAATAATAATAATAATAATAATAATAATAAAGTGATGCTGGTGGAGCTCAGGCTGGTTTTGGGACCGCCTGCTTAATTGCCTGGACAATGTCTTGGAACCAGGACTTCTCCATTGAAAAGATGACTGTCTACGAAGGAGCACCAACTTGTTTCCTCAGAGAAATAGAGAGCTCACGAGGCAAATCTTGATGAGGAGTGGGAGCGTATGGCAAGCGCTGCGCATATGTGCTTTGATGACAATGTAAGTGTGTTAATGGAGAGCGCTGTTCAGGTGTGCGCAGGTTCGGTGGGCGTTGGCGAGACAACTGCTGAAAAAAGGAGGAAGTGCACATCTGCGCACAAGTAAGTTGCATACCTGTGCGTGTTTTCTTTCCACTACATAGCACGCTAAGGTGTGCATGGTCAAAGCTTCATCAAAGCAAGAAGACAAGGCCAAGCGAGGGAGTTTGCTATAAGGAGGTTGACGCATGGATAAGGGAGGGCACTGACCTACCTATACCTATGAGACAGACGACAAGTCCAGGTTTGGCGAGGAAGGCGTTTGTCGCGTAGAGAGGCAAACGTGATAAACTCCGTCTAAGGTTTATGAGTAGTGGATTTGGCGCATAGATGGGAGCGTGCACCTACCTTCATCCAAACTTTGGGAGTGAAATTGGAGCACAGGTGGGTATGCACGTTATACGCTGGCGAATGATGGTTTTCATGGGTAGCTGAGGGTGTGTGCTGAATTCCTTCAAGTGATGGCGAGTGATTAGGTTGGCACGTACTGGAGATTGTAGCGCACCCTAAACTCCTCGCATGCTCACTTCACAGGGTGAGAGGGTGTGCAGGAGACTCACCTGATAGTTCAAAATTAGCAAGTTCCTCGGCTAACATGCTCTGAAGGAAGTCAAAAATCATAATTCTTTCCCCTAGGGTAATGTGTTGCCTATCCTCAAGGTCTTTTGCGCATGAATATGTACTAGCGCGCTGAGAGAGAGAGAAGGTTAACAGCTGCCAAACATCCCCATCCCCCAGCTCCAAAAAGCTACACTCCAAAAAACTGGAACGTGGTACAGATCCAATGAATCACGTACCCGTTTACAGAACTTAGCGGGGAAGCTCGAAAATCCCAAGGAACAAAGGAGTTGAGAAACTCTCAGGTGGTGGCCACCATTGCTTCCCTAAGGGAAGCGAGGGAGTCCGCACTAAACAGAAGGCCGGGGTAACAAACTGAAAAGAAAAAGAATTTTTAAACTTTTAGGAAAGTTGTTTTAATCATTATCCAGTTAAAAGGTTTGTTACTAGTGCAGGTGTGAGCAGGGTGGCTGGTCTGCCCCACTCCCCTCTCGATGACTAGAGGAGGTTATTGACGCCTAGTAAAAAACTTAACGGCTGGTTTCAGCTATCGCCGTAATTTACCTCCTCTGTAAAGAGCATGTGGGTTTGTATATAGTGTCGGAATAAATATTTTTTTATGACTCCAAATGCTACTCCAGTTCATATAGATCAATTAATGAACTTTTGGTCTAAACATTTGTCCCAATGAAGGCTAAGAAACACAGGAATTGTGTAATTTCTCAAAGAAAATACTAACAAAAATATTTTTAGTAAAATATAAATTACATTACCTTCTCTACAATCATCTTCAAGATCTGATGTACTCTGAAAGTGAGCAATGGGAAGAATCAAAAGGTGCTCGGAAACAAGGCCCCCTTTGGCTAATGCCACATAAGAATGGTTGCCAACACTCACAACTAGATGCTTTTCAACTTCTGGACTTGCTAAGCAGAACCAACATGGACCTGTAAATTAGAAAATTTAAATCAAAGCATTCTCATTACCTTAGGAAATTTTAAATCCTCCCTTAGATCAATTCATATACCATAAAAATTACGCTAACATTAAAACCAATGTAAAAAAAAATTTAAAATTACTTGTATGTGATTGAACTGAAAAACGTGTAATATTCTTGAGTTCTGTGAAAAGTTTATATATTAAAATCAGTGAAAATGATGAGTTACATCTTCAAATTATTACCAGTTTTCACACGTACAAATGAATCAATCTATTAATGCCTAGTTTAACTTTCAATAGAAAAATAAGTATTTACAGTATATCATTGGATGCTGCATTATATACTCTTCATCTATCTATCTATCATGGTACTTTCCCATTTTTAGGGGTAGCCAAGATAAAAAAGAACAAGAGGGAATTTTTTCTCTTGGTGCCTCCCTCCATCTTCCACCACAAATAAAGCTTCATATGCTGACTCCCTTATTGCTGCTACCACAGCAGTCACCATAAGGTGAATTGAAGTAGCAGCAGGGCCTATGAGAACTGAATCACAATCGCACGCCACTCATTTCTATCCCTAGCATGCCCTTTAGTCTCTCACATCTATCCTTATGTCAGTTAAGGCTTTCTTCACACCATCCATCCACTCAAATCTTGGCCTTCCTCTTGCACTTATCCCATCAACTCTTGCATTCATCACCTTCTTCAGCAGACAGCCTTTTTTCCATCCTCTCAACATGGTCAAACCATCTCAACACATTCATAGCCCATCTAGCTGCTAATTCATTACTCATACCCATTCTCACTCTTAATACTTTGTCCTAACCCTATCCAACCAAGATACACCAACCATACACCTTAGACACTTTCATTCCCCACAACTCTGATCCATATATCACAGTTGGTACAATCACTTTCTTATATAGAACTCTTTACATTCATTCCTAACCCTCTATTCTTTACCATTCCCTTTAGTGCCTAAACACTTTACATGCTTCATTCACTCTCTGATGTACATCTACTTTCACTCCAACATTTGCCGCAACAACAAAACCCAAGTACTCAAACTGATCTACTTCTTCAAGTAACTCGTCTTCATGGCATTCAATCTAGCACCACCCTCACTTCTTGTGCACCTCAAAAACTTACTCTTCCCCCCATTTACTCGCAAATTTATTCGCTCACATAACCTTCCAAACTGTCACTAATCGACACAGCTTCTCTTCCGAGTCTACAACCAATACAGTATCATCCACAGACAGTAACTGATTCACCTCTCACTCATGACCACTCTCATTAATCAGTTTCAATCCTCGACCAAACACTCGAGCATTCACACTCATACAGCTCCATCAACAAACGAATTAAACAATCATGTCAACATCACACCTTCCTGTCTCGACCCCACTCTCACTTCATTCCCTACCCTAACACACACTTTATTGCCTGCATATAAACTCTTCACAATTTGCAACAACCTTGCACCAATTTCATACCAATGTATAGAAATAACTTTCAATTCCATAAAGCTTTTAAAAAAGTGAATGTATAGATTGTAGGTTATAAAATGCCTTATCTTTCCACGTTTAATGATATAAATGAATCAATATTCCAGAAAATACAGTAGTAGTGTTTTTTCTCCAAAATTTCATGTTTTGAGAAATCAGGCTTCAGTGTTCTTTTTTTTTTTGGTAGAGATTGGTTGAGTATATTTTACGAGGCATGAGAATGGGCTTCTTGTGTTAACTTTCCTCAATACTGGGGATCAGATGGACAGAATCCTCATATTACAGGGTTATTTAGAGAGCAGTGATGAGCCCCTTCCATCAAAACCAAAAATATATACGCTACTTGTAGCAAATGTCCACACATGAGTAAAGCCTAGTTAGCATAATATATCCTCATTTACTTACGTTCTGGGCAATTTTTACACTTTATAAAATTTATATTTTTCCTAGCTATATGAACCAGAGTCATTTAATGGGGTTACAGTGAGCCCTCGCTACTTCGCGGTTCGACCATCGCGGATTCACCACTTCGAGGATTTTTTTCATAACGCATGTATATACAAAAATCGCGGATTTTCCGGAAATTTCGAAAATACCGCGATGTGACCGATGGTGCGAGATTGGAGAAAGTAAGGAAAATTGAATCATGATTGATTTTCAATATAAATGAAACTTTGAGGAGCAACAAAGACATCATTTGTTAGAGAGATAGAGAGAGGTAAGGAATGGGAGGTAGCCCACAGAGAGAGAGAGAGAGAGAGAGAGAGAGAGAGAGAGAGAGAGAGATAGAGATAGAGAGAGAGTGTGTGTGTTGTTTTAAATGTAACAAACAAAAAAATTTTATAGGTTATAACACATTGGTGCTTATGTAATATCAACTGTATACTGTAGACGGTTTGAATAAGTTAAGAAATGGTATAAACGATACTTTGTTAGTGTATTCGTACACTCTCAAGAGCGGCAGCTAGACGTCAGCTGATCTAATCACAGCCAAAAGTAAAACAAAAAGAAGTCAACAATACTCGATTTTTAAAACACACCCGAAATTTAAAAACAAAAGTACACGCTTTCTTAATATGCAATTAACTATTTAAAGAGTAGCAATTTTCTAGAATAATATGATGTTTCCCAAAAAATAGTGGTTTGCTGATGAAATCGGATGCCGCATTTTTAGCAACTATTGAAATGGATGTAGACTCGGCATAATTTTTTAGTTTCGTATTTAATTGACACTAAGAAAACTAATTTTAGTTTCTTCATCTATATGTAAGTATTGTATAACACGAAGAGAGAGAGAGAGAGAGAGAGAGAGAGAGAGAGAGAGAGAGAGAGAGAGAGAGAGAGAGAGAGAGAGAGAATGAATCGGCTGTTGTAATGGAATGCCGTGTTTTTGTTTCGTGAGAATTTCATCGCCACGACTATAACAACAACATACTGTACTGAACTTTACAGTATTATACAGACTACTGTAATATAATAAAGTAAAATACTTGTAATAACCTATTTTATATGAAATGGGGCTATTTTTTTTTTTTAAATTTACATTTACGTACGTAAAACAAAACACACACACACACACACACACACACACACACACACACACTCTCTCTCTCTCTCTCTCTCTCTCTCTCTCTCTCTCTCTCTCTCTCTTTCGTAAATTCTTTTCCTGCTTTGCTACGTATGTATGATTTTATATAGATAGGGTAAATAATATTTATAATAACATATTTTCTAAAAGCTTTTACTGTAATATCATTATTTATCACTTTCATCATGCGCGTTAAATGCCTTTGTTTATTTACTGAGCGTACTTTATGATGCCGTCGTTTCAGGCGGCGTCATAAAGAAAAACATTTCATTTGGAAGTCCTAAGAAAAATTAAGTAAAACATCGGTAGGTAATAACAAAATCAACATACTGTACTGAATAATCAATATAATCGATGCAAAAACTAACCTATACACAGATGTGTAAATGCGTTTGTTTCTTCATTATGACCAGAGATAAACGTAAACAAAACATTGGTTGCCATTTTTTATTGTGCTTTTTGGTGTGTTTAGGAAACGCATGATATAAAATCGCCTTTAATATTTGTGCCTGTTTTAGTTTAGGGTACTGTAGTACATGCATTAAGTGTTCTGTACATTAAAGGGTAGTTTGTTAACAGTACTAGGTACAAGGGATGGTTTTAAAAGTCTGAATATACATGTTAAATAAATAGGTAAATATGGTGTCACTACTTCGCGGATTTTCACCT
>NC_090765.1:25728210-25813210 GCF_036898095.1 Palaemon carinicauda
TATTTATATATATATATATATATATATATATATATATATATATATATATATATTTACACACTATACATATTTACAAAGCCATGTCCTAAATTGTCACCTATAGAGCCATGAAAGTGTATCCTGCAAACAGGAAATTGTACTTTTTATCGGCCATACGTGACATGACATTCAGTTAGGTTGTTACATAGTTTGATTGTTGAATCCTTCAGTCCTATTAGTCTTTGACTGTTGATCTTTACCTAAATCAGCCACCTTTATTTAGCTTTGTTATTCCATCATAAGAATAAAGAGGTATGTGTAAGTTGGCAAATCTTGATTCGGTTGGTACTTCCAGCTATTAATATGTACACCTATAAGCTTAACATTGTAGTTCTAAAAGATACGTTTTCTTTCTCTTCTTTTCACAAATACACTTGCTCACACACAAACTTACATACAGGCACATTCATGTAGTTGATCAAACAGAGACTACACATTATGAAAAATTCTTTCTTTTTTTATACCCACATACGTAAACATGAACAGTAACACAAGATATTCTAAGCCTGATAGCTATGTCATTTATTGCACTTTGGTCACCTAAGAGTGTACAGTATACAATAATGCACATTCTCAGGGTTGAGGTACATTCCTAAGATGTGATACATAATCAGTTTGAAATAATATGCTTCATTGGAAGAAAGTCACTTATGAAAAGTATTTTCCGGATACATGCTGCCATTATGAATGTTGAGAAGATTTTTTTTTTCATTAATTACTTAGTAACGTCAGGTAATGCTTCAAGTTCATTGATGGCTAGATTCTTCTATAACTTTTTTTTTCTAACTAAGATCTGTGAAAGAAGAGTTCATGGTTTGAACACGTAGTATGCAAAGGATCATAATATTGGGAAACATTTTGAGTTAACATTTCATGCATACCATTACATGTATCAAATAAAGAGTTTATCAAAATATTTTCATGATTCCTGATGTGAATACTCTTGGCCAATTTAGAAAACAGAGTACTAGTATGTATGATAACTACTAATTAACAAAGTTTTGTATTTATTATTATCATTAGTAGTAATGGTAGTGGTATTGGCAGTAATAGTAGTAGTAGGAGAAGTCATAGCAGTAGTAATAGTTCTATTAAAATTAGACATTACCAGTAGCTATTACTAAATCTATCATAAATATTGACATCATTGCTGTTACTGTTAATACTATCATCATCATCATTATTTTTATAATTATTATAATTATCAGAACTGAATATATCCATGCACATATAATGTTCCCTTGCTAATTTTCACTTGTTAACTTTGTAATTTCCATAAAGAGGGGATTCTAATGACTTAGAATGAGCTAGCTGACGGTACAATAAAAGTTCGTAACTACAGTACGCTATTTCTTCCATACTATATGGTACGGAAAAATAATTGAGGGAGGGTATGAAATTACAGTATGTTATTTTAACCAGGTACAAAATACGGAAAACTTTCCGTACCGTACCGTACTACCAGCCTTAGGTTGCTAGGCAACTGCTCCTCATGACCTGTCCCGCTTATATCAAGTGCTTCCTTACAACACTTTTCTGGTCAAGACTTGAGGGGTAGCTGAAGTGTGAAATTTGGTAAATGAATCAGGTTGGTATAGCTAGAAGAAATACTATAAAATTTGTAGTTTATTACTGTGCAGATACAAACTTCTGAGTCATTTAATGGGGAATCTTCCTTAGGTGTGAGGAAGTTTCCGTGAGGTAGGATGTCTACCTTTTTTATTTAAGATACAGTTTCTATAGTAATACAGTAGCAAGAGATCGAGGTAGGGCCATCTGTTCCATTCTAGAGAGCTTTGCCAGAGTGAAGTGATAAGTGGCTTGTAATATTAACACACAGTCATACGTCTCTTCACAAAAGGATCTGCTTATAAAATTTTTAAGCTGCGAAATGAGATGAATAATTTTATGACTCACTTTGAGGAATTACTGCACGGTATTCAATATATCAGCCAAACTAAAATGAGGCTTTTTTACCTGCAATAGAGAGATTTTAAGTGAAGGCTTGAAGTTCAATCAGAATCACCATTCGCCTTTATACTCATAAACACCCTTACAATGAAGAGAATAACTGATGCTTGGGATAGAAGCAGTTTCTTGTACCATAAGAGCTAAGATTAGATCATTTGTTGTGGAACAACAATGAGTCCTATGGAACAACAATGGGTCCTATGGAACAACAATGGGTCCTATGGAAAAGGAGTGTAAAGACCTGTGCGTTCAGTCTTCAAGATAGTGGTTCGTAAAAGTGGAGTCCCTCTTCCAGATTCCTGCTTTCCGAACTTAAGCTACTGAGTGGCTTTTGCGGAACGCTCACGTTGCAGCAAGTCCACCTACATCATGTGCTCGAAGTGGGGGGTGGGCCTTGGAGACACTTCCTCTGAGGATTTATAGGCTCTCATGATAGTTTCTCTCAAATAGAAAGAAATGGTGCTTCTGGAGACTTTCTTTTTAGAGTGGCCAGTGCTCGGAGACAGATTGGAGATTTTAGGCCTAAGTTACGGAGTAAATTTTAGATGTTAGCATGTTGTCTGGGTCATCAGTTACCTCTTTGAGAGACAAGATAATGAAAGAGTCAATTCTGATATCATCAACTGGATTTAGGATTTTGGCCACTAATTCAGGAACAAATGACAAAGATGGTTCTCTCTGCCCTCTGGAATGTGACCTAAGATGAGATATACCATGCAATTCACTCACTCTCTTGGCTGAAGCTAAGGCAAAGAAGAAGACTATCTTTAAGGTAGGATCTCTGTCTAGCGCTTTCTTCAGGGCACGTAGGACCTTAGCCACATCCCAGGAGGAGGGTTTTTAGTTCTTGAGAAAGGCATGACTGCTCAAAACTCCTCATCAAGGCTGATTTTTCCCAAGAATCTGAGAGGTTAAGTCCTTTCAGAATACTTGGCTCAAGGCCGAGTAGTAGTCTTTCACTGCAGTAACTGAAAGGGTCTTCTTGTTCCTTAGGAACACTAAAAGAGAATACTGGCCTTGGGTGGAGTAATATTTGCCCTATGGCTCCACTACCTATCACTACACCCAGCTGGTTATAGGTCTCTCTGTACCGTGTATATCCATTTACTGTGGTAGAAAATTACAGCTATATTTCGCGAGGAGAAGCTGCCACCGACACTCCACTCCATTGTTTACTTAAGTGATCCATACCAAATTGTCTTTCAATAGGACACAAAGGATAGTATCCTACAAATATATCTTTCACAGGTTCCGCTATCATTATTCTTAATTCTTTATCGTGACATAGCTTTTCATCATGAAGAATGAACAGTAATGAGCTTTAGAGATGTATGATTGAAATAATGCAAACTCGGATAGAGTATCAATAAAAGGCTAACAAAATTGATTCAGGCCGAAGCCACGGCTTAATAATGAGAAATCACATAGGGGTGGCTGGAAAGGAATGCTCATTAGATAACCATGCTATTACCAGTGGAACAAAGAGTTTTACATATGACAAGAATTTTTTTTTTAATTTTCTTGAATTTGTACAAAGGTCTTCAATTTAAGAATGAATAGCCCATGAATTCCAGGAATTTTCATTGATATAAGCTTTTACAACTTTGAGGTTTATGAGGAGAGCAATATGTGAAAACTGAATGAATCCTTCATTATGTAAAATATACCATCTCATCCCCCCAGGGTTGTAGCAGCATCTGACTGCCTAACAGAACAAAAGCTAGTATACTCTTAATAATGAAGCTTCCTTTACTAAAAAGTAAAAGAGGATTAATTTTGTTTCATTACTGCATAAGGATGTCACTTCAAACTAAATCATAAGGAATTAAATTGCAATGGGTCAATTGATACAAACATTTCCTCCTTCAGAGCCATGACCCTCTTCTATCCTTTGCCAATTTGTATTTTTTTTTTCCTCATCTGTCATAGGTAAAGGTAATAAGTATAGTATCCCATCATATTAATTACCATAAAAATTAAAAAATATTACAAGTAATTACAAACCAGTAGGTTTTGGAGGCAGTCTCTTTCTCTCACCACCCTTGTCACCATCTCCAATCCTTTTCTTCCCTCTTTCAGTATCATCAAACTTAGCATTCATGTCATAAAAGAACTGAGCTCCACTGACTTTGGCACAAGCCTGGAAAAATTATGATAATTTAGCAATAACATAATTAAAATACACAGAATCAAGCATATACAATAAGAAAAAAAAACAAACATTAAAATCGTTACAAAACAAGTTACCTGACTTCTCTGCTGGGTATTAATGCTTTCCGAATATGGACATTCAGTCACATCTGGAGGCTGCTTGTTTAATTCACTCTGCTCACAATGGACCATCGGGGTAATATTGAAGGCATACAACCATTTCTGCTTTTCTGGATTTCCCACCTTTGCCAGACCTATGAAGCGGGTAACATGGCGAGTAGGTTCATTCAGTATCTTGTGATTCCTGTGTAAAGAGAAAAATTAAATATGAAAGGCCTGAATGGGATACTTCATGTCTCCTTACATATGATAACAATTAAAAATAATTGTCTTCGAAACTCGGTTACAAGTATTTGTTCATTGCCATATTTATTAAGTAATAAGTGTCAAAAGAATTTCTCTCAATAGAATAAGAACTTTACAAATTTAAGAAAATCTCATGAGGGAATCATTCTTGATAGATATAAGTAAAATGTTATTTTCATTAGTAAAATAAATTTTTGAATATACTTACCCGATGATCATATAGCTGTCAGCTCTGCTGCCCGACAGAAAAACCTACGGGCGGAATACGCCAGCGATCGCTATACAGGTGGGGGTGTACATCAACAGCGCCATCTGTCAAGTAGGTACTCAAGTACTCGATGTCAACATAGAACCAATTTTCTCCTGTCCACTGGGTCTCTATTGGGGAGGAAGGGTGGGTCCTTTAATTTATGATCATCGGGTAAGTATATTCAAAAATTTATTTTACTAATGAAAATAACATTTTTCAATATTAAACTTACCCGATGATCATATAGCTGATTCACACCCAGGGGGGTGGGTAGAGACCAGCATTACATGTTGACATTATTATGAGCTAAGTATTCCGTATTTCATTTTAGCAGTTATTCAAAATAACAAGCATAAAATAAATAAGTACCTGGTAAGGAAGTCGACTTGAACAATTACTCTGCCTTTTTAAGTACGTCTTCCTTACGGAGCCTCGCGATCCTCATAGGATGCTGAGCGACTCCTAGGAGCTGAAGTATGAAGGGTTGCAACCCATACTAAAGGTCCTCATCAAAACCTCTAATCTAGGCGCTTCTCAAGAAATGACTTTGACCACCCGCCAAATCAAGTAGGATGCGAAAGGCTTCTTAGCCTTCCGGACAACCCAAAAATATTAATAAAACATTTCAAGAGAAAGATTAAAAAGGTTATGGAATTAGGGAATTGTAGTGGTGGAGCCCTCACCACTACTGCACTCGTTGCTACGAATGGTCCCAGAGTGTAGCAGTTCTCGTAAAGAGACTGGACATTCTTAAGATAAAAGACGCGAACACTGATTTGCTTTTCCAATAGGTTGCGTCGAATATACTTTGCAGAGATCTATTTTGTTTAAAGGCCACGGAAGTTGCGACAGCTCTAACTTCGTGTGTCCTTACCTTCAGCCAAGCTTGGTCTTCCTCATTCAGATGGGAATGAGCTTCTCGTATTAACAGTCTGATAAAATAGGATAAAGAATTCTCTGACATAGGCAAAGATGGATTCTTAACTGAACACCATAAAGCTACAGACGGGCCTCGTAAAGGTTTTTAAAATAGAACTTAAGAGCTCTTACAGGACATAATACTCTTTCTAGTTCATTTCCAACCATACGATAAGTTTGGAATATCGAACGATATTGGTCAAGGCCGAGAAGGCAGCTCGTGTTTGGCTAGAAAACCAAGTTGTAAAACATGTAGCCGTTTCGGATGAGAATCCGATGTTCTTGCTGAAGGCATGAATCTCACTGACTCTTTTAGCTGTGGTTAAGCATATCAGGAAAAGAGTCTTAAAGGTGAGATCTTTCAGGGAGGCTGATTGAAGCGGTTCGAACCTGTCTGACATAAGGAATCTTAGAACCACGTCTAAATTCCAACCAGGTGAAACCAAACGACGCTCCTTCGTGGTCTCAAAAGACTTAAGGAGGTCTTGTAGATCTTTATTGTTGGAAAGATCTAAGCCTCTGTGACGGAAGACTGATGCCAACATGCTTCTGTAACCCTTGATAGTGGGAGCTGAAAGAGATCGTTCTTTCCTCAGATATAAGAGAAAGTCAGCTATTGAGTTACAGAGGTACTGGTCGAGGATACGGATACTGACTTGCACCAGTTTCGGAAGATTTCCCACTTCGATTGGTAGACTCTAAGGGTGGATGTTCTCCTTGCTCTAGCAAACGCTCTGGTTGCCTCCTTCGAAAAACCTCTAGCTCTCGAGAGTCTTTCGATAGACTGAAGGCAGTCAGACGAAGAGCGTGGAGGCCTTGGAGTACCTTCTTTACGCGTGGCTGACGTAGCAGGTCCACCCTTAGGGGAAGTGTTCTGGGAACGTCTACTAGCCATCGAAGTACCTCGGTGAGTTATTCTCTCGCGGGCCAGAGGGAAGCAACTAGCGTCAACTTTGTCACTTCGTGAGAGGCGAACTTCTGCAGTACCTTGATGACAATCTAGAACGGAGGGAATGCATATAGATCTAGATGTGACCAATCTAGTAGAAAGGCATCTATATGAACTACTGCTGGGTCCGGGATAGGTGAGCAAACTATTGGGAGCCTCTTGGTCATCGAGGTTGCGAAGAGATCTATGGTTGGCTGGCCCCAGGTGGCCCAAAGTCTCTTGCATACATCCTTGTGGAGGGTCCAATCTGTTGGAATTATTTGTCCCTTCCTACTGAGACAATCTGCTATGACATTCAAGCTGCCTTGGATGAACCTCGATACTAGTGAAAAGTCTAGACCTGTTGACCAGGTGAGGAGGTCTCTTGCGAACTCGTACCCTGTCAGAGAGTAGGTCCCTCCTTGCTTGGAGATGTACGTCAAAGCAGGGTGTTGTCCGTGTTCACCTCCACCACTTTGCCTTGAAGGAGAGACCTGAAGCTTTTCCAGGTCAGACGTACTGCCAGAAGCTTCTTGCAGTTGAAATGCATTGTCCTTTGACTCGAGTTCCATATTCCCGAGCATTCCCTACCGCCTAATGTCGCACCCCAGCCTACGTCCGATGCGTCCGAGAAGAGAACGTGGTTGGGAGTCTGAACAGTCAGGGGAAGACCCTTTCAAAGGTTGATAAAAGTCCTTTCACCAAGTCAGACCAGACTTTATCTTTCCGGAAACCGGGATCGAGACCGCTTCTAGCGTCTTGTCCTTTTCCAGTGAAAAGCTAGATGATACAGAAGAGGACGGAGGTGTAGTCTTCCAAGTGACACAAATTGAACCACGGATGACAGTGTCCTAACCAGACTCATCCACAGCCTGACAGGGCAGCGTTCCTTCTTCAGCATCTTCTGGATGGATAGCAGGGCTGGGGGTTGATCGTCTTGTTCAGCAATGTCTTCATCAGAGGGTTCCTCATCCGAAAATGATGAGGAAACGGCAACGGAGTGGGCAACGTCTGACTCGCTGAATCCGGTCGCACTGGTGGATGCGTGACGGAGCCGGACACAATATCATGGTACTGCTGCACAGTCTGTGAACTGTCAACCATGGGGACGCGAGGAAGTACAGCGTCAACCCGAAACTGTCTAGACTGTCTGGGTTGTGCAGTCAACCCCCTACCGGGTTGCTGAGGTTGCCGCACTGCGTCACAACAAGTCACCTCTGCTGGTTGTTGAACGTCTTCCTAGTGACACACTGAACGTCCACAACCACCTCCGAGAGTCGCTTAACGTCAACGTGCGACTGGCAACCCACACTGGGTCGCATCGGTGGAGGAACCACCTCAACTGGCGGACGCGAGTAGGATACCTCAGCGTCAACAGGGCGCACAACCAACCGGTAGGAAGGTTGTTGGCCAGAAGGTTCTTCTCCGTAAAAAATCCTCTATCAAGGACACAAGCTTGGACTGCATGTCTTGCAGCAAAGCCCATTAGGGTCTACGGGAGCAGGTGTGGCAACAGACGGGGTTAGCGACTGAAGCGGAACCATTTACCATCCCTGGAAGCCTTGTTATGCTTTAATTAAAGTCCATAGGAGGCTAAGCAACTTAAGGCTCCTCTCCAAATGACAGAGTCCTCAAAGGAATATCAGTAGGAGGGAGAACAGCACTTTCTCATCTACAGGAACCATGTCCGAGAAAAGCTAGGTTATCTCAGTGAGGGTCTCACTGGTGTATAAGCAGCAGACCAGAAGGCAACGTTATGTAACTGCTTGACAGTCTGTGAACTGTCAAAAACTGAACTGTCAACCACAACAGGCGCGTGAGGACATACAGCACTGGTGCATAAGCAGCAGACCAGAAGGCAACGTTATGTAACTGCCTGACAGTCTGTGAACTGTCAAAAAACTGAACTGTCAACCACAACAGGTGCGTGAGGACATACAGCACTGGTGCATTAGTAGCAGACCAGAGGGCAACGTCATGTAACTGCTTGACAGTCTGTGAGCTGGCAACAACCAAAGCTGTGTGGGGAAGCCTCAACTCCTGACTGACTAGTCTGCTGCGGGCGAGTGGCGGTAACCACAGTGGGTTGCGGAGGCTGACACACCGTGTCAAAACACGGCAGCTTGTGGTAGCTCACGCACGGCAACGGAGTGCTCCGTGTGTCTGTGGGAGTCAGCATGCGTCTGGCAGGGTCGACTGCGCATGGGTGTAGGAGCTCTCACAACAAGAGTGTGGGAGCAGGCAGCCGCAGCGTCTGCTGGGCGCACAACCGTGGCAGGTTGTAGGCAAACGGGTGCATCGTCAACCTTCTCCGCAGTCGGAGTGTGGGAGCAGGCAACAACCAAAGCGGAGTGGTGGTGCGTGGTGGGGACTGCCGTGGGTTGCGGAAACTAACGCATCGCGTCAAAACACGGCAGCTTGACTCCACCTTCCCACTGCTGATGCGGTAGCTCACGCATGTCAACGGAGGGTGCCGCACGTCGGCTAACGTCAACGTGCGTCTGGCAGGGTCGACTGCGCATCGGTGGTGGAGCTCTCCGCAGCCGGAGTGTGGGAGCAGGCAGCCTCAGCGTGAGCTGGGCGCACAACCGTGGCAGGTTGTAGGCTAACGGGAGCAGTGTCAACCTTCTCCGCACGAAACTCCAGCATAACCGCAGCTAACTGAGTCTGCATAGACTGCAGTAAAGACCACTTAGGGTCTACAAAAGCGGCAACAGACGGAGCTACTGTCCGTTGTGACTGAGGGTCTAAAACAGCTGGTGCGGCAACAGACGGAGTTACTGCCTGTTGCGGTACCACCTTGCCTCTCTTGGGAGGTGTGCAGTCGTCGGATGACTGCAGCGAGTCCGAACTGACCCAGTGGCTACACCTGGGCCGTTGGACTTGCGCGGAAGGGACCGACTTGCACTTAAAAAGCTGCGAGATGTGGTCCATGGTTTCTTACGAGAAACCTCTTCCGCAGACGAGGAATAAATGGGCTCTCTCGTCTTTGTGTGGGTGGGGCGATCTTGGGTAGATACGCCCGAAACCACGGAGGGAAAAACGTCTGTTCGTTGATCAAGGCCTGTGGAACCCATAAGTCGTTCGACATTACTTCTCCCCTGGGCTTGGGAGCTTGTAAGAGGTCCCGGACTAGGTGAACGACTGGCACGAACAGACGAACCCTCGGACGCAACACTGTAACACTTTGCGCATATCACTTTATCACTTTGATTTTCTGTTTTGCACTTATTTCACTGAAATCGAAACTTTAACTGATTTCTACCTGAAACACGCAATCCTATCCTTCATTAAAAGGTAGTAATTGCGAAAACAGTCGTACAATGCAACAGAAAACATAAATAAAGATAAAGAATTCAGTGGCTGGGAAAGAGACTAAACACTAGATCAAATAAACTACGTTTACAATCTCTCACCGCACATAGCCTGGGAACAAGAATAAAACCCTAGAAACGTTTTACCTTCTTCCCCTACAGCGACTAGGGAGGAGAGTAAAAAACGAGAACAACGTTACCAGCTTGAACGAAACGTTTATTCTCCTCTCTCTCCCTCCGTCTCTATCTCTCTCTCTCTTTCTCTCTTGATTTCGCACCTGAGAGAAGAGCCCAATTATATATCGTTAAAACATGTTATTTGCTAAAGGAAAAAACTGAAAGGTTTTCCAAATAAAAAGTTCCTTTAATTTAGAATTTAAACCATTTAAGCTAAGAAAGAATGAACGAAACGCCAGAATCGGTTTACTCTTACTGCAAAGTGAAACTGTGATACACTCTCTCTCTATCGTAACGATAGAGCACATGTTGAACGTCCTGAACGTCAACAACTGCGTAGACTAAAAACTAAACGTTAGTTCATCCTTGAAAACAGTACGAGACTATCAAAGAAATTCTTTCATAAAACATTAAAATTTAAAAAGTATTAAATTCTTTAAAGGTTAAATACGATATAACGGGCTCAATGTTAATTAACTTTGGTTCCAAGTTAGGACCGCCTACTATCAGGAAAGGTCGCATATAAACAAACATAAAAATTTATTGTTATATGTTTATAATAAATGGAAAGTTAATCGAAGAGGCCTATAAAGGCGGAGAGATATAAAATATATAGATCTATAACGTGTTAAGCAAAATTACCAAAAACCTAAACACACTTCCGTCTAAGGGAAGGGTCGGCCATTTAAAAGTGAGAGAGAGTCCATACTCTCTTCGTCACCATAATTAAATCTATCCAAAACGAGTTCAAGTTTTGAAATGAAGATAAAACCCCTGCATAGCGAAAGCTCATAACTGGAATAGTGTACTTCACCAAATCGTTGTGAAAACAAATCCAGTTAGTAACAGCGTATTTAGTAGGTCTTGCCAGTGGTACGACAGAGAGAAAATTGGTTCTATGTTGACATCGAGTACTTGAGTACCTACTTGACAGATGGCGCTGTTGATGTACACCCCCACCTGTATAGCGATCGCTGGCGTATTCCGCCCGTAGGTTTTTCTGTCGGGCAGCAGAGCTGACAGCTATATGATCATCGGGTAAGTTTAATATTGAAAAATGGATTTTGCCAAGTTACTTTCTTTTCTAGGTATGCTAAGAATATAAATTCTGAATTTAAAAAAGGGTATTTTGACAAAGGAAAAGCTTACTTTTGGGGAGATGCTGTGTAGTATCCAAGGATTTTCCAGTGAAAGGCTAGAATAGAGAATCCAATATGACATAGATACTAAAGAATTATTGGCTCCCCTGCTCTATGGCCAGTGTATCAATGGGCAAAGCACAGACTTGGTGTGTATATGAGAGATCTTTGAGTTCAGGTGCTTTTGAACTTGAATACAGCACCTCCAATGCTGAAAACCATATACTACGGGCGATGTCATTACGTCAACATCGCATAGCAGGAAGAATCAACGCTACACATAGGAACAAGTCTACCTGCACATCAACTTGCGCCCATCTGCCATCTATTAACGCCTAGTGAGAACCTATTATCACTCTTGTGCCCGTGGCTAAGGAGGGAGGGTCTTTGAGAGCAAACATCCCCTCCCAAAAATTAGTTTTTCCTTGTCAAAACACCTTTTTAGGGGTTAATGTGCTATGTGGTCTTCATGAACTACTACCAGCAGAGCATTTATTATGTAGACTCGTGCACCATCAATGACAACCATCTCCCACCAAGCAATAATGTACAAAAACTACCTGTTTGTATAGATGAGAAGAAAAACAAACAAATCTGAATATTATCTCAAAAGGGATGACTTCATGGAAAACTGGATCCCTGTCATCCCACTGCCACTAAAAAAAAACTGACTGCAAAGGTCCTTTTCTCCAAGTACTGCATGCCCTGTACGAGTCGCGAGCAAACTAATTATCCTTCATGAATGTTGCACGGTTTGGATTTGTTCAAATTAGTGTTTTATAACCACTCTATATACAGACCAACCTGTAAAGCTTTGTTTGTCCTGAAATTACACACACACACACAGAAAAAAAAAAAAAAAAAAAAAAAAAAGCAAGCAATTTCCCTTGTATTGTAGTTTGTAGAGGTAATTAGAATATGGATAACTAATGTTGAAAAGTACTTGTTAGAAGGTCATTCATGAATGGAAAAGGCAAGGGACACTGACAATGCCCTCCATCATACATATGATCAGGGCACAAGCCCACTCTTCACCCAAGCTAGGATCAGGGAGGGCCACGCAATGGCAGCTGATGACTCAGCAGGTACACCTACAAGTTCCTCAAAATCTTAAATTCTTAGCTCACAGGGGTGATGAGCTTGCAGGGACTACAAGAAACTATCACATTTGAGAAGGTCTAGAACCACAGTCCAGCAGATCAACAGGTAAGGATGTTTCCACTAGGCTTCCCTGTTGGTCTGAGTATTTCAAAACAAGCAACCTTCCAAGGATGTGGTTCTCTGTAAATATAGTCATAAGGTAGACATCAGAGAGAGGTTACTACCTCCCAAATCTAAAGCTGAACCTATATCTGAAGAAATTTTTTGATTTTGGCTAGAAACAGGAGGCCAGGGGTAAAGATTAACAGACCTGGGATATGGTAATTAACTCCTGGTCTCTCTGAAAGGTTGCAAGTTCACTGACTCTTGCTACTAAGGTTAAAGATATTGAAATTATGGGTTTTGCAAAAGTTCTTTAAAAGGGATGGAAGAATGTCTAACAGCCAAAAATTCAAGCACCCTATCTACAGACCAAGAGACAATGGGAATTGGTAGATGGTTTACACATAGCACAGCAATGGGTGATCTTACGAAACATGTCGGAGTCTAGATTCATGGCCAATGCATGCTTCACAGGATCTATTAATGCTGATTTATATAACAAGATTGTTTGATTCATCGATGGGGGGACCTTGCTCCTTAGAAAAACCATCCAAGTTTTCACACAGATTGGTATTATCTTGTGGATGAACACCTCTTGCAGTTCATCAAAGGGTCCAATTTTGGGCAGAAAAATCCTTCTTGAAAATACAGCGAAAAACGTAATTTTTTGTTGTTGGGAAAATACAATGTACTGCACATATAAAATTTGTGATGTTTAAAACATACCAAAAGATTTTTTGATAAGTAATAATTGTGTTTACTACTCACTCGTATAATTTTTCATGTACCAGGTCTCTGCAATGCCCTACACCCCGTGGGGCACAAAAGATGTGTACTAACTGAGTAGTAATAACAGGATTGTAACTTTGTGTTGTAGTATTGGTAAAGTGGAAAATGTAGATATGCATGACTGATATGCTGTAAGGCAAAACAGTATGTTGAGGCTTTTAAAAACCATCTTGGCTAATAGATAGGACATTGTGGGCCCAGCACTTGGCTGTTAATGTCCTAGGCATTGACTAGCAAGCCTGTAGACCAGTTCCTCCAAAACGTTGTGCTGGCATACTCGAACCAAGGTACATACTATGTGATTATTGTGATTTCAGGTGACAAAGAATTAATGTTATTGAGAAAATCCAGTACATAATATCACAAAAAGGTCCATTTATTAATTTTAGCTTGCCTTGAGTGATACTGTCTAAGTTGACTCTACAGTATGTTGTATATTGTGAAAGTCCGCGTATTATGTGTTTAAGGGGGTTGGTCAGGGGAGGGGTTATAGTACGGAAAACACAAAATCATGAAAAAATTAATTGAGCTTCATATGGCAATGGAGAATGCATATTTGAAATATTTTGGTAAAATTCCAATTACCTTCATAGTTACAGTGTAATTATTAAAAGTATCTCAATACCTTAAAAAAAATGATACATATCGAAAATGTAATATTTCTTCTGCTATCGTAAATCTTAATAATTATAACATTTTAAATAAAACAATTATTGAGCTATGGCATCTTTAAAGATGCCATGAGTCACTAATCGGGATGTTATGAGCTTTACAGCCCTTGGTGCAAGCACAAACATAAACGGAGCAAACATACGTTTTTGAACTTTGACACATCATTAGTTTTTCTTTGTTTCAGCAAGAATTTCATTATGCCAACGATGAAAAAACTATCAAGACATCTTATTTCCATGATGAATGATGAAAAAGAGAATTGTCTCTAGTAAGAGTTCAGAAACATCTATTCTCGGCAATATTAGCAAAGCTAGCGAAGGGAAGATAGAGTGTGGTTGAGGAAGGAGCAGAATCAGGAGCCTAAAGAGACAAAATATTGAGCAAAGGAATCTTCATTTATGATTAAATTATAATAAATAATATAGTTTTGGGTCATTTGTACCCAAACACGAGTATAAAATCCATAATAACCATAATTTATTAACATTGTCTTTGTAAAAGTACAAAGAAAAACTTAGAATGGCTGTATCTCAATAGTAATGACCTTCAAATTCCTACTTATCCCTTAATTTTCAAGTTTTAATAATGAAATTTGGTATATAAGTTAGAAAGAGTTTACAGTGAGCCCTCGCTACTTCGCCGTTCGACCATTGCGGATTCACCACTTCGCGGATTTTTTTCATAACGCATGTATATACATATATCGCGGATTTTCCGGAAATTTCGAAAATACCGCGATGTGACCGATGGTGCGAGATTGGAGAAAGTAAGGAAAATTGAATCATGATTGATTTTCAATATAAATGAAACTTTGAGGAGCAACAAAGATATCATTTGTTAGAGAGAGAGAGAGAGAGAGAGAGAGAGAGAGAGAGAGAGAGAGAGAGAGAGAGAGAGAGAGAGAGAGAGAGAGAGAGTGAGTGTGTGGTTTTAAATGTAATAAACAAAAAAAATTTTATAGGTTATAACACATTGGTGCTTATGTAATATCAACAGTATACTGTAGATGGTTTGAATAAGTTAAGAAATGGTATAAACGATACTTTGTTAGTGTATTCGTACACTCTCAAGAGCGGCAGCTAGACGTCAGCTGATCTAATCACAGCCAAAAGTAAAACAAAAAGAAGTCAACAATACTCGATTTTTAAAACATACCCGAAATTTAAAAACAAAAGTACACGCTTTCTTAATGTGCAATTAACTATTTAAAGAGTAGCAATTTTCTAGAATAAAATGACGTTTCCCAAAAAATAGTGGTTTGCCGATGAAATCGGATGCCGCATTTTTAGCAACGATTGAATTGGATGTACACTCGGCATAATTTTTTCGTTTCGTATTTAATTGACACTAAGAAAACTAATTTTAATTTCTTCATCTATATGTAAGTATTGTATAACACGAAGAGAGAGAGAGAGAGAGAGAGAGAGAGAGAGAGAGAGAGAGAGAGAGAGAGAGAGAGAGAGAGAGAGAGAATGAATCAGCAGTTGTAATGAATGCCGTGTTTTTCTTTCGTGAGAATTTCATCGCCACGACTATAACAACAACATACTGTACTGAACTTTACAGTATTATACAGACTACTGTAATATGATAAAGTAAAATATTTGTAATAACCTATTTTATATGAAATGGGGATATTTTTTTTGTTTAAAATTTACATTAACGTACGTAAAACAACTCTCTCTCTCTCTCTCTCTCTCTCTCTCTCTCTCTCTCTCTCTCTCTCTCTCTCTCTCTCATAAATTGTTTTCCTGCTTTGCTACGTATGTATGATTTTATATAGATACGGTAAATAATATTTGTAATAACATATTTTCTAAAAGCTTTTACTGTAATATCATTATTTATCACTTTTATCATGCGCGTTAAATGCCTTCGTTTGTTTACTGAGCGTACTTTATGACGCCGTCGTTTCAGGCGGCGTCATAGAGAAAAACATTTCATTTGGAAGTCCTAAGAAAAATTAAGTAAAACATTAATAATAACAAAATCAACATACTGTACTGAATAATCAATATAATCGATGCAAAAACTAACCTATACACAGATGTGTAAATGCGTTTGTTTCTTCATTATGATCAGAGATAAACGTAAACAAAACATTGGTTGCCATTTTTTATCGTTCTTTTTGGCGTGTTTAGGAAACGCATGATATAAAATCGCCTTTAATATTTGTGCCTGTTTTAGTTTAGGGTACTGTAGTACATGCATTAAGTGTTCTGTACATTAAAGGGTAGTTTGTTAACAGTACTACGTACAAGGGAAGGTTTTAAAAGTCTGAATATACTTGTTAAATAAATACGTAAATATGGTGTCACTACTTCGCGGATTTTCACCTATCGCGATCGGGTCTGGAACCTATCTACTGCGATAAACGAGGGCTCACTGTACAGAACAAATTAACCATTCTCTTTTTTCCAATTTCCATTTAATTTTTCTTTACTTTTTTCATGATTTTTAAGGTTTATTTTCTTAAATGAAAAAAATCATACCTCAAAATGAAATGACTTTAAAAAAAATTGGTTGCTATGAAGGTTTACATCAGGTCTATATATATGGTAGTAATGCTAGATCTTAGTATGATTAACCGAGGGATGTACAGGAACTTTTCAAAAGTTTATGTATATGTTGTAAAAAGGTTTAATTGAAAATAAGGAAAAATTAGTTGAGATTAAAAGTACATTGATGGTTATTGTGTTTGTGATAAAGTTATCGTCCAAACTGTGTTTCATTATGTAGAGGTCAAAACTGTGCTCAAGTAAGAAACAACTGCTGTCTATTCATTCCTGTATACAGTATTTTCTTGTACTATTGCAGCTCATGTTTCGCAGTCTCAGGACATTGCAGGTTTTTAAATATATATGTTTTTAATCTTGCGTATTTTCTACTAAATCGCGCAAACCTGTGAGATAAGAAAAATGACAAATTCGGATAATTTGTATTTTTCCTAATGATACAAACCAGTTAACTACCCATTCCATTAGTTAGTAGGGGTAGTGGGGGTAGCTTGCTACCCCACTCGCACACCTGTGATTCACTTTGCTTGGAGGTAGGACTTCAAGGGGGATAGGGTTGGTGGGTAAGTTTGTATAAATAGTTGAAGCTTTGTATCATTAGGAAAAACATAAATCATCTCCGAACTTGTCATTTGTTCTGTAACTGGAATACAAACCTGCAATATTTATTAGGGGTGACTCAACCATTAGGAGGGTGGACGTCCCTGCAAAACTGGCTTATTGGCGAGCCAGAGGCTCCTTATTTTGAATAGGTAAGTAGCAAAAATAAGGAATCCCTACACTTTGCTAAACCTTGCTATTTAACGTACGCAGCCTACACAAGGTACTTGCTGAGATACTTAGTAGTGTAACTGTCCAGATAAAAGTTATTCCGAGTCTTTGTGGGAAAAACTGTTGTAACCAAGACTTTCCTAACACCACCTCGTCTGGGTATGGAGACGCAACAGTATTAAATTAATACTAGGTACATAAGGAAGCATGGTTTACCTGCTGAGGTTGGAGGTCAACTTGTGCAGAGGGTGCTGCTTTCCCCAAGAGAAGGGGGATGAAGAAAAAGAAGAGAGCCGAGCCAGTCATTTATTTTCATTCACGCAGTACCAGCTGAACTCGGCTGAGTCCCTGGTTAGGCTGGAGGAACGTAGAGAGTAGAGGTCCCCTTTTTTGTTTTGTTTCTTGTTGTTGTCGGCTACCCCCCAAAATTGGGGGAAGTGCCTTTGGTATATGGATGGACATCCGGGTATCAGTGCCCTTAACCTTCTGCTACTGGTCCGATAAGGATCTTGAGGTATCAAAACAGCTGTTGTGTAGCCACCACAGGACCGATAGAGAATGTAACGAGTTCTGTGGGTCACATCTTGCAGGTAATGGGCTGTGAATCGTCTAGTGCTTCCACACCCTTATTTGTAGAACCTGCGTAACAGAGTAATTTCTTTTGAAGGCCAGGAACGTAGCTATGCCCTGAAATTGTGCGCTTTGGGTTGACGTGTTGGAGGAGGATCTGTATTTAGAGCATAATTGATGACTCTGCGAATCCATGCGGGGATGGTGTTTTTGGTGATCCTCCTCTTGTTTCCCCCCCGTACTGACAAAAAAAAAACAAAGGCACCCGGAGCTGTCTGCTGCTGTTCTCTTGAGGTAGAGCCCCAAACTCTTCACTGGGCACACTAACAGATGATCTGGATCATCAGTTACAGAGAAGAGACTCGTTATCCGGAATGAGTTGAATCTAGGAGCTGACACCCCTGAATTTTGAGTCTTGGCAATTAACTCAGGGACGAAGTTGAACATAACATTTCTCCATCACCTTGAATAGGCTAAGTTCCCTGACTCGTTTGACCAAGGCCAGGGCGAGTAGGAACACCGTCTTCAAAGTCAAGTGGCAATCTGTTGCCTGGCGTAATGGTTCGAAGGGAGACGTCTTTAGAGACCGGAGAATTCAAACAAGGTTCCAACGGAGAGGTCTCACTTCTGACTGAGAATAGGTAAGTTCGTAACTCTGTATGAGTAAGGAAAGTTCTGGCGATGAGGAGATGTCCATTCCTTTCAGTTTGAAGGCAAGGGTCAAGATTGAGACATAGCCTTTCACTGTCGAAAATGAAAGGTACATTTCCACACGCAAATACACGAGGAACTTCGCTATTGCTGGTATAGTGGCATCGAGTGGAAAGATATCCCTTCCACGACACCAACCACAGAAGACGTTCCACTTTGCCAGGTAGACTGCTGCTGAGAATTTCCACAGATAACCAGACATCCTCTTCCTCTTCGCAACTTGTTGCGAAAATCCTCTCTGAGTGAGGGGATGCTGGATAGTTTCCAGCCTTGAAGTCGGCTACGGCTTTGTGGTAGATGTTGACGTGTGGTTGTCCGAGTAGATCGTGTCGTGAATGGAGTTCCCTTGGAGGCTCAGTTAGGATGATGCTATAGAAGAGCTATGAGTCATTGAGAGGTTGACTGATGTTCTGGCCTTGTTGAGTACTTTTCTCATCAGACAGAACGGGGGAAAGGCGTAATGCTGATATAGTCCCAACGTTGTTGGAATGCATCTCACCAGAGAGCCTTGGGGTCTGCGACTAGAAAGTTGTACAGCGGGTGCCTAAAGTTTAGGGCCGATGCGAACAGATCCATGGTTGGAGAACCCCACAAAGTCAGGATTTTGTTGGCTACTAAATATCCAAAAGACCATTCGGTACCCACTATCTGAAATGCTCTGCTCAAATCGTTGGCAAGCACATTCCTCTTGCCAGGAATGAAGCGAGCTGATAGCAGTACCGAGCGGACTTCGGCCCATCTCAGTATTTCTACTGCTAGATGGGATAGGGGCTGCGAAAATGTACCTCCTTGCTTGTTGATGTAAGCCACTGCTGTGGTGTCGTCGCTCATCACCACCATTGAGTGGCCCGCCAGGAAATGATGGAACTTTTGAAGGGCCAGAAAGATAGCCTTCATTTCTAAGAGATTTATGTGAAGGTACTTTTCTGACTCTGACCAGAGAACTGAAGTCGTGTGGTGCAGCAAGTGGGGCCCCCACCCTTCTTTTGATGCATTGGAAAACAGCATCAAGTCCCGGGGGGAGGACAAGAAGATCTGCCTTCCGCCGCAGATTCTCGTCTAAACCCATCCCTCGAGGTTCATCCGTTCCTCTGGTCCCATGGGGATCAGAATGTCTGGGGAATCGAAGGCCAGATTCCAATTGGACTTTACTCTCCACTGGAGAGATAGAGTCCAGAGGCAGCCAGATGGGATAGGGAGGATTTGTTTCTGAAGAGACATAGCCTCTTATGTGAGTTCTCCTTGTCTGATAAAAGGTCTTGCGACCTTTCTCAACCTTGTTATCCTGTCGTCTGATGGGAAGGCTTTGTGGAGATTGGTGCCTACAAATCATAACCTAGATATACCAGTCTCTGAGTGGGAGGCAAGGATGACTTCTCTAGATATACCATGATCCCAAGACATTGGTAAAGCCTCAGAAGTTTGTCTCAGCTAAGAAAATCAACAATTCAGGAGAACCACTCAATCCTCCAGCAGGAAGGGGGTTCCCTAGGGAGACAAAGCTGAAAAGTTAAATTACAAACAGTTATAATTTCCCTTAATTAATGAAGAAAACAATTCGGAAGTGCAACCTAACCCACGAACGGGAAAGACGCTCCCTCCGTAAAGTATACTGCCGGCCACCCATGAAAAGTGTGCGGCGATGTCCTTGAGAAAGAGCAAGACCGAAGCCCAGCTCTGAGAGGGCCGCACTTCTTCCCCCCGCAGAATCTACGTAGGGGGGAAGGCAACAACAACAGCTGAATGGAGGAGTATTCAAACGATGACGATTCCCCTGCAAAGGCAGCCGAGACACACGGAAGCCTATCCACCCAAGGAAAGACCGGTCTCCAAGGGAAAGGTTGGGAGGGAAGGGTTTCCATCTTTTGAGAACCTGCCTTACTACGCTATCACACAAACATCAACTTACACTGTAAGGAAAAGTTTACAATATACCGGTATATAAAAACATTAGGAATGTTTTCATATATATTGAAGAAAAAACATAAGTTGAACACACAAAGATTAATGGCAGTCAAAAATAAGTTGAGGAAAAGCGGTAACAACCGCTCTACCTCCGAGCCAAAAGTAAAGTGAAGCACAGTCATAGGTGTGTGAGTGAAGGGACACCCTACCCCCTGCTAACTAGGGGAATGGGTAGTTAACGCTCGGTAAATTTAAATAGCTTGTCCATAGCGTAGGTTTGTATTCCAGTTACGGAACAAGCACATAAGAAGAATGATCTAGTGTAACTTAATATTGTACTCAATCAAATATCAGAGTGCATCCTGTTTGTGATTAATTACTTGCATCCCCATAAAGCAACTTTGGAAGTTGTTAAACTTTAATTGTTTTAGCAATATAATCAAATACAGTGTGTCACAAACAAACAATAGATATTTAGCAAATACACCATTTTGAAAATTGATTCATAAGTGGATGCAGAGGTTCATTATTTCTATGGCCTCAATGAGAGATTGAAGAAAACTGACAGCTAATAAATAGCATGCTTCTGGGGACACTTTTTGGAGTAAAGGAGGTCAGTTAGGGTGATGATTAATATCATTACAGTATTCTTAAACATAGGTAAAATTTATAATGCCTCTACTGGCCTCAAAAGTGGATTTTGACTCTACCAGAAACTAATAAAATTGGACAACATATGCTTTTTAAAATTCTAAACTAGAACCTTCTTTTGTTTCAATATTACCTGTAAGGCAGTCTTTCATAATAAACTTCTCCAAGCCCAGAAAAGTGATAACGAGGTTGTACATTGTATGCCAATCTTGATATCATAGTGGAACCATCTGCTTCAGGATCATATCCCTCCTAATAATTGAAAGGATGAAACTTATTTACATAATTCCCGTCACACTCCTGTACTATGATGATACCTAAATCTATTTAAAATACTTCAGCCCACTCTTCCTAGAAAATCAATGAGACTATTCAAAAGTGGAAGAGAAAACCATAAAATTAAACTAAAAGTAATCTAACCTATAAACATTGTATAAAAACACACACAAATGTTAACTATCTATTCACAGACAGTATTACTTATTTTATACAGGTAGGCCTACTTTGAAAAAGCATTTTCAATTGTGAGCATAATATCATATAAAACACTGTTCAAATATAATTCAAATTCAATTATGGGAAAAATTAAAAATCCTTTTGAAATGTCAAAAATACAGTTTAGTAGAAAATGGCCTGTATTTCTAGTGCTCCTCAAATGCTGCTGTAAGTACTAGGAACATTGAAGGCACATAAAAATAAAATAAAACTGACTTTTGCAAACAGTTGATAATTCCAGCCCCCATAACTGCCTGGGCCCTGAAAATACATCCAACCACCATTTCAACCAAGGGATCTATTATACTGTTCTTGAGGCAAGGATGAATCTGGGTATATGTCCTGTTCTGCCCAGAGGAAGACTTTGATGGCCAACTGGCCAAATTTCTATCAGTGGATGACACTGAATCCTTGGGTAAGATATGGTAGTCTTCTTAACTCCATCTTTTTCACTTTTTTTTGACATCACAAATCCTTGAAGAAAAAAAAAGAAAAAAAAAGAAAAAAAGAGATATATCCAAGTCCTGAAAAGTTGATGACAAGGCAAGCAAGATCACCTCATGTGAAGATTCAAATTATATCAACCATGCCCCAGTACATTTGAAGGAACTAGAAAAATCCCATGAAGTATGTGGTGTGTCAATGCCACTTTAAGTCAAGTCCACAGATGCTGGCTGAAATAAAGGTAGACAGGTTTATAAACCACATGAGACTTGGAAGTAAATGTCAAGGTAAAGGATGAGATGCCCAAGTTGTTATTACCACTGATGGCCATGGAGGTTAACTCATCTCCCAACTCCTTGACCATGGAGTCTATAAACAGAGATGGACCTCATTTCAATAAAAATTGTTCAAGGTGGAGGCAGCCAAAGTAAGTCACAAGGACTTTGCAAAAGACAAGTATGTAGTCGTGGTAAGGCAACAGGTTCAGATGCATCCATGGATGGACAACAAAAACTACTGAAACAGGTGTAGGTGGTTATAAGGGATCAACATTCCAAAATTCTAGAGACCATGCAAGTAAAAATGAAGAGGAAGTTGAAGACGGGCAAAAACACTAGTAGAAAATAGAAACACATACAATGGGAGCAACTCCTCAAGCAGATTCAGTGCATAACCATAAGAGAGCCAGATTGGCTTTCTGCATTTAAGAGAAAACCTCATGATGTAAGCAAGAGAAGAATGAATATGAATACATACCGCCTTTCGCACTGATGGCTTGAGAAGCATGACCCGGAACTGGCAGAGCAGGAGGCAGTCACCCATTGAAATCCTACTGATAAAATTATTGGGTCACTTGATTGGCCAGACAGTACTACATTTGATCCTTCTTCCTACGGTTCATTTATTCTTTGTCTACACATATACTGAACAGTCTAGTTTATTCTTTACACATTCTTCTCTGTCCTCATAAACCTGACAGCACTGAGATCACCAAACAATTCTTCACTCAAATGGTTAACTGTACTGTAATTGTGCAGTGGCTATTTGCCTCTTGGTAAGGGTAGAAGAGACTTAAGATATGGTAAGCAGCTCTTCTGGGAGAAGGACACTCTAAAATCAAACCATTGTTATCTAGTCTTGGTTAGTGTCACAGCCTCAGTACCATGGTCTTCTACTGTCTTGGGGTAGAGTTCTCTTGCTTGGGCGTACACTCAGACACACTATTCTATCTTATTTCTCTTCCTCTTGTTTCTTTTGAAGTTTTCATCATCTATATATGAAGGATTATTTTAAATGTTGTTACTCTTCTTAAATTGTTTCATTGTAATTGTTCATTACTTCTCTCATAGATTATTTCCTTGTTTCCTTTCCTCACTGGGCTATTTTCCCTGTTGGAGCCCTTGGGCTTATAGCATCTTGCTTTTTCAACTAGGGTTACAGCTTAACTAGTAATAATAATAATAATAATAATAATAATAATAATAATAATAGAAGTGTGAAAGAACAAACAAACAGACTATGAGATGAAAAAAATATGACTAAGATACAAGGAAAGCTTGGTGGGAGTACCTCATCTGGGTGTTAGGTGTATGAAACACTCACATCATATGTTCAAAAAGTAATTACAGGCCAATCATTGATAACCTAATACCTAATATGTCTTGCCTGATTAGCAATTTTGCCTGACTATGGGAGGTCACTCTGTAACAGACCTCCAACAGAATCGATCCTAGGAGTTGAAGATACTGTCGCCTGCTTTGATGGAGAAGCTGTTCCAGCGATAGGCTGCTTCACTGCCTTTACCAAGGTGTCAAACCAAGAGGAAGGCTTGCCACTGCAAAAAGATCCGGGTTGTCCTTGGGGAGGCTAATAGATGGTGATTGCCTCCTAGGGGATTGCAGTCTAGGCACCTGAAAATGAGAGGTAGGTCTCTTATTCGAAGCGGCACAGGCATGTGCTCTAAAGCTAACCTGACAGGGCAAGATGGATTAACAGAAATAATAAGAGGATACTTCTTTTGAGGTTCCTTAAAACCAGAAGGGAAGGGAACTGGGCACCGATTCACGCTGGCAAGACAGGATGAAGCCTGGGCACATGGAGATAAGGCCTGGGTCTAGGTGAGTGCATGTAACCAGGAGCTAGAAGGGTCACCGATGGTCTGGAGGGTGATAAGTGCTGGGGAGAGAGTATCAAGTGTGCACACGTGAAAATCTTGCACGTGTACGCGACTGATCACACAGGGACGATGGCAAGAAGGGCGCTGGCAAGTGACAATCACGAGAAGGTGCGTGACGAGTTAGCAAGTGATGATCATGAGATGGCAAGCAGCAAGCTACTGGTAAACAGCATGATAGCGAGTAACAATCATGAGATGGCAAGCGGCAAGCTACTGGCGAACAGCATGATAGCGAGTAAAGATCGTGAGCTGGCGAGCGGCGAGTTGCTGGTGAACAGCAAGATATTGAGTGACGATCATGAACTGGTGAATGGCACGCTGGGGAGGGAAGATCAGGAGGTGAAGAGTAATGATCACGAGAAAGCAAAGAGCACACTTTTGGCGGATTTTTTGACAGTAAACAGAGTAATGAAAAACTTGAACTTCCTCATTCCTGTTTTCCTGAGGCTAAACTAACTAGTTTAGCTTTTTGATCTTGTGAAATTAAAGCTCTGTTGATGGAGGTGTAGACCAAAATTGTATTTTTCCTTTGTTTTTTATGAAGACTGCAGATTTCATAGCTCCAAAGTTATCTGTTATTTTGCACAAGTTAGCAAGAAGAGGAGCTTTTAGTACTTGTTGGAGAATTGGTAATGTTACTCCTCTATGTAAAAGTGTTTGTGGTAGCTCCAGTCCAACTGATTACCGCCCAATTTCCATAACTCCCATATTATCTAAAGTTTTTTAATGTCTTCTGGCAAAACGACTTAATAGGTTTGCTGAACATAATCATCTATTCCCTAGTTTGCATCTGGAAAGTCGAAGAGGACTGCGATCCTTGGACAACGAGACCTTGTGATAGCAAGGGCTCCTATCGTCAACAACATGTCAGCACTAGGGTGGCGAGTGGGTGCCCTGGACTCGTTGATGGCGATCCTTGGCAGGGGAGTCATGCTAGAGGACAGGAAGACGAGAAGGTGGGGCGATGTCTAGCAGTAACAAACCTAGGCCTTTGTTCAACCCCCTACTCAGAAAAGGAAAGAACGCAGATTTCGGCGTCGGCAGCAGGAGCAGGAGTAGGAGACAGCATCACTTCGCAAACGGCAAGGGCGTCAACAACAAGAGACCAAATAAACAGCAGGAACTTCAGGAAGAGATTTGGGGGGGGGGGGTGTCAAGGAAGAAGTCCGAGTTCTCTTCGACATCGAGGAAGACCCCGAAGGCTAGGAATCTATCTTGGACTTCTTGTTCCGTCTCCCAAATTCCTCCCGCTAGGAGGAAGACCACTCCCGGCATTCATCGCAGGTATTATTCTGCTTACGTCATTGTCCTCAGCAGGCCAGACACAACGAATAGTGCCCGTCTCAGCGGAGGACATGAGGGTTCCACAGGTGTGCCTTTCAGGTCCTGGACAAGTCCACATGATGGACAGCAGGAA
This sequence comes from Palaemon carinicauda, assembly GCF_036898095.1. Lineage (NCBI taxonomy): Eukaryota > Metazoa > Arthropoda > Malacostraca > Decapoda > Palaemonidae > Palaemon > Palaemon carinicauda. The sequence goes on from NC_090765.1 coordinate 25,753,784, forward strand.
GAAGGCATAAGCCCATTGGAAAAGAGAAAGCAAAGGAAAAATTAATTCAAATGGCAGAGTCTGTTGGGGAGGAGGAGAGCAACTAAGTCTGCACTCCACCGAGCCAGTCAAAAGTGAGAAGGTAACACTGGAATGCGAGTAAGAGTGGTAGCGGGCTAACCACGCTAACTAGCGGATCGGCAGCTATAACCAGCTTAGAAGTTTGTGGCCAGTCTTCCAGCTTCACCAAACGATAATCCCTATAAAGAGCAGAGTTTGTATTGTATCAGAATAAAAATAGTTACACAAGACATGAGATTCCACCATATTCATAGCATCTAATCTCAGAAACAATAATCATTAGATACTTACTGGCTTTTTAACAAAACCACACACAGCATTAGGCCATTGCCCTGTCATAAGAATATCAATTGTGGGTTTATTAGTAGCTTGGGTTTCAAGAGCTTTTATATCATTGAAAACAAAGCTCAAGTCATTTTTCTTTTTGTCTGTTTCCCTTCCACTAAGGTACATGATTCTGAGACCACTGCTGCAGGGATATATACCACTTGGACCTGTAAAGATGAATTATACTTAGTACAAAATATCCAAATTATGACAAATTCGTAGATAATTTGTATTTTTCCTAACTATACAAACCTTAGCTATTTATTAAGGGTTATACTTTCGGCGAAGCTGAAATGACGAGCCATTAAAATTCAGCGAGGGTTAACTACCCACACCGCTAGTTAGCGTTGGTAGGGGGAGTAGCTTGCTACCACTCACGTTCACACACCTGTGATTTAGTCACCTTGCTTGGAAGAAGGACTTCAAGGGGGGATAGGGATGGCAGGCAAGTTTGCATAAATAGCTAAGGTTTGTATAGTTAGGAAAAATACAAATTATCTACGAATTTGTCATTTGTTCCGTAACTGGAATACAAACCACGCTATTTGTTAGGGGTGACTCACCCATTAGGAAGGGTGGACGTCCCTGCCAATCTGGCTTTTTGGCTTTGCCCAGGGGCTCCTTATCTGAGTATGTTAGTACTCAAAAATAAGGAGTCCCTGCCCTCGCTAAACCTTGCTCCGCAAGGTCCGCGGCTTACGCAAGCTGTGTGTTGAGACGTGCAGAAGTGTGACTGCCTAGGTAAAGTTATTCAGAGTCTATGTAGGAAAAACCTGATGTAACCAAGACTTCCCAATACCACCTCGCCAGGGTATGGGGACGCAACAGTATTAGCTTAATACTAGGTACACAAGGGAGCATGGTTTACCTGCAGCGGTTTGAGTTCAGCTTATGCAGAGAACCCAGGATGCTGCTTTCCCTACGAGAGGGTAGGATGAAGAAAAGAATAAGAGCCAGTCAAATCTTTTCATTCACGCAGACTAAAACCGGGTAACAGTGCCCTCAACCTTCTGCTGCTTGTCCAATAAGGAGCTTGAGGGATACAACCACCTGTTTTGCAGCCACCACCAGAACGATAGAGATCGTATCAAGTTCCTGTGGGTCACGTCTTGCAGGAGAAAGGTTGTGAAAGTCACCTGGAGCATTCACATCCCCTCTTGTAAAACCTGCGTCACAGAGTAAACTGCTAAGAAGGACCAGGGGCATAGTTATGCCCCTGACACTGAGTCGTCAAGTCGAGATGATGTTTTGGTGATCCTCCTCTAGTCTCTCCCAGTGCTGACAAGAGAAGGGACCCGGGCAGGCTGTTGCCGTTTTCTTTGGGTAAAGTCTCATACCTTACCCTGGGTACAGTAACGGATGATCTGGATCGTCCGTTACCGAGTTGAGACTTGCGTAGGATTCGTCACCTCTGGAACTGTGTCTGGCAACATACTGAGGGACGAAACTGAACATTTTCTTTCGCCCTTCTCAATAATGGGCGATGTCGAAAGAGATACCATGAAGTTCCTTGACTCGTATGGTTGCTGTCCTAGTGTGTAGGAACACTGTGTTCTTAAATCAGGAGAAAATTTGTTGCCTGGTGAAGTGAACATAAGGAGGACCCTTTAGGGGTCGGAGATTTGAACTATGTTCCAAGAGGAAGGTCTCAATTCCGACTGGGGAAAGGCAAGTTGTAAGTCCGTGTGAGTTGGGAAAAGTCTATCGATGATAGGGTGCCCCTTTCTTACAGTTTGAAGGTGAAGGATCAAGGTTGAGTGATCATCTTTACCTGTAGGTACTGAATAGGGGGTCTTTTCCTCTTGTATATACTCGAGGATTGCGCTATTGCTGGAATCGAGGTATCGAGTGGAGAGACACACTTTCACATGACACCAACCACACAAGACGTTATACTGCCTGGTTGAATGATGCTGAGGAATTCCTCATATCTAGACAACCTTTTCGCAAAGAGGTATTGGGTAGTCTTCAGGCGTTCAATCATAGCAAAGCTATAGCTTGTGGTAGGTGTAGAAACGGGTTGTCTGTGATGTGGAGAGGATTCTCTTGGAGAAACTATCAGGAGCTGCAAAAGGTTTGGAAACCGTTCTGCATAATGCCATAGCGGAGCTAGGAGAGTCCTTGAGAGGTTGACCAGTGTTCTAGCCTTCTTGAGTGCCCCTCTCCAGATAAAACAGGGACGAGACATTAACGTCATTGTTGTACCCACCGTTGTTGCCAGAGAGCCTTGGGGTCTAGGGCTGGTGAGCAACGGCAGCCTGAGATTCAGGAGTGTTGCGAACACACCCCTAGTTGGAGGACCTCGTAAAGTCGGGACTTTGTTGGCTACATGGCGATAAAAAGTCCATTCGGTATACCTTATCTGAGATGCTGTGCACAGATTGTCGGCAAGCACGTTCTTCCAGTCTGTAATGAAGCGGGCTGATATTGGTACCAAACGGACTTTGGCCCATCTTAGTGTTTATACTGTTAGATGGGAAGAGGCTACGAGCAAGTTCCTTCTTGCTTGTCGATGTGAGTGTCTATGTGGTGTGTGGTCTGTTAGAAACCGATGAGGCTGCTGAAGGACCGGAAGGTTGGCCTTCATCTCTTATGAGATTTAAGTGAAGGTACTTTTGGGATCTGTCCAGAGGGCTGAGGTCGTGTGGTGCAGCACTATGGTCCCTCCTCTCTTCTTTTTCCGAATCAAGTTTCTTGGAATGGAAGTCGTTCTCGTTTCGAGAAGGTTTTGTGGAGATTGGTGTCTAGAATCATTCCCAGATACACCAGTCTCCTGGGAGGGAAGACTGTTGGAACACGCGGAAGACTGTTGGAACGGGCGCGCGAAGGTAGCACTAGTAGGTTGGCAGGTCAGCTGGTAGGACGACCAGTGGCAGGACAATCAGGAACTGGGATGTGCCCTTTAAAAAGGGTGAGCATCCACCGATGGGGACCATAAACAGGTCCGCGTTAGAGTCCAGGAACGAAGTCCAAAGGACTACGTTACAGCGCAAGGTTGCGCTGGTAGATCGGTAGGTCAGCTGGCAGGACGATCAGGAATTGGGACGTGCCCTTTGGAAGGGCGAGCATCCACCGATGGGGACCGTAAAAACGTCCGCGTTAGAGTCCAGGACCGAAGTCCAAAGGACTACGAAGCCGCGCAAGATTGCGCTGGTAGATCGGTAGGTTCTGGTAGGTCTGCTGCGCTGGTAGGTATGCTTGATCCTCCGAAGAGGTGTCTCTATGAGTGGCCTCTCTCGCAAATGAGAGAGGTGAATACTTTGTAGAAGAGACTTGAAGACACCCGTGATGACGCCCATGAGGGCCGGTGGATCAGCAAGCTGACCTTTAACAGTAGCGATCCCCCGAAGAGGAGTCTCTATGAGTCGCCTCTCTCACAAACGAGAGAGGTGAACACTTCGTAGAAGAGACTAGAAGACGCTCATTGAGGGCCGGTGGATCAGCAAGCTGACCTTTAACAGTAGCGATCCTCCGAAGAGGAGTCTCTATGAATGGCCTCTCTCGCGAACGAGGGAGGTGACCACTTCCTTGAAGAGACTTGCCAAGACTGTGCTCCGCCCCTGAAGGAAGAGAAACTCAGCAAGGGGGGAGAGAAGTCGGGGCGAAGGTAGCAACAGCAGTCGGAGACGATGAATTTATTAAGATGTGGGAAGTTCTCCTTCTGAAGGGAGAAACAACCTCACACCTCGGGAGGAAACTTCCTTCGGAAGGCAAGTTGCCCAACCCCTAGAGGCGAACCTCCTTTAGCGTTCTAAGATGATCTGAAGTGCTGGACATGTCACGGGAGTACTCCTAAAAGAAGTGATGATGCCCATGACGACGTCCTCTGAGGGACGGCAGTGACAGCAGATTCCCCAGGAATGAACAGAACAGTTCTGCTTCATTGGCACTCTTAGTCGAACGAAGAAAAACTGCATAGTTAACTGGGAAAAAATAAAATTAATTATTTAACAAATTCCCCAGGGAGGAACTCCGAAGAGGAACCCCGAGAGAACAACATAAAATTAAGTATTGCACCTTTCCTTCCCCAGTCGACATCCACGGGAGAATGGGGGAGCGGAGAAACTGTAATAAAAACAGAATTACAATTATTTAAATCAGCTAAGAATATTCACTAATAGTGAGAACTACTGATCCTCTGAAGGGAAGTGTTCCCCACGGAGAAAAGCTGAAAAGTTAACATGAAGAAAAGAAAAGAGCCAGTCACATTTTTATTCATTCATCCCAGACTTAATCAGGGTAACCAATGCCCTCAACCATCTGCTACTTGTCCAACAAGGTGTTTGAGATATTTCTAAACCACTTGTTGTGCAGCCACCACAGAACCGATATAAAACCTATCGAGGTTCCTGTGGGTTATGTTTTTCATGAAGTGTACGATGATTCCCCACGCCCACTTGTAATACTTGCATTACAGAGAAATTGCATTTGAAGGCCAGGGACGTACTAATGCCTCTGAAATGGTGAGCTCTGGGTCGTCAAGCTGAAGGAGGGTCAGGACTTAATGCCGAGTCTCTAACTTTGCAAATCAAGGCAGAGATGGTATTCTTAGTGACCTTCCTTTTGATTTTCCCTGTACTGACAAAGAGGGCTGCCAGTCGGGGGTCAGTTAATGCAGTACATTTAAGATAATATCTCAAACGTCTCACTAGGTTGAGTATCATTTGATCTGGGTCACTGGTTACAGAATGGAGACTTGATCAGAAAGGGCCCAAATCTAGGATCCAGTCTTTACAATAAACTCAGGGACAAAGCTGTGTCACTTCCCCCCATCCCCTTGAATGGGCGATGTCATGTAAGAGAGCATGAAGTTCGCTAAATCTCTCTGCGGAGGCTAAAGAGAGTAGGAATGCCAAATTCAAAGTTAGCTTACGGCCCGTTGCATGGCGTAATGGTTCGTTGGGAGGGCCCTTTAAGGACTTCAAGACACAAACCACATTCCAAGGAGGAATTCTTAACTCTGACTGGGGGCAGGTGATTTCAGAACTTCGTAGAGGAGAGAAGGCTCAAAAGGAGAGGAAAAGTCTCCTCCTTTCAGTTTAAAGGCTAAGCTTAAGGCTGAGCGATAGCCATATACCGCCAAAACCGAGAGGAGTTTTTCCTAGCGAAGGTATACAAGAAATTCCGCTATTGTTGGAAGAGGCATAGAGGGGAGAGAGACCTCTTCCACGACAACAACCATAGAAAACAGTCCACTTTGCCTGGTAAACAGAGACTGAAGATCTCTGTAAGTATCCAGACATCCTTCTAATACTTGTTGCAAAAAGCCTCTCTGAGAGACGAAATGCTGGATAGTCTCCAGGCGTAAAGCTAAAGAGACGGAACTGCCTTATGGAAGATGTTCACATGTAATTGTTTGAATAGATCTTGTCGTGGAGGGAGTTCTCTCGGAAAATCTACTAAGAATTGCGGAAGGTTCGAGAACCACTCTGTATGGTGTCACAGCAGGGCTACAAGCATCATCAGATGGTTGTTGGATGCTTTGGTCTTGTTGAGCAACCTTCTCATCAGACAGAACAGGGGAAAGCCTTATACATTAATTTTCTCCCACCATTGTTGGAATACGTCTTGCCAGAGAGCCTGAGGGTCCGCGACTGGAGAGCAGTAAAGCAGGAACCTTTAGTTTTGAGACGTCGCGAACAGGTCTACAGTCAGAGAATCCCGAAAAGTCAGGACTTTGTTGGCTAACAGAGGATTCAAAGACCATTCGGAGCCTACAATCTGAGTAGCTCTGGTAGAATGAAGCGAGCTGATAGGGGCACCGAATGATGTTCTGTCTATCTTAGCATCTCTACTGCTAGATGGCACAGGGGTTGCAAAAAGGTACCGACTTGTTTGTTTACACAAGGCACTACTGTGGAGTTGTCGCTCATCAACACTACAGAGTGACCCACCAGCAACTGATGTAACAGCTAGATAGCTAGAAAGGTTACTCTCATCTCTAGGAGCTTTAAGTGCTGGTACCTTTCGGGCACCCATCCTTCTTTTGATACGTCTGTGTAGAGCATCAAGTCCAGAAGAGGAACAAGAAGGACTTGACCTTTGAGGAGGTTCTCCTCTGACACCCACAATTGAAGATCCTTCACTTGATCCTGTTCCATAGGGACTAACGTGTCTCAGGAGCTGGTGTGCTGGTTCCATACAGACTTCAGCTGCCATTGGAGGGATTGTATCCTAAAGCGGCTGTTGGGAACAAGAGGGATCAGGGATGCTAATTGTCCTACAAGGCCAAACCATTGTCAGGCTGGAAGATCTTCTCTTCTGAAGAAGGAACTTGCCACTTCCTTCAGCCTGTATACTCTGTCATCTGATGGAAAGACTATTTAGAGGTTGGTGTCTATAATCATAGCCAGGTATACCAGTGATGACTTCTTGAGATATATCATGCTCCCCAGATCCTAACAAAACTTGAGATGTCTGTCTCGGTGTTGAAGAAGGGTCATCACCAAGTCTGCTAGAATCAGTCAATCGTCGAGGTACCTTAAGAGATGAATACTGTTCTTGTGAGCCCAAGATGATACTAGGGCGAACACTCGCATGAAGACCTGAGGTGCTGTCAAGAGGCCGAAGCACAGCACCTTGAACTGGTAATGTCTAGTAACGTTTGTGAATCTGAGATACTCCCTTGAAGACGGATGGATTAGGATCTGGAAGTACAGTATGTGCCTTGGAAATCCAGTGTGAACATGAAGTCCTTTGGTCTTACTGCTTGGATGACCGTGTCTGCCATCTCCATCCTGAACGGAGTCTGTAGGACAAACTTGTTCAGGGACGAGATCGATGACTGGTCTCCCGCCTACCAGACGCCCTTTTCACAAGAAAAAGTCAACTGTACAAGCCTGGATACCCTTCGAGGACCTCCTGGAGACCGCCCTTCTCCAACAGGGCAAGCTCCTTTATGAATCCCTTCATATAGAAGCTCAATGGAATTGGATCCCAAGTCACAGAAGGGAAAGATTGAATGAACGGGACGCAATAGCCTATGACGATCACTGCAATCGTCCAGGTATCTGCCCCATGGAGCTACCACCTCTGCCAGAGGCATTGCAGGCATCCCCCTAACGGTGGACAAGTGAGGGGATTGCCCTCCCTAGCAAGAGCAACTACCTCGGACGCCCCCCCCCCTTTCCACCTCTCCTCCCTCTGAATGGTTTAGAGCCCTTCTGGTCCTTGGCAGGAAAGGGCCACTGTGACCCATTATTGGAGGATCCTGCTGTCTTCCTGGTCGAGGGATTCGCTGGTTGGCACTAATTCCTAAGGGATTGAGGAGCCCTCCCATAGGTCCTGAAAGTCATGGCCCTATGGAGCAGAGAATCCTTGTTGGAGGATTTTCTCCACCTATCAGCTACCCGCTCTATTTCTGGGTCGAAGAGAGATGATCCCTCAAGTGTTGAGTTCCTAAGGCGTGTTACTTTGACTTTAGGCACATGCCTGTGGAATCTTCCAATCATGGTTTCCCTCCTCTTTAAGAATTACATTTGGCCGCAGGTTGACTACCTGGCGGGAAAGGAATTCCAGAGATCGGTTACCCAACAAAAGGAGAGACTCCAAGGACCACCTTATAGATTCCTTGGATAAATTCTCAGATCTAACAATGTGGCCCAATGATCCCAGACAAAGGTTAAGCTCCAAAGCAGCCTGCATGGCGTACTTCGCGCCCTTTTCAATGTTGATGAGTTCAGTTGCCGAGAGAGAAGCTATTAATCTGGAGACTACCCTAGTAAGAGATTTTAGAGAGGGGTCCAGGCGCAAGGCTGGAAAGGGATCGTTAACGATCTCGTAGAACTTTCTTTGTAAGACTAAAAGAAGTGGAAGAAGCTTTGATGAAGAGCCTGCCCGTAGAGAGCTAGAGGTGCCTGCTATCTGTGAGATAGCTTTCTCTTTGTGGCCGCTGTCAGTCCCTTCGACTAGGGCAAGACTGCACTGATATTAGGAGATCCCTGGGTACCAAACAAGTGGTCCAGAACCATTTTCTTGCCATCTTGAGGGGTAGAACCGGGATCCAACAGCTTATTAATAGTGCGCATGCATGCAAGGACCTGTCAGAAAGCATGTTCTGACTCTCTGCACTCGTTTTCAGAGCGGAACTTAGGACTTGCTGCTCTTGAGAGGTAATCGTCCGAGTCCAAAAACTCGTCTACCCACAAGCCCATACCCACAGGAACCTGGGATAAGGTAAAGTCGTCAACTGGGGTAGGTTCTTGGGAAGGTCCTGCCCCAGGGATCCTCGAGTTACCTCCTGCCTGAGGGCTTCCCTTGGTTTTGAGCTTTTGGAAACTGTCTTAGAGTCCTTTAGTTCCCTACAGGGAAGAAAGTGCTCTTCTAGAATGGAAGCTCTAGGGGGGAGCTTGTGGTTCCATTGGAGAGTGAGTCTCGGAAGTTGAAGGTTCCTCGTCTCCTGATGGTCTGGAGATGGGGCGAAGTTCCGGGGAACTATTTCCATAGGTTACGGTCTGAAAGGTCGAAATGAGATCTCACAAGGAGAGCCTATATCCCTGCTCAGACGTGGCTGAAGACAGTCCGGGTGTGTAGGAGTGTTACATGGTATCTTCCTCTTGTGTTTAGCCATCATCCTATTGCCAGAGCAGATAAGAGAGAGAAAAAGCTGGCTAAAATCCTGAACTACAATAGGTTCGTTCCTGTCTTCTCCTCTAGGTCTGGGAGAAGGGGAAAGACGAGACAGAGGATTGTCGGCAAGTCGAACCTGTGAAGTCTTCCTTCTGGGGTCAGACGGGCCTGCGGAGTTGGAAGAGAAGGAGACTGACCTCTCTAATGGAACCCTAGAGGTAGTTGATCGGATTTGGTGTTGTTGCGGCTTAAGCGGGGCTGGGGAGACCACGGCCGCCCAAGGACTTCTGCAGGGCAGATACCAGTGTCGTATCAAGGAGGAAGTTCACCTACAGTTGTCATATCTGGGGTGTCTTTCGAGTGAACTGAAGGAGGGGAACGCTTCTTAGCCGGGTAAAGTCTCGAAACCTGAAAAGGTGGGGCTTGGTTAGACATCGAGGCATAGGAAGATCTTCCTTCATTGTCTTTCGGGAACATTCAGGAAAAATCATGACACCCGCAAACCTATTGGAAGGCTCAACAAAACCTTCTGGGAAGGGAATGGGTTGACTGCTGGAATGTACACTTGCCGAGGTATGTTCCTGAGGCTTGAGGCTCGTGACCAACCGTGAAAGGGGGAAGAAACTCGTGAAGGGCGATTCACACATGAAAGGGCATGATTTGCAAGCAGATGGACAGGTTTCATGAGTGATTGACGGTGAGCAAGGAGGACGGTGCCTTGGAGACCTTTGTTGAGGTGAAGAATTGTAATCGCTTTCTGTGAGGAGGTTAAGAAAGCCTCTGAAGGAGTGAAGCACATCATCTTGGCAAGCAGCGAGAAGAGGAGCGTCGCGTAGATGAACCCTTAGTAAGGAGTAAACTAGGAGGAGAACATGTATTTGGAGAGCGTCAGGTGAGAGATCGTTGTCCGTGCGTAGATCGTCTAGGAGAATGAGCAGGGAGACATCGCCGGATTGGGGAGTGTTGCGTCGAACACGAGTGTCAAGATCCTGAAGAACGTCAAGAACGCGAGCGTACTTGTCGAACTCAGGGTGGAGTATGTCGTCCTTGTGAGGAAGGCCTTCATCATCGTAAGGTAGATTATCTCGTTTGCAAATGGGAGCGTTTCACTCATGAAGAGAAGCGTCAAGCTCATGAATGTGAGCGGCAAACAGATGGAGAACGGGCTGCGAGCTAACGATCACTTGTAGATAGACGATCCATGGCAGGTAAGTGTTGAACACATGGGGTAGAGCATTGCCTGTGGAGAGAGAAAATAATTTGTGAATCGTTAACAGACCACGAGGTCTGAAGATGGCGAGAAGACTCATCGTCGGCAGGAGGCCGTGAGATGAGCAAGAAGGAGCGATAACAGCGAGACAGCGTGGAAGGCTTAGGAGAGGGCAAGAGTTAGCCATTGCAAAAAGCTTACGTATCAGCTACCAGCGCAGGAGAAGAATTTCTCCGTGCACCATGCTGTAGAGGATGAAGCAAAGCTTCTTTGGAAGGGGGTTAGGTCACTCCCGGGGACAGCCATGCCTGCAGTACATCTAAAAGCGAAAATGGTTCACCGGTGGCCGAAGGTGAAGGTGCTCCTCTAGAGGAAGCAACAACCACCCTGGTACCCCGAGGTTGCCAAGGAGTTAATTGGTCTGTATTCCTACTTGATCACTCCCCAGAGGAGGACAGGAGAGGAGCAGCTTCAGAAAGAGGACTAGGAGAGCAGGAAGATGAATTCCGAGGTCTTTTAGCCCATGAGGACCCCAGGGTAGGAAGATCTCTCTTAAACTACTACTTCCTACGACACCCAAACTTCTCCCACTGGGAGGCATGCTACTCCCTACACTCGTCACAGGACAAACTCTGCTCGCAGAGACGCCCCCTGCAAGTCGGGAACAGAGAATGAGGGTCAGTGTCTATCGATGACATGAAGGTGCCGCAGGAACGTCCTTCAAGACCAGGGCAGGTCTGCATGGGAGCATTAAAAGATCAGTTACACCAATAAAAGAAAAAGAATTCAGCGTAAGCGATAGTCTAATGGCCAAGCCTTACGGAGGAGAGAGCGGACACATTCAATCTCTCCAAGCCAAAATAAAAAAAGTGACGTAATTCACCAAAGTGCAAGTAAATATTGGTGGCTGGCTGGGTAACCCTCAGCCACCCCCTACCGTCCCCACTATAGCGTTCGGGTAGGGTTGCCACTTCGCATTTAAAGTCTTAATGGCTAACCTTGCAGCATTGCTGAAGGATAATCCATATAAATAGCTACAGGATTGTTAGTGCAGGAACAAAGATAATTTAGCTAAACCCTAATCTATCTTAGCAATTCCCTAACTGTTATTAATGAATTAAGAGCCCAACACTTACAAAAATGAAACTGGACTTCTCTCAAATAGTGTTAGATAAATAAAGGAAAAGAAAAATAACACTTCTAAAATAACCTTAAAAGGTACCATTTGGTTTTCCTTGAGCTCAATCCTCATTTTCAAAATATAATCACTTCAAGACCTACCTGAAGTTCATTTCTATTCATTCTTTGCAATGGAAGGTATGTTGCTTTAAATATTATAAAATAATACAAATTTAAGAAAGATAGAGCAGCATTTTTCCTTGCAAATGATATCAACTTCAATGACCTTAGCTGTCAAGACGTCAAAGAATTTTAGATTAAAACTGGCTGATGGTACCGAGAGTACTGTAAGAACAAAATCCTCCCCAATAATCATTTTAGCAGGTAAGTCGGGCAGAAGGGAACCCCATCCCTAGTAACCAGCCCACCCTTGGAATCCATGGAGATAGTTTCAAGAGAGGCCTGGCCATGATATATCAATATTTCAATAAGCCCAAACTTTGTTGGGTGGTTGATGAGACCACCACAGCTCTCATTATTAGTCTGATAAAACTTTGCTCTTAGAAAAGGTATCCCTTCTAGATGATCAAGACATTGAAAAAAGGAAGAGGTTGGAATATAGGAACCATATACACATCATACTGACTTTGCATCGGTGTCTGGAATATTTTAGACCATAAAATTGGTTTAAATTATGAGTAATAGGTGTGGTGCAACAAATAAATTTTTGGTCCAACTCATCTTCAAGTGTGCAAATGTACTATGCTGTACTCACCTAAATAGATAATATTTTCTGCAAGTTCACAGCCTTTCATGTCTGAAAAGTATTCCCTAGTATGATGGTTATGAGGGCCAAGAATGTAGGTTGGCAGAGGAGCTGAAACAAAAAACAAATATTATGAACTTTGGATTAAGACGTAATATTAGAGATTCAAATTATCCACAAATGATAAATACAAAGTTTCTTTCATATTCTTTAATACAAAATTCATATTTTACTTATGCCTTATTATTAAGGCACTACTCTGTTCCATTAAAACAATATTACAGTATTTTGGAGTTGCTTCAAACTCCTATTAGTTTCTTCTCGACAGATTTTTTATCTAAAAACCACTTATTTTTATATTCTTTATATGAATCATTTTATCAATGTATGTTTATGACTTTTAAAGGTAACTATTTTTCATACGGAAGTTTTATTTTTTCTAAAAGTGTAAGCACAGATTATAGGATATAACATTCCCTATCTTTTCACGTTTGAATGACAAGTTTTTTTTGTAGAGATTGATTGAATATAGACTTTGATATGTGTATATATGACAAATCTGAAAGTACAGTAACATGACAAATTTGAAATAATTTGTACAGCTCTCTATGTAGGAGTATTACTTTGGCGCAAGATGAAAACCAGTCGTCAAAAGCTTTAGCGAGGTGTAACTACCAGCACTAGAAAACATCCATCACTTGTTCCAGTACTAAATACAAACCTTACGCTCTTAGTGTAAGAGAATTACCCTAAAGCCAACTGGCTGGAGACTGTCCTGGGGTGACCGTCAGTGAAACGCACGAGCTGTTTAAAGGGCACCCTTACACCTCGTAATCCTAAAAGATGACGGCCTGGCCAATTGGTACTTGTATAGAATTTAGCTATGCGACTTGACCAGGTAAGTGTAAAATTGGAGCGAGGTCCCTCACTTAACCTAGACATTGCCCGGCTCTACCCCGCTTGGAGAACAGGGACATAACAAATATATAAATATATACAGTACCTGGTTGCACAAAGAGTATGGTATCCAACTGTAGTCAAAGGAGGTTTGCAGAGTTCTTCAGATGTTGAGTCCTAAGAGAGGGGAGAATGAAATAGGAAGTGGACAGTCACTCACACATTCATTCTACTTACTCGTGGCTAACATCTGCCCTCAACTGACTGCAACTTGTCCTAAAATGGAGCTGGGGCGTTAAATGACCACATTTTGTGCAGCCACTACAGGACCTAAGGTAATGTCTTGCAGGTAGTGGGCAGTGAACGTAATTTGTTATTTCCATATGTCCGCTTGTAACACCTGCATAACAGAGAAATTCTTCTTAAATGCCAGGGATGTACTGATACCTCTGATGACATGGGCACAGGGATGACGACTGAAATGAAAGTGGTTTTGTTGAATGGCTCTCTCAATCACCTGCCTGATCCAGGAAGACATTGAGTTCTTTGTGATCTTCCTTTTATATTTCCCTGTGCTTATGAAGTGCATTTTGATATGTGGGCAGGCTCTCCAGTTCTTTTCAAATATTTCCTCAGCGCCCTTACAGGGCAGAGTAACAGCTGATTAGAATCATCTGTTACAGACTGGAGACTATTAATCTGGAAAGACCAGAATCTAGGATCCGCTACAGCCGGATTTTGAGTCAACTACAAACTCGGGGACGAAAGTCACTTGCCTCCATCCCCTTGAATGGGCGATGTCGTAGGACAGATCATGGAGATCACCAATTCTCTTCGCAGAAACCAGGGCTAGAAGGAAGACAGTCTACAGGATCAAGTCTCAATTTGAGGCTTCTACGTTCCAAGGAGTTCAGACTTCTGACCGAGGGCGCTCAAAGTTGAGTATAAGAAGAAACAATTCCGTCAAGGAGGAAATATTAACTTTATTCAGTTTGAAAACGAGGCTCAAGTCCGAGCGATAGCCTTTCAACCCCGACACAGAACAAAAGTTTTTCCTACCAGAGATAAAAAGGCACTCCACTATTATTGGAATGGTGGTACTGAGGAGTGATACCTTGTCCATGACACCAATCACAAAAGACAGACCATTTTGCCTGATATACTGAGGCAGATAAGTCCTAGAGGTATCCTGCTATTCCCTTTGCAACTGGTCTCGAAAAGCCCTTCTTCGGGAGCAGTTGCTGGTTAACCTCCAGGCATAAAAATGAAGTGATGAGATCACTTGATAGAACCTCTTCATGTATGGTTGTCTGAGTATATCGGGAAGTGTGGGGAGCTCTCTCGGGGCCTCTGTGAGCAGATGTAGAAGGTCGGGAAACCATATTGCATGCTGCCACAGCAGAGCTATTAGGGTAATCGAAAGACCTTGAGATGCCCTGACGTTATGCTACTCCTTACTAGGAAAAGGGGGGAACTCATAAACGTCCATCCTGTCCCACAGATGTTGGAATCCCATCTTGCCATACTGCCTGGGGATCTGGTACTGGAGAGCAGTACATGAGAGGTTTCCGGTTGAGGGATATAGCAAACAGGTTGATTGTCGGCAAATACTACAGTCAAAACTTTGTTGTCTATTTGTTGTTTCAAGGACCATTCGGAGTCTACTATCTTAGTCTACCAGCTCAGATTGTCCGCCAGCATGTTGTTCTTGCATGGAATAAACCAGGCTACATGGACTACTGAATTATTTTCCGCCCACCTTATGATTTCTACAGCTAGCAGGCATAGCTGCAGTCAAAAGTTACCTTTTTGTTTGTTTATGTGCGACACCATCGTAGTGTGTCACTCACCAGCATTACAGTGTCCCAAAATGAGCTGATGAAGTGCTTGAGGGCAAGAAAAGCTGCCCTCATTTCCAGGAGGTTTATGTGGAACTGATGCTCAGATTCAGACCATTGTATGTATACTGTGAGGTGCAACAGATGAGCCCCCACCCCTTTTCTTTAAGCATCTGTGAAGAGCAACAAATCAGGGGGAGGAGAGAGAAGGTCTATGCCCCTGAGGAGATTGGTGTCTGATTCCCATTGCCTCAGGTCTCTCTTTTACTCTTGACCTACTGACAACGGAGTGTTAAGTGGGTCCTTGTGGTGAGACCAAAAGGTCTTCAGCTGCCACTGTAGAGATCGGATGCAGAAATTCCCATTGTAGACTAACTTCTCTAGAGATGTTAAGTGTCCCACCAGCCTTTGCCACTGATGTGCTGGCAATTTGTCCCCCAAGAGATATATTCAATTTAATCCACTGTCTCTATTCGTTCCTTGGAGGGAAAGATCTTTCCTAGTTTGGTCCCGATTCCCATTCCTAAATATACCGAGTCTTGAGATGGTTGCCGGTGTGACATCTAGTAATTTATCATGATCTCCAGATCTTGGCAAAAAGCAAGAAGTCTGTCTCTATGGAGGAGAAGGGACTCCCTCGAGTCTACGAGAATCAGCCAATCGTCTAAGTGTCGCAGTTCTTGTGTGTCCAAGTGGACACTAGAGTTAAAAGCCTCATGAACACCTGTTGTGTTGTGGACAGGCCGAAATACAGCACCTTGAACCGATATAATTTTCCTCCTATCTTAAGTACTTCCTTGAGTATGGATGGATGGGGATCTGGAAGTACGCATCCTTGAGATCTAACAAGATCATGAATTCAGTCCTGAGGTCTGACAGTCTCCATCTCAAGTGCAGTCTGATGTATAGACTTGTTCAAGATCAAGAGGTTGATGACTGGTCTCCAGCCTCCAGACACCTTTTCTACAAGAAATAAGCAACTGTAGAAGCCTGGGGACTCTTCCAAGACCTCTTGTAGAGTCCTTTTCTAATATAGCCATGGTCTGGATTTCAGCCTGAAGTGCCTGTTCCTTTGCGGATCCCCTCGAATATGACTCTGACATTGTTGGATGGAGGAACAAAGGAGGATGAAAGTTCGTGAATACAGAAACCGACAAAGGCTCGTCTCTGTGGAAAATCTACCTCTGCAATCTACTCTTCAGGCATCGCCCTACTGGTGAAATGGATAGGGGAATGCCTCCCCTAGTGAGAATGAATTCGTCTGTTCCTCCTACCTCCACTGCCCCTAGGTCGAAAGGGCTGCTTGGTGGCTTTCGCTTGCACTGCCTGCTTCGTCTTGGAGGATTTCTTTTTCGGTCCCTGAGTTTCCCCCAGAAAGGATCTCTGCAGTGGAGGTACCACTGAGTGGGAGAGTGAGGTGATAGCCCTATAGAAAAGCAAGTCTTGATTCACCTTCTTCCATCTCTTCGCTACCGCTTCAATATCTTCTACGTTGAACACTGACGGACCATCTAACAGGGTATTACGGAGACTCATCGCTTCCCTCTTGGGCACCTGCCTCTGGAATTTTAAGACCACCGCATCAGTGTCTCAAAATCCAGTTGACCCACTGGTTAACAACATTTTTGGCCAGGAATTCAAGAGTGATAGCCCCCAAGAAGAGAAAGGCTAACAGAACTTCCGTCCTCTGAGGGATGGTGAGATTCATGTTCTTAATGAGGTAACCTACCATACCCAACCAGAAATCCAGCCATGAAACAGACTGCAAAGAACATCTTGAAACCCTTTCAATGTTGGTGGCATCTCCTACAAAGAAATAAACTGGCATAGTTGCCAGTTTGGCCAAAGAGGAGTTTTGGGTCAAAGCCAAGATTCTCGGGTCTAGTGGTAGAGTTGATGGATCGTCCTGTACCATTTTGTAACATTTCTTCTACAGAACATATGGAGAAAGAAGTAAGCGAGAAGAGTCTACTGATCGGAAAGATTGTGACGTTCCTACCACTTGTCCTTAGGCCCTCTTCTTTGCTGCCTTGACCCCCTTCGATCAAGGCAAAGCTAACTTAGTTTTGGTGGGTCTTGGCGTATCACAGAAGAGGTCCAGCACCGTGTCTTTTCTTTCCACTCGGTCCTGAACTGGCTCCCTTAGATTGTTGACCCTCCTTATACAAGAAAGGACTAGCAGAAAGAGGCGATCATCATCCTTCTGCTCCAAGGGGGAGATCTTGCAGCTGTCGGATGCTGGCAATGCTCCATTGGAATGTTCAAAGATGTCATTAAAAGGTTCTTCCTCCTCCGAGGTAGCACCCATAGCAGCCCAGGGAGAGTTAAGGTTGTCATCAGAGTTCCTTTTGGCAGAGGACTGAGCCCTCAGAGGAAGCCAACTATGTTCTGATCTTACAGAGGCAGTAATGTTCCCCTCAAATTGACGTTCATCCATAGAACACCAATTCTCAGGGAGCGACTTGTAGTCCTTCCGTTCCTTTGAGCGATGTTGAAGCTCTCCCCTTCTTCTTCCGCTCCTTGAGTTTTGCACCTTCAGAGGGAGAGCATGAGGAACCTCTGCACCTTGGTAGAGACACCACGACACCAACAACAGAAGACCTTCCCCTTTGCCTGGTAGAATGCTGCTGATGATTTCAGCAGGTATCCAGACATCCTGTTCGCAACTTGTTACAAAAATTCTCTCTGATTGAGGAGATGCTGGATAGTCTCCAGGCGTGAAGTTGTAGCGAAGCTACGGCTTTGTGGAAGATGTTGGCATGTGGTTGTCTGAGTAGATCATGTCGTGGAGAGAGTTTTCTTGGAGACTTCGTCAGGAGTTGCAGAAGGTCCGAAAACCATTCCACTTAATACCATAGCAGAGCTAAGAGTCATTGAGAGGTTGACCGAGGTTTTGGCCTTGTTGAGAACCCTCCTCATCAGACAGAATGGGGGAAAGGTGTAGACGTCAATATTGTCCCACCGTTGTTGGAATGCATCTTGCCAGAGAGCCTTGGGTTCTGGGTCTGGGGAGCAGTACAACAGGAGCTTGAAGTTCAGGGCCGTTGTGAAGAGATCCACAGTCAGAGAACCCCACAAAGCCAGGACTTTGTTGGCTACTATATGATCCAAAGACCACTCAGTACTCACTATCCAAGATGCTCTGCTCAGGTTGTTGGCGAGCACATCCTCTGGCCTGGAATGAAGCGTGCCGATAGTGGTATCAAGTGAATCTCGGCCCATCTCAGTATCTCTACTGCTAGATGGGATAGGGGCTGCGAAAAAGTACATCCTTGTTTGTTGATGTAAGCCATTTCTGCAGTGTCGTCGCTCATAACCACTACTAGTGGCCCGCCAGGAGCTTGCGACCGTTCTCAGCCTCATTATCCTGTCGCCTATAGGAAGGCTTTGTGGAGATTGGTGTCTATTATCATGCCTAGGTATACCAGTCTTTGCATGGGAAGCAGGGAGGACTTCTCAAGGTTTACCATGATCCCCAGGTCTTGGCAAAGCCTCAGAAGTTTGTCTCGGCATTGAAGAAGGGTTTGCACCGAGTCTACTAGGATTAGCCAGTCGTCCAGATAATGGAAGAGACGGATGCCAATCCTGTGTGCCCAAAATGACACTAGGGCGAACACTCTGGTGAAGACTTAGGGTGCTATGGAAAGACAGAGGCACAGTACCTTAAACTGGTATTTCCTGTTATCTGACTGAATCCTAAGTACTTCCTTGAAGACAGATGGATTGGGATCTGGAAGTACACACCCTTTAGGTACAGCGTGCACATGAAGTCCTTACCGCTTGTCTGACCATGCTGAACGGAGTTTGTCTGACAAAATCATTCAGAGATTAAAGGTCGATGACTGGTCTCCAGCCTCCAGACACCTTTTTCACAAGAGTCGACTGAAAAAGCCTGGAGACTCGTCAAGGACCTCCTAGAGAGCGCCCTTCTTCAACATAGTCTGGACTTCTGTCCGGAGGGCTAGCCCCTTTGCTGATCCCATCGCAAAGGAGTCTATCAACACTGAATTCCTGATGAGGGGAGGGAGAGATGACATGAACGGGATGCGATACCCTAAACGAATCACGGAGACTGTCCAGGGTTTGGCCCTGAGTTGCTTCCACCTGTACCAGCAACTTTGCAGGCATCCCCCAACTGGTGGACAAGCGGGGGGAGTGCCTATCCTAGCATTTACGGCTGTGGCCGCTCCCTCTAGGATGTATTCCTCCCCTGGAGGACTTTGTGCCTTTCCTGTCATTGGTTGGAAAGGGACACCACTGGCTTCTTGCTCGTCGGGGTCTTGGCTGGGTTGGACTGCTGTGGAAATGGTGGTTTGTAGGGCCTGGATGTCAAATCTCTATGGAGCAGGGATTCCTAGTGAGACTTCCTCCATCTCTCAGAAGCATGTTCCACGTCCTTAGGCCCAAATAGAGAGGATCCCGCTAGAGAGGAGTTCCTGAGCCTAGCAATCTCAGCATTCGAGACCTGCTGATGGAATCTCTCGGACACTGCATCACGTTGTTTCAAGATGGAGTTTGCCCACTAGTTCGAGATTTGGTACGCAAGAAACTCGATGGTGTGAGTGCCTGAGAGGAGGAAGGGTTCCATGGCTTTCCTGGTATTTTGGAAAAATCCTCGATCCGTACAAGGATTCCCAGGGTGCCCATCCTAAGATCAAGCCATGAAGTAGCCTGCACGGCATACTTCGTGACTTTCTCCTGATTGAGGATATCTGCTGCCGAGAAAGAGACCCGACGGTTAGAGAACCTTTCTAGAGAGACTTCCTTGGTTAGCTCTTACAGAGAATGGTGGAGTGGAAGCTTTGTCGGACGCGAGGAGGTGGGATGAGCTTGGCAGAAGAGCCAGACCAATGAGAGAATGAGAAGACAGAGAGCTGTTGGGCGATCTAAACCTGGGTATTCTTCAGCCATTGGGACCAGGGCAAGGCTGCACTGGCCTTTGAAGGTGTCTGGGTGCCAAAGACACAATATAGGACTGTATTTTTGCCCTCTCGTGGGGGTATCTCTGGGTCGGCAAACCCATTGACTATCCTGATAAGAGTTAGCATTTGCCAGAAGGCATGTTCTGACTCTTTCTGCTCCCCCTCTGAAGTGGGACTGGCAGCAGAGTCTCCTTCCTCCATCCTGAGAGCTCATCTCGGGGTAAGTCATGAACATCCCTAGAGTGGCTGACGGATCTTGTAGGTCTGGAAGTCCTCATAAATAATTTTGAAACTATTGGAGTTCTTCGATTCCTTATGGGGAAGGAGGTAGAACTCTAACATCGACAGATGGTTAGCATTATCTTTCCTGGTTACTACCAGATGTGGAGAGCTCTCCACACAAGGGGAGTCTTCCTCCGAAGGTGGAAGGGAGGACATCCACCCTTCGCGAGGCTCCCTCGGCAGAGATGAGGCGGGAGAGTGTCTGGGAGGAGAGCCAGGAAGGATCGGCCTCGAAGGCCTCACAGGGGTCAGCTTCACTCTAGGAGATGTTATAGCATCAGAGACTCTTCCTTTCCTCTTCAGGGGTGAAGCAGCCGAGGTTCTTTGCCGGGACACTGCTGGTTCTGACGAATGTTGGGGATCTGCAAAAGCATCTGAGGAGCGTGAAGAAAAAGCAGGCCCAAAGGCTTCCGCAACTGCTCTGACCATAGCACTGAACCTGGGCTGCTTGCTGATGCTGGCACTGTCAGAGAGATCCCCTGAAGGGAAGGAGACCAAAGATGCCCTTTGAGGAGTCTCATCCGGCGGATGAAACTGTGGGTTCGCCTTTGAAGTCAGAATCTTCAAGATCTTGAACTCCCCTGTGTTGCTCTTTCCCTCTTTCCACGGCAGTAGCGCTGTAATGCGTTATCGAGGAGGGGAATGGGGCGACGGAGACCTGTTGGAAGACCTACCTTTCTGTTCCTTCCTTTCCTTTTGATGGCGCGACTTCCTAAAATTCGGAGAGTCTTGTTCTGCTTGGTGAGAAACATGCTTGCACGATGGTGAGCAATGGAGAGCTGATGAGCGCTGGTGCGCAGGAGATTGCTGGGGTGTTGGCGAGCGTTGATATGCCGGGGAGCGCTTGCGCGCAGAAGTGCGCTGGGGCACTGGCGAACCGGAGAAAGCCGACGTGCAGGAGAATGCTGTCGAGCTGGAAAGCACTGGCAAGCTGGAGAATGCTGACGCAGGAGAGCGCTAGCGCTGGTACCCAGGAGAGAGCTGGCGAGCTGGAGAGCGCTGGTGAGCAGGAGCGCGCTAGCGAGCATTGGTGTGGTGGCGAGCGCTGGCAAACGCTGAGGTGTTGAAGACTGCTGACGTGCAGGAGAGCACTGACGAACTGGAGAGCGCTGACACGCTGGAGAGTGAGGGCGCGCTGGTGCGCTGATGAGCGCTGGGGAGGTAGTGAACACTTGCACGCAGGTGGAAATCTAGCAGGAACCTGGTGCATTAGCGAATGACACGATGGCTGAGGAAGCGTCAGTGAGAGCGCACGAGGATGGCACATAGCTGGATGACGCGCAGGCGAGTGACGTGTGGTGATATGGCGAGCAGGCAGGCGCAGAATTAGAGGTGTTAGGAACGGAGACGGCAAGTCAGGAGAAGCAGATCAGTGCATCGGAAGAGCTGGAACAAGGATGTGCCCTCTGGAAGGGCGAGCATCCACCCTAGGGGATCGTGCGCAATCCACAGGAGAGTCCAAGGCCAAAGTTCGAGGATTAGCGGTAGCGTCATCAAAAGAAGGTCCAAGAGCAGGCAAAGGTCTAGGGCTAGAAGACAATGGATGGGAAGATTCCTCTAGGGAGGAAGGCTGCGTAGATGAAGCTGAAGAGCCAAAGAGGCGCCTTTTCACTGACGGAGAGGGCACACACATAAGGCGAAGAGGAGGGCGAGCCCTACGGGAATGACGACGCCCTCTGGGGGCCGGTGGATCAGCAAGCTGACCTTTAGCAGCAGCAGTCCTCCAAGGGGGAGAATCAATCACAGGAGAGACTCTCGAAGGACTTTGCTTCTCCCCCGAAGGATGTTCGGAAGGGGGGGGGGGTCACAGTTTACAGCAATGGTGGAAGAGTCCGAAGGGGCAGAAGTGTCGGCAGGATGGGTAGCAGACGATGCCTCTGACAACTTCGTCAACCCAAGCAAGAGGAACCACTTCCAAAGTTGACGAGGGCTGCACAATAGCAAAACGGAGAAGTTGCAGCAAGGCATCCTTGGAGGGCGGACCCGGTAACCCCACGGAGACAACACCTGTACAAAGGGAGAAAGAGTCAAGGAATCTTCCGGGGGAAGAGGCGGAGAAGCTTCGCTAGGTGAGGCGACACTGTCTCTCGAGGACTGGGGTTGACCAGGAGTTAAAGGGCCTGCGCTACTACTCAACGGTCTCTTGGAAGAGACCAAACGAGCAAGAGCTTTGGAGGAAGGTCGGGAAGCATCAGCCTTAGGTCTTATTTATTTTTTTGAAGAAACCTTCGAAGGAGAAGAATCTCACTTAGTCTTTTTCTTCTGCCAGCACCCATACCTTTCCCACTGAGAGGCAGACCACCCCCAACACTCACTACACTTATTACCACTATCACACCGTTGACCTCTGCAGAAGGGAAAACGGGCGTGGGATCGGTGTCCAAAGCAGACATGAAGGTACTACAGGGTCGGCCTTCAAGTCCAGGGTAGGTACGCATGTTCGGCAGAAGTCATCACAAACACACTGAGAAGAAAAAGCATTATTGGCAGTCCAAAAATTAGTGAGGATGGAGAGTGGCATCGACCGTTCACCATCCAAGCCAAAAGCTAAAAAGTGAGCTTAATCATATGTGTGTGAGTGGGAGAGGTAGTGAACTAACCCCTCCCTCCCCCCGCTAAATAGCAGGTTGGGTAGTTAACCCTCGTTAAATCTTAATGCCTTGTCCTTTCAGCTTCGCCGAAAGTAATACCCCCTAATAAATAGCGCAGGTTTGTATTTCAGTCATAAAACAAACACTGAATTCATTCAAGGGCACATCAAGGTCTTCAGCTTCAGGTATATCAATAAAATTATTCCCTTCATATCTCCTATTCCTGACCTCACTAGTGTTCCATCAAACATTGCCTTTCTTTATCCTCTGTTGTTATAACAGATCCATCCCTCTTTTTGATGGGTATGTGCTTCTTTGATCCCGTAAAGATTTCATCAATTATTCTATGAGCAATTCTTACACCATAGCCACTCCCTGAATTCATAGCTTTGTCAGCCTCATTTGCTTTCCTGTGTAAATACTATCTCCACTCATTCCTGGGTTTTCTTTAGACTTCATTAGCAATACTGTACTGGAATACTTAGCATGCTCTACCTTGTAATTTTCATTACTTGAAAAATGTCAATGATCAATTTCTGTCTTTGTCTCATTTTTATGGTATCTGTACTATGCTAATACTATTACTTTTTTATTTCTTAGATTATAAAATTTAAAAAGAAAAAAATTAAATCATTGGATATCTGATGAATCAATATCCAACAATGAGTAAATCATCATTAAGAATTAGTGATAAAATTATATTTTAATTATAAAATAAATTTTTGAATATACTTACCCGGTGAATATATAATAGCTGCTACTCAGCGGCTCGACAGAAAACACACTCAAAAACTCGCGAGCGATCGCTATGAAGGTTGCGGGTGTGCCCACCAGCGCCACTATCGGCCAGATACCACTCTTGCATGTAAACAAACCCTTCAATTCTTTTCGTCCCGCTGCGTCTCTATTGGGGAGGAAGGGAGGGCCTTTAATTTATATATTCACCGGGTAAGTATATTCAAAAATTTATTTTATAATTAAAATATCATTTTTAAATATTTAACTTAGCCGGTGAATATATAATAGCTGATTCACACCCAAGGCGGTGGGTAAAGACCAGAGTTAAGGGGACCGTCCGCGGTGGTATTTTGGCATACCAACTTGAAAAATTCAAAAATCGTTTTATTGTCTCTCTGTATAGAGAAACATATCGTACATGCTCTCCAGAAGTTTCAACCCATTATTTTTTACAAATAACGAAGATATAGAGGTTTTTAAATGATGACGTCATCCTTACTGTGTCGTCTGCATGACTTAGTTTGACAAAATCGTCTTTGTGTCTAATTTTGCATATATATAGCGATTTTTCACTTATATTTCGATCTATCGTACGTCTGACAGAAATGGAAGGCATTGGTAGAGTGTAGATGAACGAAGTCTACTACAATAACAGAAGCCAAAGTTGCCAAAGATGTATAGAAGTTATAATGTATGCCTATGTTTACTTGAAGTTCGTATGTACATTGTGTTTCCACAACGCCTTCGGGAACATTATAGCAAGGCCAATGTTACCTAAGGTTGTAGAAAGGACAAATAGTCAATAATTTTTCCAAACAATGAAAATAGCGGTCTTTAAATGATGACGTCATCCTTATGGCGTCGTCTGCCTGACTGAGTTAGACAGGTGCGCAGTTCTCTCTCTCTCTCTCTCTCTCTCTCTCTCTCTCTCTCTCTCTCTCTCTCTCTCTCTCTCTCTCTCTCTCGAATTATTTAAAACTCCCATTTATACAAATACTATAATAACAATGTTCAACTCTCTCTCTCTCTCTCTCTCTCTCTCTCTCTCTCTCTCTCTCTCTCTCTCATGTTTCGAAATCTCGTACCTCTGGCAGAAATGAAAGGCATTGGTAGAGGGTAGGTGAATGAAAACTACCACCTACGAACACATCACAAAGTTTCCAAAGACATATAGAAATTATAATGCATGTGTTTATTTACTTGAAGTTTGTATGTTGATTGTGCTTTCACAACGTCCTCTGGAATTTTATAGCAATGCCAATGTTACATAAGGTGATAGAAAGAACAAAAAGTAAGTGGAGAACAAGAAAACAGAAGCCAAAGATCCCAAAGATGTATAGAAGTTATAATGTATGCGTTTGTTTACTTGAAGTTCTTATGTACATTGTGTTTCCACAACGCCCTCGGGAACATTATAGCAAGGCCAATGTTACCTAAGGTTGTAGAAAGAACAAATAGTCAATAATTTTTCCAAACAATGAAAATAGAGGTCTTTAAATGATGACGTCATCCTTATGGCGTCGTCTGCCTGACTGAGTTTGACAGATGCGTAGATCTCTCTCTCTCTCTCTCTCTCTCTCTCTCTCTCTCTCTCGACTTATATACCCCTGCTATTTATACAAATACTTGTATTCTCTCTCTCTCTCTCTCTCTCTCTCTCTCTCTCTCTCTCTCTCTCTCTGTACATCCTTTTATTAGATAATAGAATGAATCTTTTTTTTCATTTGTTCGTATATCCTTGCAAAAATTCTTATTCTCTCTCTCTCTCTCTCTCTCTCTCTCTCTCTCTCTCTCTCTCTCTCTCTCTCTCTCTCTCTCTCTCATCTTATTTTATAATAGGATGAATCTCTTTTTCATTTGTATGTATACCCTTGTAAAAAGTACTTTCTCTCTCTCTCTCTCTCTCTCTCTCTCTCTCTCTCTCTCTCTCTCTCTCTCTGTACATCCTTTTATTAGATAATAGAATGAATCTCTTTTTCATTTGTTCGTATACCCTTGTAAAATATACTCTCTCTCTCTCTCTCTCTCTCTCTCTCTCTCTCTCTCTCTCTCTCTCTCTCTCTCTCAATTATTAAAAACTCCCATTTATACAAATACTATAATAACAATGTTCAACTCTCTCTCTCTCTCTCTCTCTCTCTCTCTCTCTCTCTCTCTCTCTCTCTCAATTTGAACTGTCATCTATATCAGCCAAAGGCTCTCTCTCTCTCTCTCTCTCTCTCTCTCTCTCTCTCTCTCTCTCTCTCTCTCTCTCTCTCTCTCTCTCTCTCGTTTCGAAATCTCGTACCTCTGGCAGAAATGAAAGGCATTGGTAGAGGGTAGGTGAATGAAAACTACCTGCTACGAAAAAATCACAAAGTTTCCAAAGACATATAGAAATTATAATGCATGTGTTTATTTACTTGAAGTTCGTATGTTGATTGTGCTTTCACAACGTCCTCTGGAATTTTATAGCAATGCCAATGTTACATAAGGTGATAGAAAGAACAAAAAGTAAGTGGAGAACAAGAAAAAAGAACCAAGAAAAAGGGAAACATGGATAAGAGTACAAAGCTGAAACCTGCTAACGAAAACACTGGCAACAAATGGAGATCGCTGGCAACTCATAACATAGGAATAGTAAACTGAGGGTTCAAATACCTCCTTTAGGGTGCATTTATGTAGGAATGAACAATAAAAGTTATCATAATAATATTATCTTGATTTCTTTTAGAAAAGAAGCGAAAGCTTGCTGCAAATCTTTGGGAGCTCATTACTCAAAAACATACTTATTCCCACTTAGGTACATTTTTCTCACTTATTTGTTGTTCGATATTAGAGAAAAAGATATCGTTGAAAAGAAGAATAAAAATTCCACAATTCTGTCAGACAAAATTTTGATTTTCGTTTTACATTTTTTTTCACGATTATTTTCCGTCTAGACGAGGAAAAAAAAATAAAAATTCTTTAAAAAAAAAACAGAAAGGAAAATCAAAATTCTGTCTGACAGAATTGTTCGGTTGTTAGAGTAGTTTTTGTGGTATAAGTTTCAATATAATTGGTATTATAGTAGTGGGGAAAAATGTACCTAAATATTTTTTTTAAATCATGATTTTTGCTCATAAATCCAAAAGTTTTTGATCAAATGACTTGAAATTTTTATATGATGAAGGTATTATATGTGTCTAAAACATATATAGAAATTGTGTAATTTGGATCATTAGGAAAAAAAATGGCGGACATGGCGGACGGTCCCCTTAATTAAGTTTACAGCGTATAAGCTAAGAGTTTTTGACAGTTATCAATATAACAAAATCAAAATATATAGGTACCTGGTAAGGAAGTTGACTTAGACGATTACTCTGCCTTATAAGTCTGTCTTCCTCACGAAGCCCAGCGATCCTCTTAGGATGCTGAAAGACTCCCAGGAGCTGAAGTATCAAGGGCTGCAACCCATACAACAGGACCTCATCAAACCCTAATCTGGGCGCTCTCAAGAAATGACTTTGACCACCCGCCAAATCAACAAGGATGCGAAAGGCTTCTTAGCCTTCCGTACATCCCAAAAAACACTATTAAAAAACATTTAAAGAGACAGATTAAAAAGGATATTGGAATTAGGGTAATGTAGTTGTAGAACCCTCACCCACTACTGCACTCGCTGCAACGAATGGACCCAGTGTGTAGCAGTCCTCGTAAAGAGTCTGGACATCTTTTAAGTAAAATGACGCGAACACTGACTTGCTTCTCCAAAAAGTCGCGTCCATAATACTTTGCAGAGATTTATATTACTTGAAGGCCACGGAGGTTGCTATAGATCTAACTCCGTGCGTCTTAACCTTAAGCAAACATCGGTCTTTCTCATTCAAGTGAGAATGAGCTTCACATATTAAAAAATCTGATAAAATATGACAAAGCATTCTTTGACAAAGGCAATGATGGTTTCTTAACTGAGCACCATAATGCCTCAGATTTACCTCGTAATGACTTAGTACGAGCTAAATAGAACTTAAGAGCTCTAACAGGACATAATACTCTTTCCAGTTCGTTGCCTACTATCTCTGATAAGCAAGGAATATCAAAAGATTTAGGCCAAGGACGAGAAGGCAGTACATTTTTGGCCAGGAAACCAAGTTGAAGTGAACAAGTGGCTTTTTTCTGTAGAAAATCCGATGTTCTTACTGAAGGCATGAAGTTCACTGACCCTTTTAGCTGAAGCCAAGCACACTAGGAAAAGTGTCTTGAGGGTGAGATCCTTCAGGGAGGCTGAATGTAATGGCTCAAACCTGTCTGACATGAGGAACCTTAGGACCACGTCTAAGTTCCATCCAGGAGTTGCCAAACGACGTTCCTTAGAGGTCTCGAAAGACTTAAGGAGATCTTGGAGACCTTTATTGTTGGAAAGATCTAAGCCTCTATGTCGAAAGACCGAAGCCAACATGCTCCTGTAGCCCTTAATCGTGGGAGCTGAAAGGGAGCGAACCTTTCTCAGATGTAAAAGAAAATCTGCGATTTGGGCTACAGAGGTACTGGACGAGGACACAGATGCTGACTTGCACCAGTCTCGAAAGACTTCCCACTTCGACTGGTATACTCTAATGGTAGAAGCTCTCCTAGCTCTTGCAATCGCACTGGCTGCCTCCTTCGAAAAGCCTCTAGCTCTTGAGAGTCTTTCGATAGTCTGAAGGAAGTCAGACGAAGAGCGGGGAGGCTTAGATGGACATTCTTTACGTGGGGCTGACGTAACAGATCTACCCTTAGCGGAAGACTTCTTGGAAAGTCTACCAGCCATTGAAGTACCTCGGTGCACCACTCTCTCGCGGGCCAGAGGGTAGCAACCAACGTCAACCTTGTCCCTTCGTGAGAGGCGAACTTCTGCAGTACCTTGTTGACTATCTTGAATGGTGGGAATGCATATAAGTCCAGAAGAGACCAATCCAGTAGAAATGCGTCTATGTAGATTGCTTCTGTATCTAGGACTGGAGAGCAATAGATTGGTAACCTTTTGGTCAACGAGGAGGCAAAGAGGTCTATGGTGGGTTGACCCCAAGTAGCCCAAAGACTCTTGCCCACGTCCTTGTGGAGGGTCCATTCCGTGGGTATCACCTGACCCCTCCGACTGAGACAGTCTGCCAAGACGTTCAAGTCCCCCTGGATGAATCTCGTCAATAGGGAGATGCCTCAAATTCTTGACCATAAGAGAAGGTCCCTTGCGATCTCGAGCAGCGTGAAGGAGTGTGTGCCTCCTTGCTTGGAGATGTACGCCAAAGCTGTGGTGTTGTCTGAGTTGACCTCTACCACTTAGTTTCGAAGAAGCTTTCGAATATCATCAAGGCCAAGTGGACTGCTAATAGCTCCTTGCCGTTGATGTGCATGCTCTTCTGACTTGAGGTCCACAGACCCGAGCATTCCTGACCGTCCAGGGTCGCACCCCAACCCAAATCCGACGCCTCTGAGAACAACGCGTGGTTTGGGTTCTTGACTGCTAGGGATAGTCCCTCTCTCAGACTGATATTGCTATCCCACCATTTCAGGCATGCCTTCACCGGTTCGGAGACTGGGAATGATACCGTCTCTAACGTCTTGTCCTAGTTCTAGTGAGAGGCTAGATGGAACCGGAGAGGCAGAAGGTGTAGTCTCCCTAGCGAAACAAACTGCTCCAGGGATGAGAGAGTCCCTACGAGACTGTTCCAACTCCTGACTGAACAAAGTTATCTTTTCAGCATTAGTTGGACTTCGAGCAGGGCTTGTTCTAATCGGTGGCAGACGGAAAAGCCCGAAAAAAACTGGACTGCGAATCTCCACCCTCAAATATAGAATAATCTGGGATGGGATCAGTAGGGACTTTTAGGTTGACCAAAAGTCCCAACTCCCTGGCCAGACTCAACGTCCAATGCAGATCCTGCAGACAGCGAAGACTGGACGATGCTCTGAGAAGCCAGTCGTCCAAGTACAGGGAGGCTCGGATCTCGATAGATGGAGGGATTTTGCCACATTCCTCATGAGCCTTGTAAACACGAGAGGAGCAGGACTGAGGCCAAAGCACAGGGCTCGAAACTGGTACCCCACATTCCTGTAAACAAACCTCAGAAACGATTGGGAATCCGGGTGTATAGGAATGTGGAAGTATGCCTTCCATAGACTTCATCGTGAAGTTTGTCTTGACAATGAACACATCGAGCGCACTTGCCTCTTACGTACTCCTGCAGTGAACATGGCTGCCAGATCATGGAGCCATCCCTGAGGAACTTGTTCCTGCAGAGAACGTGGCTGTCAGATCATTGGAGCCATCCCTGAAAGCCTTGTTTATGCATGACATAATTGTAAGCAAAACTTCAAACGCTCGAAAAAAGACTCCTAACAGGAGATGGTCTAGCTCTGAAGTCGACCATAAAATCTTGGAGCGTGTCATGGCCAGGCGCCAGGGAGAGTCTATGGGTGTCATATCAGACTCTCGCTCTATAAGCCAGCTTAAAAGTAGGGAAAGCAAAGGCTGTCTCCCCCAAACTCCTCCTGGTGATAAACCAGTCGCTTAGCAAACGTAAAGCTCTCTGAGAAGAGCGAGAGAGCACTAGCTTAAAAAACAACGGCTTCGAAGTAGCTAGGCCTAGTGTAAACTCTGACGTTTAGGCGAATGAGGAGCAGCAGTTACAAAAAGATCCGGACAAAGATCCTTAAAAATCAGTATGATTTATTTAAAGTCCATAGAGGGCTAAGCAGCTTTAGGCTCCTCTCCGTCTGACAGAGTCCTCAAGGGAATATCATTAGGAGGGGGAACAGCAACTTCCTCATCTGAAGGAACCTTGTCCGACAATAGCCGAGTCTCAAGCAAGGGAGAGACCTACCGTGGTGGCAATGCTTTATAAGCAGAGTCCACACGCACTGGTGCATTAGTAGCGGACCAGGACGCAACGTCATGTAACTGCTTGACAGTCTGTGAACTGTCAACAACAACAGGTGCGTGAGGACACACAGCGTCCACTCGAGACTGCTTTGACCGCTTAGTCTGAGCAGTCAAAACAACTCTAGAATGGAGGTTGACGCTCAGCGTCAAAACAAGTCAACTCCGATGGTTGGCGAACGTCCTGAACGTCAACAGGAGCATCAGCAAGTGGCCTAACGTCCAAATGCAGCTGAAAATCCACGCGAGACCGCATCGAGTGTGGTTCTAAACAACCTGACTGACGTGACTTGGCTACGCCAACGTCAACAGGACGCACAAAGGAACGTTTGGGTGGCTGAAGGCTAGGATCTCGATGAGATAAACGGCTAGGCTCAACGGACTTATCGGCAGAATAGTCTTCCATAAGGGAGGCAAGCTTATTCTGCATGTCTTGCTGTACAACCCATTTAGGATCAACGGGAATGGTTGCGGTAAGAGACGAGGGTAACGTCTGTGACTGCAAAACCTTGCCTACAAAAAGACTCTCGGAGTCTGTGTTACGCTTTTGTTTAGGCGGCGAGCAGTCTTCCGATGACTGCATAGGGTCAGAGCTGTCCTAATAGTTAAAACCAGGACGCTGGACCTGTCCTGAAAGGACTGACTTTCGCTTAAGGGCCTCGAAACCTTGTTCCACGGTTTCTTATGCGAAAAGCCTTCGGATGACGAGGAGAAAATAGTCTCTCTCGCCTTATGGTAGGGGTGATCTTGGTGAGATACGCCTGATACCATAGAGGGAACGTCTGTTCGCTGATCAAGGCCTCTCGAACCCATAAGTCGTACGACATTACTTCTCCCCTGGGCTTGGGAGCTTGCAAGAGGTCCCGGACTAGGCGAACGACAGGCACGAACAGACGAACCCTCGGTCGCAACACTGATAACACTTTGCGCAATATCACTTTATCACTACGATTTTCTGTTTTGCACTTATTTCACTGAAATCGAATTTTTTAACAATTCACATTAGGTATGAATAAAACTGATTTCTACCTGAAGCACGCAATTCTACCCTCATCAAAAGGTTATAATTGCAAAATCAGTCGTATAATGTAAGCACATTAATACCAGCAAAAAAACAGTAAACATATTTTAAGATAAAAAGATCAGTGGCTGGGGAAGAGACTAAACACTAGTTCATTCAAAACTACGTTTTCAATCTCTCACCGTACAGTGCCTTGGGACGAGAATAAAAAACTAAAAACGTTTTATCCTTTCTCCCCGTACAGAGACTAGGGACGAGAGTAACTCGAGAACAACGTTACCCGCTTGGGACGAGATAAAGATCGGAACGTCTTCTCTCCTCTCTCTCCCTCCGTCTCTATCTCTCTCTCTCTCTCTCTCTCTCTTGATTTCGCACCGAAGAGAAGAGCCCACTTACGTTTCGTCAAAAAAACAGGTTATTTGACCAAAGGAAAAAACTGAAAGGTTTTTCAATTAAAAAGTTCCTTTAAAATAGAATTTAAAACATTTAAGCTTTGAAAGAAGAATGAACAAAACGTCAGAATCGATTTACTCTTTCTGCAAAGTGAAACCGTGATACTCTCTCTCTCTATCGTAACGATAGAGCGCAAACTGCGTAGCATAAATAAACTAAACGTTAGTTCATCTTTGAAACAGTACGAAGACTATTCAAAGAAAATCTTTCATAAAATATCTATTAAAAAATATTCATTTAATAAGTTTTAAATCATTAGCTCTGTAAAAGCTATTTACGATTGAAAGGGCTCAACGTTGTTTAACTTCGGTTTCCAAGTTAGGACCGCCTACTCTCAGGAAAGGTCGCATATAAACAAATCATTAATATTTATCTTGATGTTTATTATAAATGGAAAGCTAATCGAAGAGGCCTAATAAAGGCGGGTGAGATATAAAATATATAGAGGAAAATCTATAATTAATTTATAACGTGATAAGATATTGCTAAAAGCCTAAACACACTTCCGTACTAAGGGAAGGGTCGGCCATTTAAAAGTCAAGGAAAGTCCAAAAAACAATCCAAAGTCATCAAAAATTAAATCTATCCAAAAACGAGTTCAAGATTTAAGTTGAAGATAAAACACCTGTACTGCGAAAGCTTAAACCAAAATGAAGTACTTCACCAAATATGGTGAGAAAACTCCAGGTTCTACAGCGAGTAATGATACGTCTTGTCGTCAACGTCGACAGAGAAGAATTGAAGGGTTTGTTTACATGCAAGAGTGGTATCTGGCCGATAGTGGCGCTGGTGGGCACACCCGCAACCTTCATAGCGATCGCTCGCGAGTTTTTGAGTGTGTTTTCTGTCGAGCCGCTGAGTAGCAGCTATTATATATTCACCGGCTAAGTTAAATATTTAAAAATGACTATACCTTTCAATTTTCCTTTTTGGTAAGGAACCCACTGGGAATTATCAGAGCCAAAGAATTCTCCAACACATAGAAGCATGGAGAAAGGGCCATTTTTTTCATTGACACTAGAGACCCGCTTGAATAGCTGATTTAAACGTCCCTCCACATTACCACAAACAAGTCTGAAAGTATTTAAAAAAGGTTTTTCAGATCTTATAACACTTACCATGTGACATTGATCACATGAATAATATACCAGTACACAGGAATACTAAAGACATATATCTGACTATGACATAGCATTAATAACAGCAAGAATATACTGTAACCACGATTTTTTAAAACATTCAAGACTCCATGTAAATATGAAAAGTTTGACAAAATTTTTCTGATCAATTTGATCTCAAACATATTTTACAACTCAAGCTAAAAGATAATAAAAAAAGCTTAAGTTCATGCAGTTACTTTCACTTTTACCCATCATCCCCATGCCTCATATTACTTCCAAGGCCTAGAGCAAAACACAAAAATATTTTCACTTAATTTCATAATCTGCAATTGAGAACCCCTATTTCCTAAAAGCTTTCATATTTTACAACCTCTAATTACTATACAATACTGTAACAATATTTTTCCGGTAAATAGATGAAAAAAATTAAATCCAAGTTGCAAAAGAATAGAATTCTTAGACACAAGTGGCATCGTCACTGATAGAAGGAACACCTTTATCTCACCTAAATAATTTTCTTTTTGTGTACTTTGAAGTACACAGGTAAATAAAAATATTTTTAAATATCAGGTGCAAATTCACACTTTTAAATAATGTACTGTACATCAATTATCAACTAAAACTGGTTACTGTAGAAAACTTCGCTAAATTAGTGAGGCTACATCCAGACCCATTTCATTTCTGTTATACATTAATTACAGAAATGTTATTTTTATTAATAAAATAAATTTTTGAATATACTTACCCGGTGATTATATAAGCTGCAACTCTGTTGCTCGACAGAAAACTCTACGTTCAAAATACGCCAGCGATCGCTATGCAGGTAGGGGGTGTACATCAACAGCGCCATCTGTCTAGCAGGTACTCAGTACTCAATGTAAACACAGAACCAATTTTCTCCTCGGTCCACTGGGTCTCTATTGGGGAGGAAGGGAGGGTCCTTTAATATATAATCACCGGGTAAGTATATTCAAAAATTTATTTTATTAATAAAAATAACATTTTTCAATATTAAACTTAGCCGGTGATTATATAAGCTGATTCACACCCAGGGGGGTGGGTAGAGACCAGCATTACTTGTTTACATTATTATGAGCTAAGTATTTTGTATTTCATTTTAGCAGTTATTCAAAATAACAAACATAAAATAAATAAGTACCTGGTAAGGAAGTCGACTTGAACAATTACTCTGCCTTTTTAAGTACGTCTTCCTTACGGAGCCTCGCGATCCTCTTAGGATGCTGAGCGACCCCTAGGATCTGAAGTATCAAGGGTTGCAACCCATACAACAGGACCTCATCAAAACCTCTAATCTAGGCGCTTCTCAAGAAATGACTTTGACCACCCGCCAAATCAAGTAGGATGCGAAAGGCTTCTTAGCCTTCCGGACAACCCAAAAACAATAATAAAACATTTCAAGAGAAAGATTAAAAAGGTTATGGAATTAGGGAATTGTAGTGGTTGAGCCCTCACCCACTACTGCACTCGTTGCTACGAATGGTCCCAGAGTGTAGCAGTTCTCGTAAAGAGACTGGACATTCTTAAGATAAAAAGACGCGAACACTGACTTGCTTTTCCAATAGGTTGCGTCGATTATACTTTGCAGAGATCTATTTTGTTTAAAGGCCACGGAAGTTGCGACAGCTCTAACTTCGTGTGTCCTTACCTTCAGCAAAGCTTGGTCTTCCTCATTCAGATGGGAATGAGCTTCTCGTATTAACAGTCTGATAAAATAGGATAAAGCATTCTTTGACATAGGCAAAGATGGTTTCTTAACTGAACACCATAAAGCTTCAGACGGGCCTCGTAAAGGTTTTTAAATAGAACTTAAGAGCTCTTACAGGACATAAGACTCCTTCTAGTTCATTTCCAACCATACGATAAGTTTGGAATATCGAACGATATTGGCCAAGGCCGAGAAGGCAGCTCGTGTTTAACTAGAAAACTTGTAGAACATGTAGCCGTTTCGGATGAGAATCCGATGTTCTTGCTGAAGGCATGAATCTCACTGACTCTTTTAGCTGTGGCTAAGCATACCAGGAAAAGTCTTTAAGGTGAGATCTTTCAGGGAGGCTGATTGTAGCGGTTCGAACCTGTCTGATATAAGGAATCTTAGTACCACGTCTAAATTCCAACCAGGTGTAACCAAACGACGCTCCTTCGTGGTCTCAAAAGACTTAAGGAGGTCCTGTAGATCTTTATTGTTGGAAAGATCTAAGCCTCTGTGACGGAAGACTGATGCCAACATGCTTCTGTAACCCTTGATAGTGGGAGCTGAAAGAGATCGTTCTTTCCTCAGATATAAGAGGAAGTCAGCTATTTGAGTTACAGAGGTACTGGTCGAGGATACGGATACTGACCAGTTTCAGAAGATTTCCCACTTCGATTGGTAGACTCTAAGGGTGGATGTTCTCCTTGCTCTAGCAATCGCTCTGGTTGCCTCCTTCGAAAAGCCTCTAGCTCTCGAGAGTCTTTCGATAGTCTGAAGGCAGTCAGACGAAGAGCGTGGA
Organism: Palaemon carinicauda; assembly: GCF_036898095.1. Classification (NCBI taxonomy): domain Eukaryota; kingdom Metazoa; phylum Arthropoda; class Malacostraca; order Decapoda; family Palaemonidae; genus Palaemon; species Palaemon carinicauda. The sequence goes on from NC_090765.1 coordinate 25,789,087, forward strand.
GGCCTTGGTGTACCTTCTTTACGCGTGGCTGACGTAGAAGGTCCACCCTTAGGGGAAGTGTTCTGGGAACGTCTACTAGCCATCGAAGTACCTCGGTGAACCATTCTCTCGCGGGCCAGAGGGAAGCAACTAGCGTCAACCTTGTCCCTTCGTGAGAGGCGAACTTCTGCAGTACCTTGTTGACAATCTTGAACGGAGGGAATGCATATAGATCTAGATGTGACCAATCTAGTAGAAAGGCATCTATATGAACTGCTGCTGGGTCCGGGATTGGTGAGCAAAATATTGGGAGCCTCTTGGTCATCGAGGTTGCGAAGAGATCTATGGTTGGCTGGCCCCAGGTGGCCCAAAGTCTCTTGCATACATCCTTGTGGAGGGTCCATTCTGATGGAATTATTTGTCCCTTCCGACTGAGACAATCTGCCATGACATTCAAGTTGCCTTGGATGAACCTCGTTACTAGTGATATGTCTAGACCTTTTGACCTGGTGAGGAGGTCCCTTGCGATCTCGTACAATGTCAGATAGTAGGTCCCTCCTTGCTTGGAGATGTACGCCAAAGCCGTGGTGTTGTCCGAGTCCACCTCCACCACTTTGCCTTGAAGGAGAGACCTGAAGCTTTTCCAGGTCAGACTTACTGCCAGTAGCTCCTTGCAGTTGAAATGCATTGTCCTTTGACTCGAGTTCCATAATCCCGAGCATTCCCGACCGTCTAAAGTCGCACCCCAGCCTACGTCCGATGCGTCCGAGAAGAGAACGTGGCTGGGAGTCTGAACAGTCAGGGGAAGACCCTCTCTAAGGTTGATATAGTCCTTTCACCAAGTCAGACAAGACTTTATCTTTCCGGAAACCGGGATCGAGACCGCTTCTAGCGTCTTGTCCTTTTTCCAGTGAAAAGCTAGATGGTATAGAAGAGGACGGAGGTGTAGTCTTCCTAGTGACACAAATTGATCCACGGATGACAGTGTCCCTACCAGACTCATCAACAGCCTGACTGGGCAGCGTTCCTTCTTCAGCATCTTCTGGATGGATAGCAGGGCTGGGGGCTGATCGTCTTGTTCAGCAACGTCCTCATCAGAGGGTTCCTCATCCGAAACTGATGAGGAAACGGCAACGGAGTGGGCAACGTCTGACTCGCTGAATCCGGTCGCACTGGTGGATGCGTGACGGAGCCGGACGCAATATCATGGAACTGCTGCACAGTCTGTGAACTGTCAACAACCATGGGTGCGCGAGGAAGTACAGCGTCAACCCGAAACTGTCTAGACTGTCTGGGTTGTGCAGTCAACACCCTACCGGGTTGCTGAGGTTGACGCACTGCGTCACAACAAGTCACCTCTGCTGGTTGTTGAACGTCCTGAACGTCAACAACCACCTCCGAGCGTCGCTTAACGTCAACGTGCGACTGGCAACCCACACTGGGTCGCATCGGTGGAAGAACCACCTCAACTGGCAGACGCGAGTAGGTTACCTCAGCGTCAACAGGGCGCACAACCGACCGGTTGGAAGGTTGTTGGCCAGAAGGAGGAACCACCTCAACTGGCAGACGCGAGTAGGTTACCTCAGCGTCAACAGGGCGCACAACCAACCGGTTGGAAGGTTGTTGGCCAGAAGGTTCTTCTCCGCATTTAAGTCCTCTATCAAGGACGCAAGCTTGGACTGCATGTCTTGCAGCAAAGCCCATTTAGGGTCTACGGGAGCAGGTGTGGCAACAGACGGGGTTAGCGACTGAGGCGGAACCATTTACCATCCCTGAAAGCCTTTTTATGTGTGACATAATAGTACAGCAAAACTTCAAAGGCTCGACAAAAGTTGAGAAGTTGACCTGTAAACAACTTGGAGCGTCTCCTGGCTAGGCGCCAGGGCGAGTCTACCAGAATTGAGAAGTCTATCTGGGCAGTGGCATGAACTCCCAAGCCGAGAACTTCTCTCGTATCCTATCAGACTCTCGCTCTATAAGCCAGTTTAAAAGAAGGGAAATCAAAGGCTGTATCCCTAAAACTCCTCCTGGTGCAAAAACCAGTCGCCTAGCCAACGTAACGCTCTCTAGGAGAGCGAGAGAGCACTAGCTTAAAAACAACGGCTTCGAAGTAGCTAGGCCTAGTGTAAGTTCTGACGTTTAGGCGAACGAGGAGCAGCAGTAACAAGATCCGGACGAAGATCCTTAAAAAATCATCATGATTTAATTAAAGTCCATAGGAGGCTAAGCAGCTTAAGGCTCCTCTCCAAATGACAGAGTCCTCAAGGGAATATCAGTAGGAGGGAGAACAGCACTTTCTCATCTACAGGAACCTTGTCCGATAAAAGCTAGGTTACCTCAGAGAGTCTCTCACTGGTGCATTAGTAGCAGACCAGAAGGCAACGTCATGTAACTGCTTGACAGTCTGTGAACTGTCAACAACTGAACTGTCAACCACAACAGGTGCGTGAGGACATACAGTGTTCACTCGAGACTGCTTTGACTGTCTATACTGAGCAGTCAAAACAACTCTAGAATGCGGAGGTTGACGCACCGCGTCAAAACAAAACAACTTAGACTGTTGTTGTACCTCGCGAACGTCAACGGAAGGTTCCGTGCGTTACTGAACGTCAACATGCGGCTGGCAGGGTACACTGGAACGCATGGGTGGCGGGACTCTCTCAGCTGGAGTGCGGCAGAAGGTCGCCTCAGCGTCCACAGGACGCACAACCGTGGTTGGTTGTAGGCTAGAGGTTGGTGCAGTGTCAACCTTCTCCGCACGAAAGTCCCGCATCAATGACGTTAACTGAGACTGCATGGTCTGCAGCAAAGACCACTTAGGGTCTACAGGAGCAGGTGCGGCAACAGACGGTGTGACTGCCTGATGCGGTACCGCTTTGCCTCTCTTAGGAGGTGGGCAGTCGTCGGAAGACTGCAGCGAGTCCGAACTGACCCAGTGGCTACAACTGGGCCGTTAGACTTGCGCGGAAGGGACCGACTTGCGCTTAATAAGTTGCGAGACCTTGGTCCATGGTTTCTTACGAGAAACCTCTTCCGCAGACGAGAAATAAATGGGCTCTCTCGTCTTTGTGTGGGTGGGGCGATCTTGGGTAGATACGCCCGAAACCACGGAGGGAAACGTCTGTTCGTTGATCAAGGCCTGACGAACCCATAAGTCGTTCGACATTACTTCTCCCCTGGGCTTGGGAGCTTGCAAGAGGTCCCGGACTAGGTGAACGACAGGCACGAACAGACGAACCCTCGGACGCAACACTGTAACACTTTGCGCATATCACTTTATCACTTCGCTTTCTGTTTTGCACTTATTTCACTGAAATCGAAACTTTTACTGATTTCTACCTGAAACACGCAATTCTACCCTCATTAAAAGGTAGTAGTTGCGAAATCAGTCGTATAATGCAGCTCATTAATACTAGCAAAAAACAGAAAACATATATAAAGATAAAAAATTCAGTGGCTGGGAAAGAGACTAAACACTAGTTCAAATAAACTACGTTTACAATCTCTCACCGCACATAGCCTGGGGACAAGAATAAAACCCTAGAAACATTTTACCTTCTTCCCCGTACAGCAACTAGGGACGAGAGTAACACGAGAACAACGTTACCCCTTGAACGGAACGTTTTCTCTCCTCTCTCTCCCTTCGTCTCTATCTCTCTCTCTCTTTCTCTCTTGATTTCGCACCTAAGAGAAGAGCCCAATTATATATCGTCAAAAAAACATGTGATTCGACTAAACGAAAAAAACTGAAAGGTTTTCCAATAAAAAGTTCCTTTAATTTAGAATTTAAAACATTAAAGCTAAGAAAGAATGAACAAAACGTCAGAATCGATTTACTCTTACTGCAAAGTGAAACCGTGATACACTCTCTCTCTATCGTAACCATAGAGCGCATATTGAACGTCCTGAACGTCAACAACTGCGTAGTGTAAAAAACTAAACGTTAGTTCATCTTTGAAAACAGTACGAAAACTAAACGTTAGTTCATCTTTGAAAACAGTACGAAGACTATCAAAGAAATTCTTTCATAAAACATTAAATTTCAAAAGTTTTAAATTCTTTAAAGGCTAAATACGATATAACAGGCTCAACGTTGATTAACTTCGGTTCCAAGTTAGGACCGCCTACTATCAGGAAAGGTCGCATATAAACAAAACATAAAAATTATCTTTATATGTTTATAATAAATGGAAAGTTAATCGAAGAGGCCTAATAAAGGCGGAGAGATATAAAATATATAGATCTATAACGTGTTAAGCAAAATTACTAAAACCTAAACACACTTCCGTCTAAGGGAAGGGTCGGCCATTTAAAAGTCAAAGAAAGTCCATACTCTCTTTGTCACCCTAATTAAATCTATCCAAAACGAGTTCAAGTTTTGAGATGAAGATAAAACACCTGCATAGCGAAAGCTCAAAACTAGAATAGTGTACTTCACCAAATAGTTGTGAAAACAAATCCAGTTAGTAACAGCGTATTAGTAGGTCTTGCCGGTAGCCCGACAGAGAGAAAATTGGTTCTGTGTTTACATTGAGTACTGAGTACCTGCTAGACAGATGGCGCTGTTGATGTACACCCCCTACCTGCATAGCGATCGCTGGCGTATTTTGAACGTAGAGTTTTCTGTCGAGCAACAGAGTTGTAGCTTATATAATCACCGGCTAAGTTTAATATTGAAAAATGGAATTTTCAGGATAAAATTCATATTGATATTTACCTGGATAATTTAAATATCCCTGAATCTCATAAAACTGCCCAAATTTTAAATATTAATAGCAGCCCTGCAGCCACCTATTCTATCCTCCCATTGTCTACACTGCCAAATTATCCAGGTAAGTATTATTAATATTAATTTCACAATAAAAACTCCATATTAATAAACATTAACTTAGAATAATTCATCAAGCCCAATTATCCACATTGGTATAGAGGAGGAATTTCAAAAAATTTCCCTTTTTGAAAGACCGAATGGGAGGAACAAAATTAAGGCAAGAAAAGGACAGAAAACCAATCAAACCTTTAACATTCTTACCAGTTATCCACAACTGTAGCCTTGAAGGCCTAGGAAGAATTCAGTCAGTCCGACTGGTCTTTAGCACTCCAAAAAAAGAGGGGAGGGCAATACAATCACTGCTACAGACTTGAACGTGCTTTAGGCATCAAGAGAAAACAAGCTAACACTGCTCCTTTGGGACTAAATGCTTAAGAAAATAACCCTGTATGAGTAAAATAAAAAGTCTCAGAAGCCTATTGTGTAAAACGATAAGTCATTGTACCAAAGGTACAATGACAGGATGCAGTCGACTAAATCAAACAGTAGAACCCCAGTTTGTGACAATAAACCATACGGTTTTGTCTTCAAGAGAGCGCATGATCCAGGAAGGAGTTCTTATGGCCTTTATGAAGCTTTAATAACACCTGTTGAAGTTATGTAAAACTTCTCAGGAACGAGTCTCCCGAAAATAGGGCAGTCTCGTATGTGGGAGTTTGCTTCAACAAGACCATACATTATATTGCCATCGACCACTTTCCCAGGTTGTCATCAAACGCTTTCTCGCTAGCGAGAAAAACTATCGTCTAATGCAGGCACGACCTGCCAGGGGAAATAAACTGGAATGTAAAAAATTTTCCTGCTAGCTTCCATCCCAGCAGTTAAGGGTTTCTCAATGATGAGACACAATCACAAGCCGCCTGCTAACCAAACCACTAGAAGTGGGAAGGTTCAGGGAAGACGACGGTGGTTCGTGATGTTACAAGTCACGCTATGCTGGAAGACCATAGAGCTTTCAGAGAAAACTCTGGATCGCGGGAACCGAGAGATTCGGTGCGACGAAAATATGACAAATTCGAAGATAATTTGTATTTTTCCTAACCATACAAACCTTAGCTATTTACAAAGGGTTATTACTTTTAGCGTAGCTGAAATGGCGAGCCATTAGAATTTAACGAGGGTGTATTACCCCCGCGCTAGTTAGCGGGGGGGTAGGGGAGTGGTAGCTAGCTACCCCTCCTCCCCCTCACACACAGGTGAATACTCACTTTCACTTAGAGGTAGGACTTGTCTTGGGGGACAGGGCTGGCGGGCAAATATGTGTAAATAGCTAAGGTTTGTATGGTTAGGAAAAATACAAATTATCTTCGAATTTGTCATTTGTTCCGTAACCGAAATACAAACCACGCTATTTACAAAGGGTGACTTATCCCTTAGGAAGGGTGGAAAGTCCCCAGCCATACTGGCTTTGGCTTTACCCGGGGACTCAGAATCCGAGTGAGTCGCACTCGAGAAAAGGAGTCCCTGCACCTCACAAGTTCCTTGCACCGCAAGGAACCATGTGGCCTACGTAAGCTTGTGTGTGAAGGAAGAAGTGTGACCCGTCTTAGGCAGTTGACCTGGAGTTCCAGAAGGAACTCTGGGTTAAGACGTTCCCAATACCACCTCGTCAGGGTATGGGGGACGCGACAGTATTGACTCAATACTCGGAACACAAGGAAGCATGGTTTACCTGCAGAGGTTCGAGGTCAGCTATGCAGAGACCAGGATGCTGCTTCCCCGTAGAGGGGATGATGAAGAAAGAAGTAAGGGCCAGACATACTTCTTTCGTTCATGCAGACTAAAACCTGATAACAATGCCCTCAACCTTCTGCTACCTGTCCAAAAAGGAGCCTGAGGTTAGACCAGCTGTTGTGTAGCCACCACAGAGCGATAGAAAACGTATCGAGACTCCTGTGGGTCACGCCCTGCAGGAAGCGGGCTGCGAAGGTCATCAGACGCTTCCAGACTCCAGCTTGTAGCACCTGCGTCACAGAGTAGTATTACTCGAAGGCGAGGGACGTTGCGATGTATTTAACATCGTGCTGTAGGGCGACGTGACGGGGGAGGGTCTGAAGACAGGTCGAGATGAATGTCCTTGAGTCCGGGCTGAAGAGGTATACTGGTGACTCTCCCCCCATGTCCTCCTTGTGTTCCCAAATCGGCTGCAACTGAGGCCAAACTGCAGCTGTTCCCAGCGCTAACCTCTCGATTCCTGTACTGGCAAGAAAGAGAAGGTCTTGGGACATCAGACACAGAATGGAGACTCAAAATCTTGAATGAATCGGACCGAAGGGTCGGGACCCTCAGATTCTGAGTCTAGCCAACAACTCAGGAGCGAGCCTGAATGTTGCCTTCCCCTCTTCCTTAGAAAGGGGGGGAGTAGTAAGAGACCAAGAAGATTGCTTACACACTGGCCGTGGCCAGAGTGAGCAGAAGACCCAGGGCGGAATACAATCCGAGGCCTGTCGTAAAAGGGTCTTGAGAAGATCTCTTAAAGGACTAAAAGTCCGAGCCATGCTCCAAGTTGGAGGTCTTCCTCCGACTAGGGCAGGGACGATCGTAGCTTCGCATGAGCGAGGATAGATCCAGCGGGCAGGAAAAAGTTATTCCTTTAAGCCTGAAGGTCAGGGAAAGGCTGAGCGACAGGCTTCATTGCCAAGAGCAGAAAGGAGTTTCCTCCCGCCGAAAGGCAATAAGACCGTTATTGCTGGAGAAGAGGCCTCACGGGAAGAGGTATATCTCCCACGGCACCAACCACCTTAGACTCTTCACTTTGCCTGGGAGACCCCTGTGGATGACTATCGCAGATGACGCGACCTCCGTACCGCGACTGTAGCGGGTTGTCTCTTCTAGAGGAGGAAGCGTAGTGTCTCCAGGCATGAAGCCGAAGCGACGCCCCGGTTCGGGAGAGATGTCGCAGTGTGGTTGCTTGAGTAGTCTGCGCCGTGGGAGAAGCTCTCCCGGGAGTTCCGTCAGGGGAAGCAGAGGGTCCAGAAACCGTTCTGCACATAGTCCCAGTGGAGCTCTCCCATTGAAAGGTTGACAGACAACCTGGTTTTGTTGAGACCCATTGTCCGCAGACAAAAAGGAGGGAAGACGCAGGCGTCGAAGTTGTCCCACCATCACCGGAATGCATCTTGCCAGAGTCTCGGGGTCTGAGACTGGGGGGAAAACTAGCGGAAGCTTGAGGTTCCAAGCTGTCGCGATCAGGTCCCCCAGACCAGCACTTGCTGGTTACCCAAGGTCAAAGACCCCTAGGTACACTCTCTCTATGAGGCTCTGCTCGGATAGTCTGAGAGACACATTCCCCTGCCTGGAATGAGAGAGCCGATGGTGGAATTGAGAGAATCTCAATCATCCCGATATCTCTACTGCAAGATGTGAAGGTGTGAAAATGCGTCCCCTGCTGGTTAGCATGAAGTCGACACGCAACGGGGCGACTTGGCAGGAGCGGTAGGATCTGAAGAGGGGCCAGACTAAGGCCCTTAAGCCTGCCTGAATGATGGAGAGGTATCCTTCAGGTCTTGACCATAGGCCTGGACCGGAACATGCCCCCCCCCCCTTTCCTTTGACGAGTCCGAGAACCGCATCAAGAATGTGGGGAAAGGACGAGAATATCCACTACCATCAAGAGGCTCCATAGGTCAACACCCATTGCAGGTTTAATAGTTCCGCTGGTCCCATAGGGCCAGGGAGTCCGGTTAAACATTGCCTGAAGCCACCGGAACTTGGATCGCCCCACATGGAACTTATCCTGAGGCGACCGTTCGGACTATAAACGGGTCAATGAGGAAAGAAGAACTAGGAAACGTTCCAAGGTAGGGCTGAAAACTCTGCTTGACTGAGAACAGGTACTGCGACTCTCCTCAGTCTTGCCACGGTGAACCGAAAGGAAGGCTCGGAGGATGTGGTAACAGAATCTGGCGTCCCCAGGTGGTCACCCATCCAAGTACCGACGTTGCTTAACCTCGCTGGACGGACGAGAAGCGGGGTTTCCAACGTGGTAAGGCGGTTGACTCAATATCATGGCCAGATACTCCAGATGTTGAGGCAGAGGAAGAGAAGGCTCCAAGCAAAATACCATGAGCCCACACTCATGGTCAGCATTCGGAAGCTTTTCCCGGCGCTGAAGAAGGTCGAAACCCGAGCCTACCGGAGTTGACCAGCCCTCCAAACAGCAGAGGAGGCGGAAGTCTGCACCTGAGCGGCCAAGAGGAAGGCAGGGAGAGTTCTCTGGGGAAACAAACCTGCTATGCCACGGCGGGATAGCCACACTGCATCATAAGCAGGAATACTTGCAGTTTAGGCTGAATTCGACGAGCACCCTGGAAGATGGATGGAATGGAAACTGAAAGTACCCGTCCTTCCGATCCAGGGTTAAAGGAGTCCTGTCGCCTCGTTACCAGTCTGATCGATTCTGCTGGTCTACGCTGGCCGAAGTTTGTTCGACAAACTTGATCAGGGCTGAGAGGTCGACTATGGACATCCCCTCTCAGATCCTTCCTTACAAGAAAGGATCGACTGAGGGGGCCGGGGGTGAAGCCGTCGATGATCCTAAGGAAGACCTTCGCCTAAGGTATGGATCATTCTGCCCAACCGGGCAACTCTGCTGATGCTATGGCATAGAGGTTCAGAGACACTGAATTCGCTGACAGAGACGGCAGGCGCGATATCCTTGACTACTCACAGAGATTGTGCGGGAATGGGCATCGGGAAGCTGTCATTCGGATGAGTAACCTTAAGCATCCTCCCAGCGAAAAAACCTGCAATCCTAGAGTTCGTGAACTCCTTTTAGGACTATGCCCCCCCGGGGGAGTCTCCCGTGCCATCTGTTCCTGACAGGAGGAAACTGCAATTGGACACCTTGTCCCAGTTGTCGTAGCCGATAACTTAGGCCGACGTGGTTGAAAGAAAAGGGAGCTGGAGCCCTGCAGAGTCTGGAAGAAAGCGCCTTGGAGGAGTGAAACCGGAAGTCGATTTACTCCGCACAGCAGATGTTTAAGTCTCTGTCCTTGGGCAAAGACAAAACTCTTCTCAAGGATGGAAGGGTGTCTGAGGTCGTTGACCTCCACAGATGAGACACCCGAAGGAAGCCTTCAGTCAGTGCGTCCAGATGGTACAACATCGAGCTTGTCCGCAAGTAGATACTTAACGACGAAAGGCCAAGGTGCCTGAGCTCGAGAGGAGGAAAGTACCCTTGATCTTCCTGTAGCTTCCTTGAACCAAACCTCGGGCCGTAACCGAGGAGGGAAAGAACCTGGTAAGCTCCCAGAGGAAGAGGTAAGCAGTCACCCCTTGTCCGATGGAGAAATCTTCAACGGAAAGCCCCCCCGCCAAAAATCCTTCCAGGGCGGGAGAAGGAGAGAGTACTCGTTCAGGAGAGGGGACCCTCGAGACCGACCTCTTGGGAACCAACTTCGCCCTGGGGGAAGTCACCACGAAGTCCACTCCTCTCTTTCTCTTCAGCGTAGGAGAGACAGCCGCTGGTTTGTTACCCTGGCCGGTGAGTGCTGGTTTCATAAACCTCATTAACGCCCGTGCCAGCGGATCAAACCATGTCTGCTGCTCCAAGGACACAGAGTCCGAAATCCTCGCTAAGGTGAAAGGGATCGGGCGATCCTTTGGAGAGGACACGACGGTTCCTGCCTGAAAAGAAGGTGGGAAGAATGCTGTACTGACCTGTCTTCGTCCTGCACTACCAACCTGTGCTTGGATGGAGGTGATCCCGAGTGCCGCCTAGGAGCACGCGTCCCTGCTGCTACCACCGGCTGTGGAATTCGCCGCGAACTATGGTCGCGCGAGGGTGAATGGTCGCGCGGGCGCACAGGCGAGTGGTCGCGCGGGCGCGCAGGCGAGCGGTCGCGAGGGCGCGCAGGCGAGCGATCGCGCGGGCGCGCAGGCGAGCGATCGCGCGGGCGCGCAGGCGAATGGGCGTGACGGCGAGGGATCGTGCTGCCGCGTAGGTGAAGAAGATCGCTGGCGGTAAGCGATGGCGAGCAGCATGTGTAGGTGAATGATCGCGTGATAGGGTGCGATGGTGATCAGCATCCGCAAGAGGGCGAGCGTTCAGGGTTGTGCGATGAGGAGCAGCATGCGTAAGCGGGCAATCGTGCAGGGTTGTGAGATGGCGAGCAGCATGCGCAGGTGAATGATCGCGTGAAAGGGTGCGATGGTGATCAGCATCCGCAAGAGGGCGATCGTTCAGGGTGGTGCGATGAGGAGCAGCATGCGTAAGCGGGCAATCGTTCAGGGTTGTGCGATGGCGAGCAGCATGCGCAGGTGAATGATCGCGTGAAAGGGTGCGATGGTGATCAGCATCCGCAAGAGGGCGATCGTTCAGGGTTGTGCGATGAGGAGCAGCATGCGTAAGCGGGCAATCGTTCAGGGTTGTGCGATGGCGAGCAGCATCCGCAGTTGAGGGTCGCGCGATGGCGATCAGCATCCGCAGTTGAGGGTCGCGCGATGGCGATCAGCATCCGCAGTTGAGGGTCGCGCGATGGCGATCAGCATCCGCAGTTGAGGGTCGCGCGATGGCGATCAGCATCCGCAGTTGAGGGTCGCGCGATGGCGATCAGCATCCGCAGTTGAGGGTCGCGCGATGGCGATCAGCATCCGCAGTTGAGGGTCGCGCGATGGCGATCAGCATCCGCAGTTGAGGGTCGCGCGATGGCGATCAGCATCCGCAGTTGAGGGTCGCGCGATGGCGATCAGCATCCGCAGTTGAGGGTCGCGCGATGGCGATCAGCATCCGCAGTTGAGCTAGTAGCTGGCGAACCATGTTCCTTCAGAAGTGTTGGAGAACGTTGGCGTGCCAGCTGTAACACACGTGGGCGATCCGGAGATCGCTGGCGAGCTGATGATCGCTGACGAGCTGACGATCGCTGGCGAGCTGATGATCGCTGACGAGCTGATGATCGCTGACGAGCTGATGATCGCTGACGAGCAGAAGGCTACGCGTGGAAGCCTGCGCAAAGAAGAAGAGTCCTTGACCCCGACCTGAACCGAAGTTCTAGATCGCGAGGGCGAACGTGGGCGCACAGGGCACGTAACAGGAACCGCAGGGAAGATCATCTTGAAAGCGCTGACGAACAGGAGAGCGCTGACGAACAGAAGGGCGCGCAGGGAAACCCTGACACGCAAGGGAAGAACCCCCGTGGGGGCAACCCTTTGCCCCGAAGGGATCGTTGTCCGCCGGGAGACTGATGTCCGTCGGAAGACCGCTGTCCGTCGGGAAGACCGTTGTCCGTCGGGAAGACCGTTGCCCGTCGGAAGACGAGATTAGACTGCTGTCCATCTGCACCAAGACGGAAGATCGAGAAAAAGAAGTTGTAGGCTGCAAACGGAGATTCAAAAAGGCGCCTCAAGCACCCTTATAGGGAGATGAGAGGCCCTTACGACGAGGCGGACGGAGGGCCTTACGGCAAGGGAGGCCAACAGCAACAGCAACAGAAGAAACCTCCAAAGAGGAGTCTCTATGAGTGTACTCTCTCGCGAACGAAAGAGAAACACTTCGTGGAAGAGACTGGTCAGCCAGTGACCTAAAAGGGGCAATCCTCCGAAGAGGAGCTCCTGCAGTTGCCCAGCCCCTTGAGCGAAACTGCAGGTGCGACCGCTCAGCACCAAGAGCATAGTCGCACGAAAAAAAGGCAAGAGAAGAACCCCCCAAAAGAGGAAAAGCTCAAGCCTGGACAGGAAAAAACTTCCCTCGGAAGGAAAGTTATCCGCCCAAGGAGGCAAGCCTCCTGACTGTTCTAAAATGAACTGGAGAGCTGTCCGTCGACACGGGAGTACTACCAGTAGGAGACACGCCCCTGACGACAATACAAGGGGGGAGGCAGCAACAGCCGAATCCCCAGGACTCAACCAGACAGCTCACACCGTTGCTATATTACAGAAACGAACTAGATCGGTAACTGTAAAAAAATAAAACAAATAATATTAGTACACATTCATTCCCCCGGGAAGGCTCCGAAGAGGAATCCCGAGGAAAAGGAACAAGAATTACACAACAGGCACGTGCCCTCACAACCACTTACACTCGCGGAAGGAGAGCTGTAACCAAAACAGAATTATAACAATTATAATTATGTAACTATGTAATTATGTAATTTAAAAATGAATGAACACTAAAGAAAAAACGAAAACCCCGAAAGGAATCGTTCTACAAGCTGAAAAATTAACAACTACAATTAGATTCATAAACTAATTGAGACAAAATGTACGGCGTAGCAACCCCACCCACACGGGAAGGAAGCTACAAGGGCGTAGTAAAACATAGTAAAAGGGTGAACGACCTCAAGAGAGAGAGAGAGAGAGAAAGACCGAAGTCAAACTCGATCGCAACCCATAAAATTAGGCCGTGGTGGCCTAACTGCCGAGGCCTCCACGTAGATATCGTACACTACACACACACATCTGAAAAGGAAACTTACTTATTTCTATACTCAAATATATATACAAACATGAAAACATGTTTACATATATATTGAGTAAAAGAAAAGTAAGCGATTAAGTAAAGACAAAACAGACAATGGCTGCCAAGCGAGGACCAAGACAGAGACGTCTGTCACAGTCCGAGCCAAAAGTGAAAGTGAGTATTCACCTGTGTGTGAGGGGGAGGAGGGGTAGCTAGCTACCACTCCCCTACCCCCCCCGCTAACTAGCGCGGGGGTAATACACCCTCGTTAAATTCTAATGGCTCGCCATTTCAGCTACGCTAAAAGTAATAACCCTTTGTAAATAGCGTGGTTTGTATTTCGGTTACGGAACAACTAGGGGTTCTGAATCCATAACGTGCAACCCTAAGAGAACAACTACCTATTTCACGTGACCGTAAGGAAATCAGCGAGTTAGTGATCGGCGATAAGTTGCCGCTCAAAAAACTGGAGGATCGACTTCTTCGTAAGGAAGACAGCTGCCTCGCGAACATGATCGCTCGTTCGCGATCGTGAATGTCTACATCATATGCGTCTCGTTCGTGATCATGAGTATGAATGTCTTGCTCGTGAGCGAGAGTGTCTTGCTCGTGAGCGAGAGTGTCTCGCTTGTGATCGTGAGCGTCTAGCTCGTGATCAGGAGCGTCTCGCTCATGAGCGTGAGTGTCTCGCTCGAGAGTGTCTCATTCGTGATAGTGAACGTCGAACGGGAGGCGAGACAGACCTCATAGACAGCAAAGTTGTCAGACACAGTAGCAGTAACTGACTTCGCACTCTGACGTGGGCCGTAAGAGCTAATGAAAAAACGTAGAGAGAATTAAAAAATTTTCCCCTTCTGAGAAAAGAAGGATGATCGTAGAGCAATTGTCTGAATGGCTAAGCCTGAAGAAGGAGAGAGCGGAGACATCCGTTCTCTACCAAACAAAAGAAAAAAGTGACATGATTCACTGATCCGTGAGTAGATATAGTTGGCTGGATAACCCCCTGCCAACCCTCTACCGTGGTTAGATAGGGTTGCCACCTCGCAATTAAAGTCTAATGGCTACCTTCCAGCTTTGCTGAAAGAACATCCACATAAATAACGTAAGGTTTGTTAGTGTGGAAACAAATGAGGGGTTAACAAGACTTCCCAAAGAACCAGCGCTACTTAATGCCGCCAATCCCTTGTGCCAGGCACCAAGGAATGAAGCTGCAATAATTGACACCTTGGTCCCAAGGAGTGAGCGCCAAAATTATCTACCTAGTCTCATGTCAGGCGACCACTTACAGGACCAGGCCCAAAGGGGGAGCAACAGGGCAATCAACTGGTCTGGTGGCAAGTACGAATGGGTGAAAACATCATAATCCAATGACACCGACCCAGACAGTAGCATTACTTAATACCACCTACCTCTTGAGAATACAGACGCCAAGAGGAAAGAGGCAGGAAGTATATGGCAAAACATTCCCAAGGAGTGAGTACCTGGATAGACCGTCAATGGAATAGCCTCAGTGCTTAAAGAAAGCCAAAGATTCCCTAAAAAATAAATAAAAGCCGTCATCCTTTTTCAATATACAGTAGAAATTTTTAAAAGTATTTGCATAGGTGAGTGAGTATATTTTTGGATTTCTTGGAACCAATAATGTTTACTAAATGTATTGCAAATACAAGAGCGTTATTACCATTATTGCAGTCATCCAAGTCGGAAAGAACGCAAGATTTTGGTGGATAGTATACTACTGTATATGAATAATGTTTCATACATTTAGGTAGGACCAAGGAACCCAAAGCAGCCAGGTTACCTTAGGTAGGATATATGCCTGTAATGTACATTCTAAAAGAAAAAACAAAGGTCATGTTAAAACAGAAGATTTTTGGGTATAATGACTACAAATTTGGTGACAAATTTCTAACAAAAATGTTACGGTAACGGGGAGAAGGCCACCCTAGGGATTGTAAGAACACAGCACCTTAGGTCAATTAGGCTAGTACATAACACTATAATTTCCTGAGAACACCTGAAGCAGACTGCAGAACAACGGACACTCTACTACTATAGGGAAAATGAGATTAAAACTACAGTATTATCTACATTATGTAATGATAGATGTATCCACTAATCTACATCCAACTTGGGGGTGATTTTAGGGTTTTACTGTAGTGCATTACAGGGCAATGTAACCTAGGAAAACAACTACTTTTTCTTATAGAAAAAATTACGCTCTCTTCGAAAATGACACTCGTTCCCATCGCAAATGAGTGTCCTACGATGATGGGGGACCCCCAGTGGGAACTCAGGGTTTTGGGTGGGGAAAACATACTGGGGAAACGATATATAATCGTAAAACAAGCCTTTTCTTCTCTATACATTACCTTCTTGAATATATTATAATCGGAGGAAAATACAACACAGTATAACTGGATAAACTTTGGAGGCGCCGTTGCAAAGATTATTTCCTGAAAAAATACAGTAACCAGTGCTGCCAACATCTGATGTAGATCAAATGTTAGCATTCCATGCTAACATTAGCACCGATCTGTTCGTGCATACCAGTTTTCCGACTGCGCAAATATCCGTCCCCCTGCGCAGAAGCTTTTCCCCCTCCAATTACTCGTTTTATTATTGTATAATCATATCATTTTATATTCCCATTCAATATTATTTATCATACATTTCATTTTACCTTCCTATAATGGGTTTACTGTACTACTTTGGTTATTCCCTTTTCTCTCCCCGGTTTCACATAAATACTTCCTCTGGACTAGTTTCCTTATCCAGTTCATTCATGGTAAAATCATCTCATTTTATATTCCCATCCAATATTACTTATCATACATTCCATTTTATCTTCCTATTTTGTTTTTATTTCTTTTCTTTTGTTATTTCCTTTTCACTCCTCTGTTTCACATAAATACTTGCTCTGGACTAGTTTCCCTATTTAGTTCATTCATGTTTACCCTCTAGTCTCCTTTGTTTTTCCCTTAACCAATCACGAACCGATACGTATTCAAAGTTTACACAAGGGGGTTGTCTACTGATATTTCTCTAACCCCCCTTCCTTTATCTCTTTGAGTGGTCTGTTCATGCCCCTTCCTCCAAATCCTTTTCCCTTGTAACCTTTGTCCTAGTAATGTGTGCGTCATTTCAAGTGAGATTTATTTTTTCGTATTTTGCGATGGAGGAAGTTATAGAAACTTGTAACGGCTGCAGTATTCCGTACCTAAAAGCAGTTGCTAAATTCCATGGTGATTTTTATCATTCTTCAGCCAATGTTGATTATTTCCTGAAACCACACAACGTAATTCCTCAACTCTTACAGTGCCCCAAGTGCCGTTCTCTTTTATCTTATAGGAAACACATTCACGTGTTTTATTGTAATTCTGAATCCAGCATACCTAAAACTAAGAAGAAACGTCATTGTGGTTATACCGTTACTTCCTATAAAGGTACATTTTTGGGGAAAAGTCGTTTACCCCCATGGAAGATATTATTTGCAAACCACTTTTTGCATAAACATTCGGACCATGAGACCCTCATGGATGGTATCGACATATCCTCGAAAACTAGTGTCGATTGAAGAAGTTTCTGTTCCGAGGTTACCGAATACTTCTTCGATAATCAAGAGGCGATTGGTGGTGATGGAGTAACAGTTGAAATAGACGAATCTCATTTTTGTAAAGCTAAATACAACCGTGGTAGACGTTAAGTGCCATATGGGTCTTTGGGGTATTGAATGTGAATCAAAGAAATTTTTCATTATCCCTTTAATTCCCCCCCCCTTTCTACTAAACGAGATGCTGCTACTCTAATTCCCCTCATTCAGAAATATATCAAACCTGGTAGTGTTATTATCAGTGATAAGTAGTTTGCATACAACTCTCTTTCGGAAATTGGTTACGAACATACGTCTATTAATCATTCTGAACATTTCGTTGACCCCCTAGACCCAACCATCCATACTCAAAATATAGAACGGCTCTGGAGAGAAGTGAAGGAGTGAGTTCAGAGACCTGGAATGAAGACTGAATATTTCAAGCAATGTTTTTCCAGGTTCTTTTTTACCCACTACTATCCAGAACATACGTTACTGCACCACTTCTTCATTACTGCCAGTCGCCTCTACCCTCCTATACAACAACAGCCAATGGACCCCCTTGACCCACAAGACCCCGATGCCCCTCATCCATCCACATCCCAGTCATAGGAGTTAAGTCGTCAGTCTCACCCTCCTGTGACCCACAAGTTTCGTAGCCGTCTTCATAAAAGTAAGTCATTCCTCAATAGTCATTATATGTGTTTTGTGACCGGGGTACTTCTAGGTCAGGTTAGGTGGGTTTGTTAGGTTCTGTGCCCTTTTTGTACTTTTTATATATTGCGTAAAAGTTATATGGAAAAATTATTTAAAATACGTATGGAAATATCTAGCATTGCTACCGTTAGTAATGTCATCGCGTCGTTGGTAACTCTGTGTACCATACGTCAATGTTGGTATGAATGTGTATCAGTGGTAACGATGCTAAAGTTATCGTTCGCAGTACATTCGTAAGAGAAGTGACACCGTTGAACAATTGCTTATATTCAAATATTTTAACTCAACATATATGTCAACAGTGATAATATTTAACCATTTTAACAGAAAATGTGTTTTCCTGTAGGAAATAACGTGATTCAACCGGCTTTCCCCTTCATTTCATCCGTAATAACAGCAATCAATTCGTCAACTTAAAGTTATCCGAATTGGTTGATCTGTTTGGTTGCGGTTGAAATGAAGGTCAAATTCGGTTAAATCACATCATTTACTATAGGAAAACATATAATTTCTGTTAGAAATCACACCCTGCAATACAATACAAATTTACCGAATTTAGTTTACTGGGACATGACAAACTATGAATAAGGTAGTCTAAAGGGGAGGTCACACAGGGGCATAGCCCTAAGGTAGCTAAGTAGTTAAGGATATGATTCCTAAGTTAGGTTAGGTGGGAAACCTTAGGAAAGGCATTCTTGTGTTTGTAAAATGTGATCTTTCAGTCTGTCCAAAAAAACTACAAAGGTTCCCCAAAAAAGATTTGTTTATTCATTACAATATACACAAGGCTACAGGATAGGCCAAGCTGATTTCTCTTTTCCTGAAAATCAATTCTTGGCAATAGGCCTATGTCTATTGCCAAAATCATGTTCTGCCAACTGATACTTAAATGCCACATTCAAATACATTTGGTAAATCTATGTCCTATCACTAGTAACGAATGAATCCTAAAGTTCTACCCTAACCCACCCTCATGTCATTTATCATTGGGGCTTCTCCCCAACAACAAGACCTCAATTACCTAACCTAACTGGAAGTGAAAAGCAGTTTTCGAGAGCCTTTGTATATCAGCGGCCAGTTCCTCATGCGTTCATTAAAGATAGATATCAGCTAAGCTCAATTTTCCTTCCTAACCTAACCTACAAGCCGTGTCCTTACCTACTTACCTAAAGGGGGAGGGGGCACATACAGGTGGCTGCTTTCACACATACACCCCCGTTGTTCGACCTCATAGCATATCCAAATATATATGACTGGTGTACTGATAATTTTATACCATATCATTGAGTAACCAATAGCTTACTAGGGCTGTGGGCATGTGATACAGTCAGAGAGTTTAGGCTAAATCATGGTCTCAGGCTAAGAGATAAGGATAGGCCTAGAATACACATCGGACTGAACCAGCGACCAACTACACGTGCCGTAAACTTGAATAAACTATACTCGGTCGCATTACAACTTACATCTTTTCAACTCTGTCACTCATTTTACATAACAGCAGAAATCTTTATGTTGACAGGTCTGGATAATCTGAACAATTACACTTTTAAAACATACACAAACTTCGCACGAGTTGGGATATAAACGTTTCCTGATTGGTCACTCCTATCCAACTAAACGCTGATTGGTCGGCGACTCGGTTACCATAGCAACGGAAGTTGTTTACACCAGTAGCGTTTATTACAACGTTGAGGATTTGCTACATTGTTTATTGAGTGTATTAGTGTCTATCACTGTTATATTCGAGGGATTTTTTTTTTTTTCAGAAAATGCATGGCCATGGACTATTTAATTGGTGGGGATTCTCACCTGCAGCTGATCTTCTTAGTTATTCTGATCGTAAGTTATTTTATTTAGCTAGAGATATTTTCGTTTTACTTATTCACTGCTACATTGTGTTCTTGGTAAATGCCATCGAATAATGGCAAAATTAGTCTGTGTTGGTCTAAAAAAAATTACGTAACACTTGCAATTTGTTTAATTTATGACAGACAACGACAAAGCATATCAGATTCTCATTGTGGGAGCTGGAGACCATCGGCATTTGCTTAGAATGTTAGCAAGGAAAAAACACGGGACTAAATTAAAGGTAAGGTTTTTATTTACCATTTTATTATTATTATTATTATTATTACTACTGCTACTACTACTACTACTACTACTACTACTACTACTACTACTTCCTAAGCTACAACCCTGGTTGGAAAAGCAGGATGCTATAAGCCCAGGGGCCCCAACAGGGAAAATAACCCAGTGAGGAAAGGAAACAGGGAAAAATAAAATATTTTAAGAACAGTTACAACATTGAAATGTTTCCTATATGCAGTGAACTATAAAAACTTTAACATAACAAGAAGAGAAAATAGATAGAACAGTGTGCCTGAGAGTACCCTCAAGCAAGAGAACTCTAACCCAAGATAGTGAAAGACCATGGTACAGAGGCTATGGCACTACCCTAGACTAGAGAACAATGGTTTGATTTTGGTGTGTCCTCCTAGAAGAACTGCTTACCATAAGCTAAAGAGTCTCTCCTACCATTAACAAGAAAAAACTAGCCACCGAACAAGTACAGTGTAGTAGTTAACCCCTTGGATGAAGAAGAATTGTTTGACAATCTCAGTGTTATCAGGTGTATGAGGACAGAGGAGAATCTGTAAAGAATAGGCCAGATTATTCGATGTATGTGTAGGCAAAGGGAAAGTGAACCGTAACCAGAGAGAAGGATCCAATGTAGTATTTAAGGCAAAGGATTAATTCTAGGCCCCAGTTTTGATAGGCTAATGAAAAATATTTCTATTGTTCAAAACATTGCTTCATGAAATTCCATATAAAAATGTATTTAAGTAAATTAACTTAAATTTGGTAGCTTAAATAAAAAAAAAATACTACCAATGGCTCTGATTTGATCACTAAAATAAAAGGCTTTTATCATCACCTTTTTTACATTTCAGTAACCCATTTAGTAATATCATTAAACAAGCTCATATTTTCATTTCGTGTCGCTTTAATTGGATCTTTAATGAATCCTCAATTTTGTATTCAAGCAAGATACTGCAGGTAATAAGAAAGGTTCCCGGTCTAAAAAATATAGAGCTATGAGGAACTACAAATTTGATTTAATAATAATAATAATAATAATAATAATAATAATAATAATAATAATAATAATAATAATAATAATAATAATAATACTAACAACAACAACAACAATCTTATTATCACCACTATTAATCATGATAAAAATAACTAACTTTTAGTCATAAAATCACAATAAAACACATAGCTCCGTCAATATTAATGATTGGCATATGTTTACAGATATTTGTTCTAGAGGCTCATGTGGAAGTATATGCAAGAATAATTCTATTGCTTGGTGTATGTTTAAGGAACGGACTGGGCCTTCAAGAAAGAGCTACTCTCCTCCTCGATCTGTGGGGAAATTTGACTCTGCGGCCCATATCGAAAGACTATCTCGATAGCGTTGCTCAAGAATATGCAAGGTAAGGAATGAATTATAACTGCTTCCATTGTTAGTTGGTGAATCATCACTGATCGCAACTTATTGAATAAAAAGTTAATTAAAGCCATGACACAAGACTCTCTTGACTATTCTTAAAAGGAATGCAAATCAGAAGCAAATAACGTAAAAAGCCAATTCATGAGAGGGAAATAATGTATATTCATAAGTCTCTAAGATAATAGAAGTGCAACGTTGAGAACATGCATTCCATAAAACATATTAGAAATTAATAATAAAAATATCAATGGAATACTGTACATTCATACAATCCTCCCCCCCCCCCCCCCCTTCCTCAATGTTCAGATATATTCTTCACACATAAGTTTTCCAAATTAAATTCACTTTTAATCCTTTCTTTATTATTAAAGTAGGATAGTGCCATCTTACGCTATTTACGAGTGTTACAAAACGATGAGCAATTATTTGAATATAAACGTATGCTTTTACCCTACAACAAACATTTATAAATTATTAGCCAGGCAACAATAAAGTCAATTACACGAAGTATCCCTTTGTCTATTAAGTGTATTCTTTCTAATCACTATCTTTAAAACTATCTCGCATAATTTCCTAAATTAATTCTAAAATAGATATGTTAATGAGACATTGATATATATTCAAGAAAGATTTCATATATTACCCATACTTACTAATAATCCAAAGCAAATATAATTTTGGTACGTTTTATCTCTAAAGAAAAATGTAAAAAGTAACTTTTAAGTATAAAAACTGACATTTAACTATCATGGATCAAAGGGACATAACGGATGCCTCCCAGTATGACCACTTAGTGGGCATAGTTGCGGCATCTAAGCTCAAATACCGAGAAAGGGACGCCATGGATGACGTTTTCAGGAGTTGGTACAAACTGTCTTCGGAGTACGACCCGACACTCGCATGGTAAGCAAAATATCACTACAACGTTGAGTATGGATGCTGTATCAAATCTGGCATATAAAGTCTGGTGAAGCCATGCAGCTGCACAATAAGTTGAAAGATGCTGACAAGCAAGATAGAGGGAAGGAAATGGACAGGGAGGCAAAACAGTCATAAAATGCGGGTGCAACTGGGGAACGATAGGATGCTGCAAATACTCTAGTAAATCATAGATTGCATTCCGTGAGGTACACTGGAAGCATTATTCCCCTTCGAGGAACAACACTAAGGCCAGAGATTTTGCCCCAACCTTTGTGCTCATATACCTTTAAATAGATGTATAAGTTTATTAAGAATTCAAAATCAACGAGCTTTTTTAATTTGCAATCAATTTTCAGAATGCTTGAAGTAACATTTTAATCTAAAAGCAAGTATTGAACATTAATAACTTAAATAAAAGTTTCCAAGTCAATGAAAAATACAGCAATTTTCAATATTTATAAAACATATTCTGTTGCAACCTTCATTTTCAAAACTAATTTGTTTACCATTAAAATAGGGCATTGAAAAGACGTGACAATTATAAAGATTATCAATATTACCTAAAAATATCATACATTAAAGATAAATGATAGATATTAATAAACAATGGCACAAAGAACCCTGTCATAAAATAAGCATTTCAGGTAATGCGACAACATTTTCAAAGCTAAAGTTACTAACTTTTCCATTAACAGACAAAAGAATGATATTGCTACAATGACTACTACTAATGAAGCACTACTGGTATTACTTTTACGCTTGGATGGTATATTGCCCTTTAACAATTTTAGGGATGTTCGGTTACGGCAACTCCTGAAGAATCGTTATGACAACAGAAGAGCAGATGCAGATTGGGCTTGGCACATGAGGCTATCTTTTCGTCTGGACAATTTCAGCCGTTCACCAACAGCTGACACAAAAAGGCCTAACAACAACAAAAAAATTATTGCAACGCCAGAGAACAGAGATGGATATGTAGGCATCTGTTCTGGATGGGGAAAGGAATTTTTGGAATGGAGGCACACCGGCCACGCATTTAACCTGGCTATGCAGACCAAATCTTGTGTTCCAAACACATCTCTGGCTTCAGGTAACTCCTCATAATACAGTTTTTATTTTTTCAAAAATTAAAGATAAATTGAACCTTTTTTTCTGATGCTAAACCAAGAAGTGCAACTTTGAAAAAAATAATGCAATGTCAAAGTGGGTTTAACTTAGTATTATTTTAACTTGTAATGCCCCTTTCAGTGCAATCAATCTTGCAGGCAACATAAAAAGTTCCAACTTTAAAAAATGGGGGATTTAAAAGAAGCTAAAAATAAACATAATTTCTTATCTTTGTTATTATTATTATTATTAATTGCTAAGCTACAATCCTAATTGGAAAAGCAGGATGCTATAAGCCCAGGGGCCCCAACAGGGAAAATAGCCCAGTGAGGAAAGGAAACAAGGAAAAATAAAGTATTTTAAGAACAGTAGCAACAATAAAATTTACATATCCTTTATAAACTATTAAAAACTTTAACAAAACAAGAGGAAGAGAAGTAGATAGAATAGTGTGCCCGCGTGTACCCTCAAGCAAGAGAACTCTAATCTAAGACAGTGGAAGACCATGGTACAGAGGCTATGGCACTACCCAAAGCTTTACCGAGGTTTCTTTGCGGCAGCTCCACTATTCACTTTGGCAAAAAGCGATGAGTCTGATAGTCCTTTTGTTATGGTTAGGATCACAAGAGGGTTAAGGACATATTTTGATAATAGTCTAGATCAAACCAGTTTTCATAATAATGGGAATTTTTCCACTCGATATCTTAGCTGAAGGAAGATAGCTAGCAAAATCGTGGTTCTTTTTTCATACAAATTTCATAATATAATAAAATCTTCTCACACTGACATTTTATGTATATGGTAATCATTATATCCTTCCAGTGGCTGTATTCTCTGTGGGTATGGAAAAGCACAGAAGGCTTGGTTATTGGGGAGACCTTCTGACTGGGCCATTCCCTGCAACTGCTCTGGCTTCGACCAACATTGAACTTGCTAAGCTTGAGAATGGGCGAAGTAAATATGTAAGTACATGACCAAATTATTCTTCACAGTTTAGATCATAGTTATTGTTATCATTATAACTAATTATGCTATTACAAAATTATGATAATAAGGTAACAA
>NC_090765.1:25818210-25908210 GCF_036898095.1 Palaemon carinicauda
AGCCTCAGCCCATCTACTAACATCCAAACTTGCTGAAAACCACATCTCTCAACATACAACCCTTTTGGTTGAATCTGCCAGGTAAATAAGCATTATTACTTGTTTTGAGTTATCATTCGACATGTAAAAACTAAATATTGACAGCAATGATTTTTTGGCTGTCCCGTCTATCAAAAAAAAATTGATGCCGCCCATATTTTATGACAATTGACAAGCCAAAATACTTAAATAGGATTCATGAGCGTCAAATGGCGAAATAACACGGATAAGGACACTCCAAAATCAAACCACTGTTCTCTGGTCTTGGGTAGTGCCATAGCCTTTGTACCGTGGTCTTTTACTGTCTTAGATCAGAGTTCTCTAGCTTGAGGGTACACTTGGGCACAGTATTTTATCTTATTTCTCTTCCTCTTGTTTTGTTAAAGTTTTTATAGTTATATAGATATAGTAGGGTAAGGCAATTTTGGACAGAGGCAATTTTGGACAAGTAAGGCAAATATTGGACAGATACAATATCTCTAAAACTATTTATAATTTTCGGAAACTATAATGCTATTAGAAATTGCACAACCTTCTACTTTATAAATATTAGTATGTCTGATTTTTAAAAAGTATTAAGTACCCCTACATAAATTGTTGAATATGGGTGTCCAATAATTGCCTCACCTTCATTTTAGGGTTTCTCAGAAATAATACTTAAAATTATTTTTTTCTAACAAAAATTAGTGGATGATGCTAAAGGAAGGTTTAAAATAAAAAATGAATGAAAAAATATGGAATATCTAGTGTCCAATTTTGCCTCGCCTTGAAAAATGGTAAGGCAATTTTGGACACTTAATTTAAAAAAAGCATCAATTCATAATGTTAAATTATTAAGTAATATATTTTGTAAACTATCTATCTATCTATCTATCTATATATATATATATATATATATATATATATATATATATATATATATATATAAATTCTTAATAATTTTAACAAGAAATATAGATAAATGATAGTTCTTTGAAAATATTTTCTATCATTTATTTCAATAGAAAATCATATTGATTTATAAGAAAATAAAAAAGAAAAAAGTTTTCTTTTCATAGAAAATGATAATCAAACCTATTACTAATGAGAAAATAGGAACAAGTACAAAATTGGAAATAAAGGTGAACAATTCAATATATACTATAGCCATATACGTGACAATTTAAATGCTTGAATATATGACTGGTCTATTTAATTCAACCAAATGCTAAAAAAACAGCTTCAGTTCTTTTAAATATACCACTAAACATTCTCTTTGAGGCATGGGTTCCATAAATAAAGGACCATTAATTCCATCAGTAATTTGAAAAAGCTATGTATCCGTTTGGTGGTCTGGATACTCCTCTACTCGTAATGCCCGGCAGTTGATCTTACTGGAATTAGTATGGACCGGCAGGGGTCACTTGCCTTATTTAGATAGGCGCTGCGCATCGCTAAGATACTGGCTATTCTTTGATGAATTTAGCCTATGAATCCTCTATGGATTTAGTCAGTGTATGGAAAACGAAAATGAAAGAATTGCCCCCAGTCCCGGCCGCAGTGGGTTGCTAAGAAACTCCCGGTTTGTAAATACTAAATAAAAATTGAAAATTGGTAATTGAAATGTTAGAACCATGAATCAAACTGGGAAGTTACAGTTAGTAGAGAATGAATTTATGAAATATAGTTTGGATATCTTGGCCCTAAGGAACAGATGGAGTTAGAAGAGAAGGGGTAGGAATAATGATGATGACACCAAGAGCAGAAAAGGCATTAACCAAATGGAGAGCTGTAGGTAGCAGATTGTTACTTACAAAAATTATTATTATTATAGTTATAGTTATAGTTATAGTTATAGTTATAGTTGTTGTTGTTGTTGTTGTTGTTGTTGTTATGAGTTATTAGGGCCTATTGAAATCAGAGAAAAAAAAAAAGAGAATTTTTCGCGAGTCCTAAACGGCTTCGGGAGAAAATCTTCGTGCATCTCCAAAAGGATTCAGAAGAAATTTCCATAGACTTAGCGTGGAATTCTGAATGATTCCAGAAATCTCTGAACGATTTCGGAAGAAAATCTTCCCGAATCTCCTCTCCAAATGACTTCAGAAGAAATAGCCGTAGACTTAGCATAGAGTTCTGAATGACCCCAGAACGGAATCTTCCCGGAGTAGTTCTGGACGGCTCCGCCCCGAATTCCAAAAGACTTCTGAAGACCTGATCTCTCTCTCTTTTTTTAAAACATACCTTGCAACACCTCACGATGTGTATGTACTGTAGCTATGGAAGTTTACGCAGTGAACATTGGGAGGAGGATTTCACTTTACTCACCGAGTTCGCGTTCTGGCGGAACAGGTAACTGACTATGAGAATTTTGTTACAGCTACAGGATGAACTGGAGGCTATTCGGAACACCTTCATCTAGAGATAGTTTGGATAGGTGCTGCCGAAGTTGGCGAGCTTTGAAGATCGTAACGTAAGCGCCTTGAAGGATAATTTGCTTGCGGTTTAGCGACGATGTCCTATAATTGGATTGCATTGGTGCAAAGCGGTGAGCGACGTGTGTTTCTTCAAAATTCGGCATTGAAGATAGAACATATCAGGGCAGCATTGGTAAATATATTGTGTTGCTCTTCGTTAACTTTAGTGTGAAGGCGTATAGTATATGCCGAGAAATCAATGGCATCCATGCCTTTACCCATCGCCCTTATAGGTAAAGACATGAAATCCATCGATTTCTCCGAGGAATCTGACGAACCGAGGACAAACAGCAATTAAATGTCTCTTGAAATTTCGAAGGAGACTGGCGAACTAAGCAAAGAAGATCTTGAAAAAATTATAAAAGACAGAAGAGAATAGAGACGGAAAGCCTTTATATGAAGAAGTATAAAAAATAGCCTTTAATTATAGAGGTAAGTCACCTAAAAACTGAGGTCAAATAGCCTCTACTATTAGCGGTTAGTCACATTAAAACAGAGGTCTCAAAGAACCTCTAGTGCTAGAAATAAAGCACCCAAAAGTAAAGGTCAAAGAGCTTTTAATGTTAGAGGTAAGGGGATTAAAATAAAGGTCAAAGAAACTCTAATGCTAGAGTATAGCACCTCAAAATAGAGGTCAAAGAACCTCTAATGCTAAAAGTTTAAGGAGCCTCAAAACAGAGGTCAAAGAGCCTCTAGTGTTAAAAGTAAGGAGCCTCAAAATAGAGGTCAAAGAGCCTCTAATGCTAAAAGTAAGGAGCCTCACAATAGAGGTCAAAGAGCCTCTAATGCTAAAAGTAAGGAGCCTCAAAATAGAGGTCAAACAGCCTCTAATGCTAAAAGTAAGGAGCCTCAAAATAGAGGTCAAAGACCCTCTAATGCTAAAAGTAAGAAGCCCCAAAATAGAGGTCAAAGAGCCTCTAGTGCTTAAAGTATGGAGCCTCAAAATAGAGGTCAAAGAGCCTCTAATGCTAAAAGTAAGGAGCCTCAAAATAGAGGTCAAACGGCCTTTAATGCTAAAAGTAAGGAGCCTCAAAATAAAGGTCAAAGAGCCTCTAATGCCTAAACGTAAGAAGCCTCAAAATAGAGGTCAAAGAGCCTCTAATGCCTTAAGTATGGAGCCTAAAAATAGAGGTGAAAGAGCTTCTAATAATAAAAGTAAGGAGCCTCAAAATAGAGGTCAAAGACCCTCTAATGCTAAAAGTAAGGAACCTCAAAATAGAGGTCAAAGAGCCTCTAATGCTAAACATAAGAAGCCTCAAAATACAGGTCAAAGACCCTCTAATGCTAAAAGTAAGGAGCCTCAAAATAGAGGTCAAATACCCTCTAATGCTAAAAGTAAGGAGCCTCAAAATAGAGGTCAAAGAGCCTCTACTGCAGGAGATACTGCACCTCAAAATCGAGGTCAAAGACCCTCTAATGCTAAAAGTAAGAGTCTCAAAATAGAGGTTAAAGAGCCTCTAACGCTAAAAGTAAGGAGCCTCAAAATAGGTCAAAGAGCCTCTAATGTTAAATGTAAGGAGCCTCTAAACAGAGGTCAAAGAGCCTCTAATGCTAAAAGTAAAGAGCCTAAAAATAGAGGTCAAAGAGACTCTAAAGATAGAAGTGAGCAGCCTCAAAATAGAGGTCAAAGATCCTCTAATGCTAAAAGTAAGGAGCCTCAAAATAGAGGTCAAATACCCTCTAATGCTAAACCTACGGAGCCTCAAAATAGAGGTCAAAGAGCCTCTAATGCTAAAAGTAAGGAACATCAAAACAGAGGTCAAAGACCATCTAATGCTAAACGCAAGGAGCCTCAAAATGGAGGTCAAAGACCCTCTAATACTAAAAGAAGTCTCAAAATAGAGGTCAAAGAGCCTCTAATGCTAAAAGTAAGGACCCTTAAAATAAGAGGTCAAAGAGCCTCTAATACTAAAAGTAAGAATCCTCAAAATAGAGATCAAAGAGCCTTTAATGCTCAAAGTAAGGAGCCTCAAAATAGAGGTCAAAGACCCTTTAATGCTAAAAGTAAGGAGCCTCAAAATAGGGGTCAAAGACCCTCTAATGCTAAAAGTAAGGAGCCTCAAAATAGAGGTCAAACAGCCTCTAATGCTAAAAGTAAGGAGCCTCAAAATAGAGGTCAAAGACCCTCTAATGCTAAAAGTGAGTAGTCTCAAAATAGAGGTCAAAGAGCCTCTAATGCTAAACGTAGGGAGCCTCAAAATAGAGGTAAAAACCCTCTAATGCTCAAAGTAAGGAACCTTAAAATAGAGGTCAAAGAGCCTCTAATGCTTAAAGTAAGGAGCCTCAAAATGGAGGTCAAAGACCCTCTAATGCTCAAAGTAAGGATCCTCAAAATAGAGGTCAAAGAGCCTCTAATGCTAGAGGTAAAGCACTTCAAATTAGAGATCAAAGAACATATAATGCTAAGATTATAGTACCTCAAAATAGAGGTCATAGAGCCCTTACTACTAAAGGTATGGCAACTCAAAATAGAGCTTAAATATCCTCTAATGTTAAGTATGGCACATCAAAATAAAAGGTCAAAGAGCCTCTAATGCTAGAGGTAAGGTACCTCAAAATAGAGGCCAAATAGTCTGGCCTATTCTTTGTATATTTACCCTACGCATTGGTTTCCTGTGCACCAGCGCTTTTCTGCGCCTTCACCAAAAACTGTGCTTCAGCAGAAACTGAGCACCAGCAGCATCCTGTGCGCCAACGCTCCAGTACTCTCCTTCGCACTCGCGTGAGAGGCAAAAAGAATGAAAACTTTTTGACAGGTTAAAATTGCCCCGTTCCCCTCCCCGCAAACGCATGACAGCATGCCCGCCGGGCAAAAAGGGAAGAGGCTTCACAGAAGGGTTCAAGATCCCGAAGATTTCATCTTCCAAGGCGAATCAAATGATTCCCCTGAAGAAAGGAAAGATGAATACTATGAAGAACTGCAGAGAATAATAGGTGAGAACCTAGAGAGATATGAAAATTGTGATTAATGACTTCAATGCTAAAGTTGGAAGGAATAATCAAGGGATAGAAAATGTGATGGGTGTTGAAGTTCTTGGTGAAGTTGCAAATGAAAATGGGGCAAATTTTTTAAGTTATTGTTCAACCAACAATCTTGTTACTGGAGGTACTCTTTTCCAGCACAAGGAGAGCCACAAATATACAAGGACTTCACCAAGTGGTAATTACAAATATCAAATAGATCACATAGCCATTGATAAAGAGAGAAGGAGGACTCTGGGAAATGTAACAAGCTATAGAAGTGCAGTTATTGGTAGTGATCACCAGCTCCCCATTGCCACACAAATATTAAAACTGAAAGAGTCCAACAGAAATGTAGATAGAATACCTAAGTTTGATACAACTAAGCTTCTAGAGGATGAGCACAGAAATCTTTGTAACTGAATGTAGGAATCGATTTACAGTCTTAAGAGACTTTAAGATACGAAGTTTTGGAACATGCAGTTACAAGGAGAAAACCATGGATATCAAGTGATACTTGGGATACTATAAAAAGAAGACAAAGACAGAAATTGATTTCTTAAAGTTTTCGATGAAGTAATGAAAATTACAAGGCAGAACATGCCAAGCATTTCAGTATTGATAGTGATGTCAAAAGAAATATCAGGAATGATTGGAGAGAATATTTAGACAGAAAAGCAGATGAGTGGCTTTGTTGTAGGAATTGCTCTTGGAATTATTAATGAAATCTCTACGGGAAAAAAGAAGCATATACCCATCAAAAAGAAAGATGGATCCGTTATAACAAAAGAACATGAAGAAAAGTAACGTTGGATTGAACACTTTAGTGACGTCATGAATAGGAAATACGAAAGGAATAATTTGGTTGATATACCTGAAACTGATGAAGACCTTGATGTGCCCATGAATGAATTAGGTGTGTTTGAAGTCGAAGCTAGTCTTAAAAAAAAAAACTCAAAAGATGGAAAACCCCTGGATACGAAGGAATAACTGCCGAGATGATATTGCCTGAAAATAAAGTGACTCCCAGATTACCTACAAGATTATTTTGTAGAATGTGGCGTGAAGAGGTAAAGCCTTATGTATGGGAGCTAGGAGTGCTGGTGAAAATGACACAAAAAGATCTGACTGATTGCAATCATTACAGAGGCATCACACTTACGTCAGCTGTCATGAAAATATATAGAATGCTCATTCTAAAGAGACTAGAGAGAAAGATTGATGAAAAGTTGAGAGATGAACAAGCAGGATTTAGAAAAGGAAGAAGTTGTACTGACCAAATTTTCATTTAAGACATGTGGTACAGCAATATATAGAATATAGAATTCCACTTTTTATGGTATATGTGGGCTATGAAAAAGCTTTTGGTTATGTGCTCTGGCATTTTGTGGAGAGTCCTGCGACATTATGGAGTTCCTCTCAAATATGTAAATTTAATTGTCTGTTCATAAGCATAGCAAATGCAAAGTTAATGTTAGTGGCGTCTTATCAAACGAATTTCCAGTGAAAAGTGGAGTACTCTAAGGGAATGTGTTGTTACCTATGTTGTTTATCCTCCTCATAGATTTTGTAATGCATAGATCGGTTGGGGATGGTGGAGAAGGATTGGACTGGATTGGTAACAGAAAATTAGGAGACCTAGAGTATGCTGATGACGCTGTCCTAATTAGCAGAACACCACAGGGCTTGAAAAGCTTGCTTACCAGAATGCATGAAAAATCACATGAGGTTGGGCTCGAGATAAATAGAAGAAAGACAGATGATGAGAACGGAATATGCAATGGAAGATGAAATATCTTTGGAAGGATAAAGGATTGAGGTAGAATTATTTAAATATTTAGGAACTTTGATATCTAATATAGGAGCTTTAGAATTTGAGTTTAATGAAAGATTGAAAAAAGCAAATCAGAGGATGGCTAGGTTAAGTCAAATTTGGAAATCAGGTCGCCTAAAATTACATATAATAATCAGGCTATATATCAGTTTAGTGAGATCAGGGCTACTGTATGGTCGTGAATCTTGGTATATTAATGAAACTCATTTTGAAGATTTGAGAACAAAGCCCTCAGAAGAATATTGGGTGTTAAATGACAGGACAGGATTAGAAATGAAACTAAGAGAGATTACTCGAGCGCCACATGTGGATGAGATCATGGTGAGGGGTAGATGGAGATGGTTTGGGGATGCTCTTTGTTCTCCCTCAGAAACATTAGTTCACCAAACTTTAAACTGGCCTCCACAAGGCACTAGAAGAGTTGGAAGACTCAGGACTATAAAGCATGAAGTAGGATATTGTGATTGGAGAAGTATTGAATTAAAAGCTGAAGATAGAGACAACTAGCGAAATCTAATTGAGGCCCTTTGCGTCAATAGGCGTGGGAGGAGATGATGATGATGATATGTGAGCAGTGGCTTCAAGCATCTAGCTCAAGGCGAGTCACTTAGCCTCCTTCTTCCTCTAAAAACCCTTTTGTTGCTCTACCAATGCAAAATAATGGACGATCCTTAATATCTTCCAAAATAATTTGAATTTCTTTTTTATTTCTCTTATTTTAGGTATAAATAAATCCTTATCATTCACTATCGGGACTATCCTAGCAGTTCAATTATCACTATTTATTACCTGGTCAATTTAGATTTTTTTTATATTTACGTTAGTGTTTGCAGACATTTTTTCTTAAAGAATCGAGAGATATTTGGTTGCTTTGTATTTCCATGATTTGTCATGTTTCTATCTCTCTTTGAGTTTTTCCTTTTATTTTTCATTTCATCTTTTTTTCTTAAATCTTCGATTGTATCCCTTTCTTTTGTAGGTAAAATTATCTCTTTGATGGCTCGTTCATAGTATGAGGTAACAATGATAAGAATAAAATGGATAGGTACAACTTAGGACGAATATTGTTTATGGGATCAGCTTTGCCCCTCCCTGACGTATCTATCATGCTGTTCACTCTGATGTTGCTCCATTTAATACCATATCAAAAAGGCAACATGACTGTTATCAACATGGAAATTAGCAGGAACAGTGAAAATATACTCTATTCTAATTCCTGAAATTTTCATTTGTATATTTGAATTATTATAGGAACAATGAATTATTATTATTATTATTATTATTGAGTTAAAAGTAATGGCTGCATCGGCAGATTTTATTTTCTTATCCAATTTTTCTATTTTCCGGGTAATTCTCTTCTCTAGAGCGCTACAATCAGCCAGCAGACTTGTATTTTGTGAGAATATACTTGAAAAGTCTTCCCGATTTTGTCATTCACCCGACTGATGAATTTTTCAAGTCTGCTGGCTGATTGTAGCGCTCTAGAGAAGAGAATTATCCGGAAAATAGAAAAATTGGATAAGAAAATAAACTCTGCCGATGCAGCCATTACTTTTAACTCAACCTGCCTAAAAGAGGGTCTCCTACCACGATATTATTATTATTATTACTATCCAAGCTAAAACCCTAGTTGGAAAAGCAAGATGCTATAAGCCCAGGGGCTCCAACAGGGAAAAATAGCCCAGTGAGGAAAGGAAATAAGGAAATAAATAAATGAAGAGAACAAATTAACAATAAATCATTCTAAAATAAGTAACAACGTCAAAACAGACATGACATATATAAACTATTAACAACATCAAAAACAAATATGTCATAAATAGACTATAAAAAGACTCATGTCCGCCTGGTCAGCAAAAAAACATTTGCTCCAACTTTGAACTTTTGAAGTTCTACTGATTCAACCACCCGATTAGGAAGATCATTCCACAACTTAGTAACAGCTGGAATAAAACTTCTAGAGTACTGCGTAGTATTGAGCCTCGTGATGGAGAAGGCCTGGCTATTAGAATTAACTGCCTGCCTAGTATTACGAACAGGATAGAATTGTCCAGGGAGATCTGAATGTAAAGGATGGTCAGAGTTATGAAAAATCTTATGCAATGAACTAATTGAACGACGGTGCCAGAGATTAATATCTAGATCAGGAATAAGAAATTTAATAGACCTTAAGTTTCTGTCCAACAAATTAAGATGAGAATCAGCAGCTGAAGACCAGACAGGAGAACAATACTCAAAACAAGGTAGAATGAAAGAATTAAAACACTTCTTCAGAATAGATTGCTCACCGAAAATCTTGAAAGACTTTCTCAATAAGCCTATTTTTTTGTGCAATTGAAGAAGACACAGACCTTATGTGTTTCTCAAAAGTAAATTTACTGTCGAGAATCACACCTAAAATTTTGAAAGAGTCATACATATTTAAAGAAACAATATCAATACTGAGATCCGGATGTTGAGGAGCCACCGTCCTTGACCTACTTACAATCATACTTTGAGTTTTGTTAGGATTCAACTTCATATATAGTAGAGTTTTTTTTTTTTAGATATTTCTAGCATTTGGGTTGACACCCCTCTCGAGGATGTTACCATGTTTTGGTCAATTTTTTAGAAGGTTTCACCCCCTGAGTGTCAACAGCTTTAAGAGTGTCCCCAGCATTAAATAACTTTTTGAAAATCATATCATAACCATCGAGCTAGAAAGAAACTTTTTTTTTTTAGTGTAACTCTCAGGGTGTCACTCACTTTTAGGGTGTCACCTTGGGCAGACACCCCTTTTACTGCACCCCTTATGTTTTTTATTTTTTATGATTACATATATGTATATTTATACATAAAAGTATATTTGTGTGCTCGAATACAAAGTTTGATTTACATATTCATATAGTAAGGCAAAATTGGACAGTTTTCAAAACCATGGTCAGGCAAAATTGGACAGGCAAACTTCTCACTTTTTTCTTGGAGAGGCAAAATTGGACGATCTTGGATTACGGACACAAAAATTATGTAAGTCTATAATTTTTTTCTAGCATATTTATATTGATAGAGACCACAAATTGTCATAGTTTTCCCAACAGCGCGTTGGCGCTGAACGGAGATACAAAATTGCCTCACTGTCCAAAATTGCCTTGCCTCTGAGATATTTTTTTTTATTACTGTAATACGAGAATTTCTAATTCTTTGATGATTATGAAACAAGCCATTTTTATAGATGAGACCTCCCTCTCTTGAAAACATGTTTGGTATTTGGTCATAAATTATTAATATAGATTTTGTACAAAGGTTGCTAAAAAGGTGTCGAAAATTGCCTCACCCTACTATATTTATTTTAAAGTCGATACTATTCTTAAAATATCTTATTTTTCCTTGTTTCCTTTCCTCACTGGCCTATTTTCACTGTTGGAGCCCCTGGGCTTATAGCTATTGCTTTTCCAACTTAGGTTGTAGCTTACCAAGTAATAATAATAATAATAATAATAATAATAATAATAATAATGATAATAATAATAATAATAATAAATGATTGCATCTATGAATATATAAAGTTTGTGATCTTGAGTAACGAAGGGAGATGGCTCTAATTATAGATCACTATCGCTACTTTGCATATTCTATTATCATAATTTCTTGGATGGCTTTGTTGTAGAATAATAATCATCTATCAAAGGATTCTTAAAGGTCGATGAACTTAAGCTACGTGAATTGTTTGTCGTCAAATGTAGGAAAAAATCTGAAACGTCCAATATAGCTTAAACATTTGAATTGCTACAAACATTTGTGATACCGATATTACAAGATACATTACTTGGTTTGATGCTTAAACATATATGAATTGTTCAGTAATCTATTAAATAGACCACATTATTTTAGCTACTTGGCCAGATCCAAATATTTTGGTGCCCTTATTGGTGACATAGTTTTTGCACAAACATAAATATGCATAGTAGAGAGAAAGTAATTTCAAAGTTTCTAAAGATGATTTTTGTGTTTAATGCATTTATTCCATCTCTTCAGAATGATGCCTGAACTCACAGATGATCAAGTAACTAAGTATGAGACACAAATTACCGGGTCTGCAAAGGCGGTAGGATGGTCACCTAGATATCCGGCTCCTATCTGCCATTTACGATTTTGGAAAGAAAATATATGATGTACCTATTTCATGTTTAACATTGTAGAGTACAGCATATTTCCTTGAATGTATTAGTTTAACAGTAAATGCGATTACAGAACAATTACGATAGTTACTGATTACTTTGTAAATGTTCACAGTACCTTACAGTTATACTTTACCTCATTGAACAATAAAAAGCACTACATTAATGAGAAATAATACAAATTGTGTATAATTCTCAATATAAGGATGTGTGAGGTCTATTGAACGCTAAATATGTTGAAAATAAATGGTAGAACACTCGATCAAAATTTTGTTTCGCATGATTGACCTATGATTTAAAACTTGTTATAACTTAATAAAGGCTAAGTTTTGTACCCCTTTTTGTTCCCTTAAAACAGAAAACTGTTAGCTTTTTTTGTTACTAATAGAAGAAATGGGCCAATATAAATTCAGGAAAGATAAAATAATATTAATTCTAATGAATAAAAAAAAATTGACAAACGGAAGAAATTTGTATTTTTTCTAACGATACAAATCTGTAACTATTTCATAGTATTATCTTTCGGCGAAGCTGGAAGACTAGCCATTAATGTGGCAATCACCCAACCGATAGTTAGTTGGGAGGAGGGGTAGCCGGTTACCCCTCTCACTCGCACACCAGTGAAACCAAGTCACTTTTTTATTGTAGGCAGGACTTACGGGGGATAGGTGATGGCGGGACAATTTGTATAAATAGCTACAGGTTTGTATCGTTAGGAAAAATACAAATTACTTCTAAATTTGTCATTTGTTTTGACACTTCATAATATATATATATATATATATATATATATATATATATATATATATATATATATATATATATATATATATATATATATATATATATATATATATATATATATATATATATACTTCATATTTTTATCTCTTATTTCACTCTAGGTCTCCACATTAGCCAATATTGTTGGTACTACTACTGTTGCATATATTTTCTTTCTCACTTCCAATACCATTTTTCCTACTTTTCTCATATCTCCATATTTTTTTTTTATTTCTTGGGTCATATAGGTCACTCTGGCTTCTTTTAACTGATACTCAATTCTTTGTTTCCTTTTAGGTAGGAAGGTTAGGGGGTGAGGCATAGCGTTTGCAACAGCGCCTCTAAAGATTACCTTCTTATGCTGTTTTGTATTTTCCTCCACATCAGGTTTAATACTTTTTTTCTGTATTTGTTTTACTAAATAAATTAATTCTACTATTTTCTTTAGGTCTTCCCCGTATGGTTGTTGAAGCTCAATTATTACATTCCTTTCCTTTCTATACTCCAAGAAAAAAAATTTAAAATTTTCTTCCTCATATTCCCGAAAATTACAGTTTACATTCCCCCATAGATCTATTTACAATGTTTAGTTTTAACGTATTAGTTCTTGCTTTAAAACTTTCACTGAAGTAAATGTATTGTCATATATTTCTTCTTTAATTTCTTTCCTCCACATTCTATAGATTTCTAAGCTCACTTTACTTTCTATTTCTTCTTTCCACTTTTCAGTATCCCACTTTCTGGTTTCGGATTTTATTTCTGTCTTGTTCCTTCTTTTTATCTGCCTTATGTCTAGACTTAATTCTTCTGAGTACTTTGCAGATTGTTTCCACCATCTTCCCTCTTTTTCTTGGATGTCTAGGATAATTGCTTTCAGTATTTCCTTCTTCCCATTCAGGGTACGATTTATGTACTGCAAGTTCCCATCCATAACTCTTGCTTTCATAGAAGATGCACATATCTTTCCTCTTGAAGTAGTATTAGCTGTAATTTTAGTGGCACCTAAAATTTTTCTATATACCCCATTCTCTTTCCTTTGTAGTCTC
Source organism: Palaemon carinicauda (assembly GCF_036898095.1). Classification (NCBI taxonomy): domain Eukaryota; kingdom Metazoa; phylum Arthropoda; class Malacostraca; order Decapoda; family Palaemonidae; genus Palaemon; species Palaemon carinicauda. Next base: position 25,831,484 of record NC_090765.1, read on the forward strand.
TATATTACAGTTTCTGTTAGATTTATATTTACTTCATAGAAAATAGATGGTAAAGCAATACTTTTCCAAAGTGTTTTCCTATTATCACTTTATTGTAATTTTTCTCTAATATTGAATGTTAAGTTAGCTAGTTTTTGTGCTTTTTCTAGCATTACCCTTTTCGGAGTTTTAAATGTTCCTATTACTGTCTAGCTTAATTCCTAAGTATGTTAAACTTTCTACCACTTTGATTCCCTCTACGTGATCTGGCTTTTCTTTCATGTTGTAAATCATATTACTCTTTCTTCTTTATTTATTTCTACTTCACATTTTTACCAGTTTCTACTAATAGTTGGATGCTGCGCTTCTCACTATCTATATCCGCTGCAATCACTAAGGCATCATCTGCAAAAAAAAAAAATAATGATTCTATCTCTATTGTCTCTAAAACCGTTTCCTTCCTCTTTTATTTTCTTCATGACAGTATACGTAATTAATTTAAAAAGTGAAGTTGATCCTGTGCAACCTGTTTTATTCCGCTCGTAACCTCCACTTCTTATTCTATATTTTCTCCTAAATCAGTGCCTGTGGTATCTCCTTGATAAATATTCGCAACTGCACTTGTGATTTTTGGTGTTAATTCTATATTCTTTTCAAAATTCTACAAATACCTCCCTTTATACCGAGTCGAATGCTTTACTAAAGTCTATAGCAGTTATATGAGGGGTTTCTTGTTTCTATAGCTCTCTGCTACACAATACTGTAATTCAAAGCTATTGTCCTCTATCCTGCCTCCGGTAAATCCTGCTTGGCATTCATCATCTCTCATTCATTCTTATGTGATTTTCTATTTTCTCTTCCATCATCATCATGCATATTTTATATGAAATATTTACTAGAACCATAGGTCTTAGGTCTTCAGCTATTGCCCTTCTTCTCGTTTCAACCATCTTAATTCTTGACTTCTTCCACGTAATTGGTTTTTGTTTTTCAACCAATTCATTTCGGTAACATTTCCGTAAGGTTCCAAGACATTGTGACGGTGCCGAGAGAGGGTTGTGAACTCAAAGGCAGGAAGGATTCAACTGAGTTGTTTATTAAGGAACACTCTCCTTTATATACAAAACCTCAAGGCAACAGGACATAACCTGTTTGAGAGACAGACAATGTTACAGAGAAAAACCGGAGACATGATCATTCAGGTTCTTTTTAGTGCGAGGGAAGAGCGCAGATACAAGCATAATATATACAAAATAATTATGTACAATTGTGTGACACACGGTTGGTACATGGCTCGCCCCCTAAAAATGACATACTGTACATGTTAAATAGGGCGCCCTGATCTAGAGAGGCGAACTGTAGGCGGGTCATCTGGCAGAAGATAAGCAGGTTTTAGACGATCAATGGAGACCCAGTCTTCTTCGCCCCGAATGTTTAGGAGGAATGCTTTCGGACTGCGTCGGATCACAAAGAAAGGGCCCGTGTAAGGGGGCGTTAGTGGTGGCTTGCTGGTGTCGTTGTGCAGGAAGACGTGCGTTGCAGAGTGCAAGTCCGTTGGTATGTGATGCTTCGCTGGGGGCTTGTAAGTCTGGCGGCAAGGAGTAAATTTTCCCACGACGTGATGTATGCGCTGGAGATCGTCGGAGGAGGTTGTAGAAGGAAAAAATTTGGCAGGGACGACCAACGGGTCGCCATACACCATTTCAGCTGCCGAGATATCGAGGGCATCTTTAGGAGTGGTCCTTAGTCCCAGGAGGAGCCAGGGAAGCTGAGTAAACCAGTTGCAATCCTTGCAGCGGGACATCAAAGCTGCTTTGAGGGTGCGATGAAAACGTTCAACCATTCCATTGGCAGCGGGGTTGTAGGCCGTTGTCTGATGTAGGGTGATGCCCAGGAGATTCGCTAATGACGTTCACAATTGAGATGTGAAAGTGGTTCCCCTGTCAGAAGTAATATGCTCAGGGATACCGAATCTTGAAATCCATCCAGAGAGTAAGGCAGATGTACATGAGGCGGACGTTGCAGTTTCCATGGGAATGGCTTCAGGCCAACGAGTGGAGCGGTCGATGATGGTAAACAGGTAACGATGTCCTTGTGATGTGGGTAGGGAGCCTACAACGTCGACGTGAATGTATGCGAAACGACGCTGAGGCTGAGGAAAGGTGCCCACTACTGAATCCGTGTGTCGATGTACTTTGGAAGTTTGGCAAGAAGTACAGGTGCGGACCCAATCCTTAGCATCCTTAGAAATGCTGTGCCAAATGAACTTTGCCTTCAGCAGCTGTGCAGTAGAACGGCACGAGGGATGTGAAAGGCCGTGAATGAAATCAAACACCTGTCGGCGCATGGGAGCAGGAATCCAAGGTCGCGGTCTACCAGTACTGACGTCACAGAGGAGGGTGGTGTTGGAGTCTTCGAGGGGAAAGTCTTCCCAACGGAGGGACGTGCAGGATGTCCTACAAGCTTGATACTCTGGATCCTGTCGTTGGGCTTCAGCCAGGGCGTTGTAATCCAATCCCAGTTGAACGGCAGCCAACGCGTTTCTTGACAGGGCATCGGCAATGGGATTCATTTTCCCAGAGACGTATTGGAGGGTGCAATTGTATTCAGCCACGGCGGAGAGATGTCGGCGTTGACGGGCGGACCAGGCGTCAGACTGCCGAGTGAAGGCATGCACCAGAGGCATGTGGTCTGTGCAAATGACGAAGGGCATACCTTCTAAGAAATTGCGAAAGTGACGGACAGCCAAGTGCACCGCCAGCAATTCTCGATCGAAGGTAGAATAACCCGATTCTGCCTTGGACAGTTTTCTGCTGAAGAAGGCCAATGGGCGGGGCGAGCCTTTGACCACCTGCTCGAGTACTGCACCAATAGCGACGTCGCTGGCATTGGTGGAGAGAAGGAGAGGGGCGTGTGGGATAGGAAAAGTGAGAGCCGCAGCAGTTGATAGGGCCTTCTTTGCATTGCAGAAGGCTGCTTCTTGAAGGGGACCCCACTTCAGGTCCTTTGGCTTGCCCATGAGGGAGGCGTAGAGGGGAGCAAGAGTGGCGGCAATGGCTGGCAGAAAACGGTGATAATAGTTGATCATACCCAAGAATTCCTGCAGAGCTTTGACGGTCGAGGGCACGGGGAAGTTCTGACCAGCTGCTACCTTCTCAGGGAGGGGGTGGACACCTTCAGGAGTGATGCGGTGCCCTAAGAACGACACTTTGTTGGCGCCAAAGGTACACTTGTCGTACCAGACTACAAGGCCGTTTTGTTGCAGGCGGTCGAGCACGATGCGCAGGTGACGGAGGTGTTCCTCTTTTGAGGAGGAGAACACAAGTATGTCGTCCACATAACATACACAGAAAGGGAGGTCCCCTAAGATGCCATCCATGAGACGTTGAAACGTGGACCCAGCATTACGAAGGCCAAAACAGGAGTAATTGAAGGTGTATGTACCAAACGGAGTGGTGATGGCAGTCTTGGGGATGTCTTCTGGGTTCATAGGCACCTGATAATACCCCTTCAGGAGATCGAGCGTAGAGAAAACCTTTGCTTTGTGCAGGTAGGAGGTCACGTCGGCAATGTTTGGGAGGGGGTAGTGATCCGGTTCTGTTTGCATGTTCAGGCGCCTGTAATCCCCGCACGGACGGAGGGAGCCGTCTTTCTTCAGAACGATGTGTAAGGGTGACGACCATGGGCTGGAGGCCTTTTGGCAAAGGCCCATTTCCTCCATTTCGGCGAACATCTGTTTGGCGGCTGCCAATCGTTCCGGTGCCAGACGTCTGAATTTTGCGAAGACTGGGGGTCCCGTCGTCTTGATATGGTGATAAATACCGTGCTTGGCAGGAACCGTGGGCGTTTGGCGAAGTTCTGGACGGAAAACTTCCGGGTACGACGTGGGTGCGCTAATGTGGAGAGCGCGGTTAGAGGGGGCGGGTTGAAGAGGTGTCGACAAGTACGAGTCTGCGTTAACCAATCGTCGGTAGGCGACATCGACCAGAAGGTGGAAATAAGAGAGGAAATCCGCACCGAGGATTGGCATGGGGACGTCAGCAACGAGAAACTTCCAATTGAATCTAGCGTTTCCGAATGATAATGTGAGGTTCTCGTAACCGTAGGTGGGTATCGCAGATCCGTTGGCAGCTACCAAGCGGACGTCGGCAGATGTAGACAGACTACGTCGTGTCTACCAAAAATCGCACGCCCGTTCCTGCATCCTGAAAAAAGAAAAGATTAGAAACACGGGAGGCTACCGACACGAGCGATGGCCTACTAACACGTTTTTTGGCCACTGACAATCCTCGGCACATTTCTTCGCAGTTGCCCCGAATCTGAAGTGGTACAGTAGTAGCAAAACTGCGGCGGATGGGAGGTAGTAAGTGGCTGTAGAAGTCGTTTGTTGGGGCGCGAGCGATTGGTGGGTGGTGGGCGGCTTTGTCTCTGCTTCGGCACGTCACGGTGTGGGCGTGTATGTCCTACGGCATTCATGTCAGCTTCAGTTGACGTTGAATAGGCATCCTCTTCGTCAGGGGTGGAGGCGTTGATGGAGGTCTTGAAGTGGCTGTCCATAAGGACGTCGGCTTTGGTCATCAAGTCCTTTATGGGTAAACTATCGACATCGGGTATGGCAGCACGTACAGGTCCAGGTAAACGGCGTATCCAAAGGGCACGAAGTAGGTTCACCTCACGAGGAGAGCCGTCTGCGGCAAGTTGAAGGCAAGCGATACTGGTCCTTTCCCTGAGGGCAAGCGAAGCCCTTTGGTCCCCCAACGGTTGTTGCGAGAGCTGAAAAAACTTTGCTACACGGGCGGCTGGCGACGGCGAGTACTGCTGCAGAAGGTATGTTTTGAGGGCGTCATACGCTATTGGCGTGTCTCCTTGTTCACAAAGCCAGTCGGATATTTCCGGGAAGGTGTCCTCGGGTATCGCCGCGAGAATATAATCTGCTTTGGTGGTTGAGCGAGTGACGCCGTTGATGCGAAACTGGACTTCTGCGCGCTGAAACCAAGCAAATGCGTCTCCGCTGGCGAACGGTGAAAGTTTCAATGGGGTGGCCGCTGTAGTAGAGTCCGTCATAGTACCAACGATGGAGGGGCGAGGGAGGTGGGGGTGGAAGGCAGTGGGAGCGAGTCGACTTCCGGGGTCACCAATGTGACGGTGCCGAGAGAGGGTTGTGAACTCAAAGGCAGGAAGCAATCAACTGAGTTGTTTATTAAGGAACACTCTCCTTTATATACAAAACCTCAAGGCAACAGGACATAACCTGTTCGAGCGACAGACAATGTTACAGAGTAAAACCGGAGACATGATCTTTCAGGTTCTTTTTAGTGCGAGGGAAGAGCGCAGATACAAGCATAATATATACAAAATAATTATGTACAATTGTGTGACACACGGTTGGTACAACATGTTTTGCTTTTACCTAGTGCCTAGTAGAGCTCGAGTTTAAGGCCATCCGGTCCTGTTGCTTTTTTGCCTTTAGTTTTCCCTTGCAATTCTTTACTTTTTCTATTGCGATATTGGATTTTTCATTTGTTTTGTTTTCCCTTGTGTTACCAATACAGTCATAATGTTCTCTAAGTACAGTATGTCTTCATCATTTAGCTAGGTTCCTTGTTTTCCATAAAGTTGTATTGCCTTGCCATGGGGTTTCTGTCTGTTCCTTATTCTGTCAATGTTTTCCCAGTTTTCATATTTTATCCATTTTTATTTCTTCTGTTACCTATTTTCAAAATATTGTAATTTCCTTCTTTACCAGTTCTGGGACTTCTCTCTTCGTTTGATCATATATCTCCTCTAATACCCTTTTTACATCGATATTGGATTAATGTCTTTTCTCTCTGTTTAAATTCTTCATTTCCTTTATTCCTTTTCTTATTTCATCATCACGGGCTGCCCAGCGGCAAGAGCCCGTTTCTTACGTAAGGTAAGGCAATCTACACACACACACACATTTCATCGCCGATCAAGGGTTGCTCATGTACCTGTTCTTCAGTAAGTACTTTCCTTTTGTATACTTTTGCCATTTTTTCTTATGCGGCCTCTTTGAGTCTTAGCAATAAACTCAGGGACGAAGCCGAGTATTACCTCTCCCCATCCCCTTGAATGGGAGATGTTGCCTGATAGACCATGCAATTTGCTAATTCTCTTAGCTGAAGTCAAAGCAAGTAGGAACACCGTCTTCAGGATAAGGTAGCAGTCTGTTGCCTGGGGTAATGGTTCGTCAGGGGGACCCTTCAGAGACTGAAGGACCCGAACCACGTTCCAAGGAGGAGGTCTAACTTCTGACTGGGGACAAGTAATCTCATAATTCCATTTAAAGAAAGTGCCAATGAGGAGGATATATCTACTCCCTTCAGTTTATAGGCAAGTCTTAAGGCTGAGAGGTAGCCTTTGGTTGCCAAAAACGAAAGGAGCATTTCTTCCTAAAGGTGTACAAGGAACTCCGCTATTGTTGGAATAGAATCATCGAGGGGAATGATAACACTTCCATAACACCAGCCACAGAAAAGAGACCACTTAGCCTGGAAGACTTCAGCATCTGAGGTGTTTAGACATCCTTTCCTCAACTCATTCATTCTAGTCTTACACCAGGTAACATCTGCCCTCGACAGACAGCTACATATCCTTCATGGGAGCTGAAGTGTTTGTGGCAATATTCTGTGCAGCCACCACAGGACCTATCGAGAAAGTATCAAGGTTCCCGTGGGTTACGTCCTCCAGGTAGTGGGCTGTGAATGTGCTTTGAAGTTTCCACATGTCAGCTTGTAACACCTGCGTAACAGAGAAGCTCTTTTTAAACCCCATGGATGTGCTAACACCCCTGACATCATGGGCTCTAAGTCTACAGTTAGGAGGAGTGGTTTCTGAATAGAGCCCGCTCAATTACTTGTCTAATCCAAGACGAGATTGAGTTCTTGGTAATCCTCCTTTTGACTCTTCCCCTACTTACAGAGTCAGTTACAGTGGAACCTCTACATCCGAACGTATCTACATCCAAATTTTCCAACATCCGAAGTAAAATTTGAGCTAATTTTTTACTCTACACCCAAATTTTATTTCGACACACGAAGTAAGCAATTTTCGTCGTACTGGTTGTATCCGAATTTTTCGACACGCGAAGTACAATTCGAACACGTTCCAACTCTACACCCGAATGTTTTTTTCGACACCCGAAGTAAACAATACTCGTACGCGTAATCGGTGCTCATAGCGCCTGAAGTGTTTTTTATTTCCGCCGATAGAAGGCAGCACATCGACCTCGGAGGGACGCTCAATTAGCGCGGCTTTGGTCAGTCCTCTGTTCTCATCGACTTCTTGCGGTTGTGCTCTGTGCGTTCTGATATTAACTCTGTTTTAATCGTGATTTTTTACGTGCATCCTTTAACGGTAATTTACGTAAAGTATGGGTCCTAAAAGGCTTAATTTTGCCAGTGGTAGTGGTGAAAAAAGGAAGAAGGAAATGCTTTCTATAGAAATTAAGCAGGAAATTATTGAAAAACATGAGCGTGGCATCCGCGTGAGTGAACTTGCTAAACAGTATGGCCGTAATATGTCGACGATCTCGACAATCCTTAAACAGAAGGAAGCTATTAAAGCAGTGAAACCTTCTAAGGGGATCACTATAATTTCCAAACGCCGTACCCCTATCATAGAAGAGATGGAACGACTTCTACTAGTGTGGATTAAGGATAGAGAGATCGTCGGCGACACCATCACCGAGACAGTTATCTGCGAGAAGGCGCACGCCATCTTTACGGACTTGAAGGAGGAGAGCTCTGGGGGTGATGCTGGGGAGAGTTCAACCGAGCCTTCCTCAGATGATTTCAAGGCATCTCGTGACTGGTTCGAGAAATTTAAGAAACGGTCCGGGATTCATTCAGTTGTTCGCCATGGAGAGGCTGCTAGTGCGGACACAAAGGCTGCAGCTGACTTTGTCAAGAACTTCGAAAAGATCGTGCAGGAAGAAGGCTACGTAGAGCAGCAGGTGTTTAATTGTGATGAAACCGGGCTGTTTTGGAAGAAGATGCCGAGTCGAACCTACATCACTGCCGAAGAGAAGAAATTGCCTGGGCATAAGCCAATGAAGGATCGGTTTACTCTTGCCCTATGTGCCAACGCTAGCGGGGACTTTAAAGTCAAGCCCTTACTGGTTTACCATTCAGAGAACCCTAGGGCCTTTAAAGCACACAACGTCGATAAGGATCAGCTTCATGTTTTCTGGCGATCCAACTCGAAGGCCTGGGTAACTAGGCAATTCTTTGTGCAATGGGTAAACCAGGTTTTCGGCCCTTCTGTGAAGAAGTGTCTTCATGAACAGAAATTGCCTTTAAAGTGCCTGCTATGCCTTGACAATGCACCCGCTCACCCCCCGGACTTGAAGATGATATCGTCGATGAATTCAAGTTCATAAAGGTGCTGTATCTTCCACCGAATACCACCTCTATCCTCCAGCCCATGGACCAGCAAGTCATCTCTAATTTTAAGAAGCTGTACACCAAGCACTTATTTAAGCAGTGCTTTAATGTCACGCAAAGCACCAACTTAGCTTTGCGTGAATTTTGGAGGAGCCACTTCAACATCGTGCACTGCTTGAAGATCATAGATCAGGCTTGGGTGGGATTAACTCGACGGACCCTCAATTCTGCCTGGAAGAAGCTGTGGCCTGATGCAGTTTCTCCCCAAGATTTCGAGGGTTTTGACCCCGAACCTGATCCCGTGGTCGGTGCAGCGGAAGCCGTAGAGGAAATCGTCTCCCTTGGCAAGTCCATGGGTCTGGAGGTCAACGCAGATGATGTTACGGAACTCGTCGCCGAACATCACGACGAACTGACGACGGATGAGCTCAAGGAACTCCATGCTATGTCGGAGCACATGAGTGATGACGAGGAAGAGAACGAGGAGGTAGAACATGTGTTAGGTTCAGCGCAAATAAAAGAGGTGTTAGGAAAATATCAAGACGTGGTCGACTTCATCGACAAATACCATCCAAAGAAATTGCAGGTTTGTCGTGTAGTTTCTCAATTCGATGATGTTAGCCTAACTCACTTTCGAAACATTCTGAAAAGCCGTACCAAGCAATTATCTATCGATGCTTTCTTTAAAAAAAACTGCGAAGCGAACTCGCGATGAAGAGGATGTAAGTGAACCGAAGAAAACGGCAAAGAGTAAAGCGGAAGAAAGTGAAACACAGAAAACGGAAAAGAGTGAAGCAAAAGAAATTCAGTCAATTTTAAATGTAAGTGATAGTGATTAAAATTACGTAATCATCAAAGAGAAAAAAAGAAAATGTAAAAAAAAAAATATAAAATATAAAAATAAAAAAAAAAATAAGCTAAGTTATGTTAAAGTTCACTTAGTGTAAGTTAGAATAAGTTATGGTAGTGTTACGTTTATCGTAGTTAACCTCTCTACCTCCTCGCCGTCCGTCCGTCTCCTCTCTCCTCTCTGCGTAGCGAAGACGAACAACACCTGCGCTGGAGTTTCTAAGGTAAAGTGACACTAAAAACCCGTTTCTTATTTATCATTTTTTGCTAATTCTTCTTATTTACATGTCTATTCTTTGTATTTACATGTCTATTATCTAATTTAGTGTTCATTATTCTCATGGGAAAATTATGTGTGGTAGTTTATTAAGAAGTTATCATAGGTTTTTGGGCTCAACCACGGATTGATCCTATTTCAATGTATTCTTATGGGAAAATTCGTTTCGACATCCGAACATTTTCTACATCCGAAGTTGGTTCTGGAACGGATTAAATTCGTATGTAGAGGTTCCACTGTACTTGTGAACAAGCCCCAGGGGTTCATTTAATATATTTACTCAGCACCTTCACAGGGCAGAGTAACAGCTGATCTAGGTCATCAATTACAGAATGGAGACTCTCAATCCGGATGGGCCCAAATCCAGGATCCACTACATCCGAATTTTGAGTCTTGGCTGCAAACTCGGGGACGAAGCCGAGTGTCACTTGCACCCACGCCCTTGAATGGGCGATATCATGGGACAAACCATGTAGCTCACTGATTCTTCACAGAGGACAGAGCTAACAGAAAAACCATCTTAAAGGACAAGTCCCAGTCTGATGTCTGACTTGTAGTACACAAACTATATTCCAAGGAGGAGGTCTCACTTACAATTGATGGCATGTGCACTCAAAACTTCGTATGAGGAGTGACATTTCTGTCAAGGAGGAAATGTTAACGCCTTTCAGTCTAAAGGTGAGGCTCAAGGGTGAGCGGTAGCCTTTAATCACTGAGACTGAACAGTTTTTCTTCCCTGAGGTAGGCTACAGTAAAAGCTCTACTATCACAGGAATAGTGGCACTGAGAGGCGTGATACCCCTTACACAACACCAATCACAAAAGATGGACCACTTCACCTGATAAACGGCTGAAGACGAATCCCGGAGGTATCCTGTCATGAGTTGCTGGATAACCTTCAGGTGTGAAGCCATAGTGAAGCTACTGCTTTGGGGTAGATCTTTACTTATGGTTATCTGAGTAGATCAGGAAGTGAAGGGAGCTCCCTCAGTGCTTCTGTGAGCAGATGAAGAAGGCCAGGAAACCATTCTACATGCTGCCACATCGGCAACCATTAGGGTCATCAAGAGATCTTCCAATGCCCTTACCTTGTTCAGTAGCCTCCTTACTAGGCAGCAGGGGGGAATGCATATATGTCCATATTGTCCCACAAGTGTTGGAAGGTGTATTGCCAGACTGCGTGGGGGATCTAGTACTGGGGAGCAGTATACCGGGAGCTTCCAGTTGAGGGACGTCGCAGACAGGTCGATCGTCAGCAAACCCCACAAAGTCAAGACTTTGTTAGCTATCTGATGTTTCAAAGGCCAATCAGAGCCAAATATCTGAGTCCTCCTGCTCAGATTGTCTGCCAAAATGTTTCTCTAGAGAGAGCTACCGAGTTGTCTTACATGTATCTTATCATTTCCACAACTAGATGGCAGAGGGGCTGCGAAAACGCACCTCCTTATCTGTTTAAATATGTCACTAGTTGAGCATAATCAAGGAAGAATCAGTGAAGCAACTCTGTACTGTAATTGGGCACAGACTTCATAAAAATGTAGTGGGAGACATACTGTAGTGCTTGTAATACTCTTTCCAAGAACCAGACCTAAGAGCATCTATCACAGATGGTGGCCATGACTAAACAGGATTTTCATTAGGAAATACGTAGCACAACCGCTGAAGAGCTTTGTTAACAAATTTCAAGAAAAAATTATCAAAAGGGGTGATTAAAATAAATCTGGATTCTGACAGGTCAAGTCGAAGTATAGATCTGTCAAAACGGGAGAGGGAAAATTAGACATTAGGATGCATGCGTAAACAGGTCATGGACAAAAGAATCATCAAGCAAAGTGCCCGCCAAAATCTAATAGCCAATACTAATGCATATAGAGAAGGTACTTTGTTTCCTTTGGAGCACAAAGCTCAGAGGTTGGAGCTACAGCACATTTAGGAAAAAACTGTCACAGTAGGCAATGGGGAGGAGTTAAGTAGGCTAGGAACAAACATAAAAACACAACAAGAGGTACTCTTAAAAACACTGGGAACATCAACAAAGAATTTAGAAAAATTTTTGTATGATTTTACATTAACACAATTTTCTCAACACGATTTCAATCAGCACACCAGTATTTCAATAAAAAATGACTAGTACATTAGTTTAAACCAATAATAACCGAGGTAATCAAATTCTAATTCAGTAGAATTGATAATTAACAACGGAATACTATCCCACAGTACTAAGTCACGTAGCCAAACATGTTCCACTTGTCAGAACAAAGGAACAATGAGATAATGTTTAATCGCGAGCAAAACAAGCAATCGGCAGAAAAAGAACCAATAAATCAATAGTTCAATTAAGTTAGGCGGTAGTAAGAGAATGAACACTTACAAACAACTTAATAGAAAATTGGATGAAATGTCCCGTTTTGTGTCTCCAGAAGTCATGGCGAACAAAATGTCAGATATTTTTACCATGTTTCATTAATATTACTCGGTAGTCAACCCACCATAACTAAAAACATATGGATTTCAGCTACAAAGTATCATGAAAAAATGTTCAAAACACCTAAAAATAAACAATATTCCTATATTTTGAAATCATAAAAAATATTGCTTTAATATGAAAATTTACCAAAAATGTTATTTTCATTAGTAAAATAAATTTTTGAATATACTTACCCGATAATCATGTAGCTGTCAACTCCGTTGCCCGACAGAATTCTACGGGAGGGATACGCCAGCTATCACTATACTAGAAGGGGGTGTACTCACCAGCGCCACCTGTGGCCAGGTACTGCAGTACTTCTTGTTGACACCACCTCAATTTTTCCTCGGTCCACTGGTTCTCTATGGGGAGGAAGGGTGGGTCAATTTAAATCATGATTATCGGGTAAGTATATTCAAAAATTTATTTTACTAATGAAAAATGTTATTTTCATTAGTAAAATAAATTTTTGAATATACTTACCCGATAATCATGTAGCTGTCAACTCCGTTGCCCGACAGAATTCTACGGAAGGGATACGCCAGCGATCGCTATACAAGAGGGGGGTGTACTCACAAGCGCCACCTGTGGCCAGGTACTGCAGTACTTCTTGTTGACACCACTTCAATTTTTCCTCGGTCCACTGGTTCTATGGGGAGGAAGGGTGGGTCAATTAAATCATGATTATCGGGTAAGTATATTCAAAAATTTATTTTACTAATGAAAATAACATTTTTCAATATTAAACTTACCCGATAATCATGTAGCTGATTCACACCCAGGGAGGTGGGTGAAAACCAGTGTACATGTATATCAAGAAGCTAAGTATCCCGTATTTCATATTATCAGTTATTCAAAATAACAATGAAATTACAAGTACCTGGTAAGGAAGTCGACTTGAGCCATTACTCTGCCTTAAATAAGTTCGTCTTCCTTACTGAGCGCAGCGTTCCTCTTAGGAGGCTGAACAACTCTAAGGTGCTGAAGTATCAAGGGCTGCAACCCATACTAAAGGACCTCATCACAACCTTTAACCTCGGCGCTTCTCAAGAAAGAATTGACCACCCGCCAAATCAACAAGGATGTGGAAGGCTTCTTAGCCGACCGTACAACCCATAAAAAGTATTCAAGAGAAAGGTTAAAAGGTTATGGGATTATGGGAATGTAGTGGCTGAGCCCTCGCCTACTACTGCATTCGTTGCTACGAATGGTCCCAGGGTGTAGCAGTACTCGTAAAGAGACTGGACATCTTTGAGATAGAATGATGCGAACACTGACTTGCTTCTCCAATAGGTTGCATCCATAACACTCTGCAGAGAATGGCTCTGTTTGAAGGCCACTGAAGTAGCCACAGCTCCCACTTCATGTGTCCTTACCTTCAGCAAAGCAAGGTCTTCTTCCTTCAGATGAGAATGTGCTTCCCTAATCAGAAGCCTGAATAGTAAGAAACTGAGTTCTTAGAACTTGGAAAAGAAGGTTTCTTGATAGCACACCATAAGGCTTCTGATTGTCCTCGTAAAGGTTAAGACCTTTTTAGATAGTACCTAAGAGCTCTAACTGGGCAAAGTACTCTCTCCAGTTCATTCCCCACCAAGTTGGACAGGCTTGGGATCTCGAACGACTTAGGCCAAGGACGTGAAGGAAGCTCGTTTAGCAAAAACCAAGCTGCAAGGAACATGTAGCCGTTTCAGATGTGAAAACAATGATCCTGCTGAAGGCGTGGATCTCACTTACTCTTTTAGCTGTTGTCAAGCACACGAGGAAAAGAGTTTTTAATGTGAGGTCCTAAAAAGAGGCTGATTGGAGAGGTTCAAATCTTGATGACATAAGGAACCTTAGGACCACGTCTAGATTCCAGCCTGTAGTGGACAACCGACGTTCCTTTGAGGTCTCAAAAGACCTAGGGAGGTCCTGTAGATCTTTGTTGGTGGAAAGATCCAAGCCTCTGTGGCGGAAAACCGCTGCCAACATACTTCTGTAACCCTTGATCGTAGGAGCTGAAAGGGATCTTACTTTCCTTAGATATAACAGGAAGTCAGCAATCTGGGTTACAGTGGTACTGGTTGAGGAAACTGCATTGGTCTTGTACCAGCTACGGAAGACTTCCCCTTGAGACTGATAGATTCTGAGAGTGGATGTTCTCCTTGCTTTGGCAATCGCTCTGGCTGCCTCCTTCGAAAAGCCCCTAGCTCTTGAGAGTCTTTCGAAAGTCTGAAGGCAGTCAGACGAAGAGCGTGGAGGTTTGGGTGTACCTTCTTTACGTGAGGTAGACGTAGAAGGTTCACTCCTAGAGGAAGAGTCCTGGGAATGTCGACCAGCCATTGCAGTACCTCTAAGAACCATTCTCTCGCGGGCCAGAGCGGAGCCAACCAACGTCAGCCGTGTCCCTTTGCGAGAGGAGAACTTCTGAAGTACCCTGTTGACAATCTTGAACGGCTGGAATGCATACAGGTCGAGATGGAACCAATCCAGCAGAAAAGCATCCACGTGAACTGCTGCTGGGTCTGGAATCGGAGAACAATACAACAGGAGTCTCTAGGTTATCGAGGTAGCGAACAGATCTATGGTTGGCTGACCCCACAGGGCCCAAAGTCTGCTGCAAACATTCTTGTGAAGGGTCCACTCTGTGGGGATGACCTGACCCTTCCGGCTGAGGTGATCTGCCATGACATTCATACCGCCCTGAATGAACCTCGTTACCAGCGTGAGCTTTCGATCTTTAGACCAGATGAGGAGGTCCCTTGCGATCTAGAAAAACTTCACGAAAGAGTCCCTCCCTGCTTTAAGATGTAAGCCAGGGCTGTGGTGTTGTCAGAGTCCACCTCCACCACTTTGTTAAGCTGGAGGGACTTGAAGTTTATCAAGGCCAGAAGAACCGCCAACAACTCCTTGCAATTGATGTGAAGAGTCCTTTGCTCCTGATTCCATGTTCCCGAGCATTCCTGTCCGTCCAAAGTCGCACCCCAGCCCGTGTCTGATGCGTCCGAGAGGAGACGGCGGTCGGGTTTCTGAACAGCCAAAGGTAGACTTCCTTGAGAAGAAAGCTGTTCTTACACCACGCGAGAGAAGACCTCCTCTCTTCGGAAACAGGAACTGAGACCGTCTCTAGCGTCATGTCCTTTATCCAGTGAGCAGCTAGATGATACTGAAGGGGGGGAGGTGGAGTCTCCCTAACACGATGAACAGGGCCAGCGATGAAAGTGTCCCTGTTAGACTCATCCACTACCTGACTGAGCATCGGTTCCTTCTCAGCATGCTCTGGATGCATTCTAGGGCTTGGAAGATCCTTGGGGCCGACGGAAAAGCCCGAAAAGCTCGACTCTGAAGATCCATACCCAGGGAGACAATGGTCTGGGATGGGACGAGCTGAGACTCCTCAAAATTGACCAGGAGGCCCAGTTCCTTGGTCAGATCCATAGTCCATCTGAGAATCTCCAGACAGCGACGACTTGTGGGAGCTCTTAAAAGCCAGTCGTCTGACGGAGCCGGACACAAGATCATGGTACTGCTGCACAGTCTGTGAACTGTCAACCATGGGGAAGCGAGGAAGTACAGTGACAACCCGAAGCTGTCTAGACTGTCTGGGTCGTACAGACAACTCCTTATCGGGTTGCTGAGGTTGCCGCACTGCGTCACAACAAGTCACTTCTGCTGGTTGTTGAACGTCTTCCCAGTGACACACTGACTCCGTAAACAAAAAATCCTCTAACAAGGACTAAGCTTGGACTGCATGTCTTGCAACACAGCTCAAGGTCTATGGGAGCAGGTGTGGTAACAGACGGGGTTAGCGACTGAAGTGGAACCGTTACCTTCCCTGGAAGCATGTTATGCTTAAATAAAAGTCCATATGAGGCTACGCAGCAAAAGCCTCCTCTCCAAATGACAGAGTCCTCAAGGGAATATCAGAAGGAGGGAGAAAAGCACTTTCTCATCTACAGGGACCATATCCGAGAAAAGCTAAGTTCTCTCAGTGAGGGTTTCACTGGTGCAAAAGCAGCAGACTAGAAGGCAACGTTATGAAACTGCTTGACAGTCTAGTGAGTTGGCAACAACCAAAGATGTGTGACTGAGAAGCATGCGGTAAGGTATGCAGAGCATGTTGTATGCAGAGCATGCTGTATGCAGAGCATGCTGTATGTAGAGCATGCTGTAAGGTAAGCAGAGCGTGTAACATTTCTCAGAAATTCCATGACCAGTGCTAGAGTGAGTAATATCGCATTACTGTCCATTGAAAGTGCACGTGCCGAGGGAATTGATTTAGACTGTTTTGTTGATGAATTTGATAGCCGGCATGATAATCGTAGAATTAAGCTGCACTAAATGTACTATAATCTACTTCACCTCAGGAAAGGGAAACTCGCCCTGTTGGCAACACTGCATTACTTCATGCATGCTTGCATGGGGTTTTAATATCAACATAATATTTACCTTACATTCATAACTCATGATTCATTTTTGTTTTGAAGATATTTTTGCCATATTTTGCGATTTTGTTAAAAAAATATATTGCAAGGAATACATATATATTTTTATATTAAGTAATACAAATAACCTCCATTATCATAATGTTTGTGTAGGCATACATGTATATGATTACAAATGCAAGTTATGAAAGTAATGAGGTGTTATTATTGTCATTTGTTATTTCCAAGTTGAATGGGAAGAGGCTCAAGTTGAGGAGAAAGTGGCAGATGCATGCGTTGAGGTGGCTGACTCATAGCATGTGGTTGCTGCCTCAAGAGTTGCGCTTGCTATAAGGGTTGCGGATGCGCAGTAGCAGGTTCCTGAGGAACGAGTTGAGGTTCCTGAGGTGTGAGCTGCGAGAGTTGAGGTAGCGGCTGCGCAGAACGCAGTTCTTGTCTCGCGAGTTGAGGTTCCTGAGGTGCTAGCCTAAGGAGTTGAGGCTCTCGCCTTGAGGAGGGTTGAGGTCGCTGCAGCGAGTGCTGAGGTGGCTGCCTCATTGATGGAAGAGGTTGTCGTACCTCAAGAGATTGTTGCCTCGCTGGTGGAACCGCAAGCGGAAGCGGAGGAAGTAAGGCATAAGATTCCTGCTCCCATTGCTGAGGTTGCCTTAAGGAAGGCGGAGGTTGCTGCACACCGCTGGTAACTGGCAACTCAGTACGCGGTAAGGTATCCTGAGGAACCTCAACATCGTACGCCTGGCAGCTGGACTGCGGTGAGGCGGAGCGATCGCAGGAGGAGGTGTAACCTTCTCAGCCTGACACTCACGCATTAAGACCGCAAGCTGTGACTGCATGGACTGCAGCAAAGTCATCTTGGGGTCGGCAGACGCTAAGGTCTGCTGAGGCAAAGCCTTAACAGAAGATGAGGTCTGTTGTGGCATCACCTTACCTCTCTTAGGAGGTGTGCAGTCACCTGATGACTGCGGAGAGTCAGAGCTAACCCAATGACTGCATCCGGGTTGTTGAACTCTAGAGGTCTGGACTTTACGTTTAAGAGGTCTTGAGACCTGAGTCCAGCGTTTTCTCCCCGAAATTTCTTCTGCAGACGAGTAAAATAAGGGCTCAATCGTCTGCGGGTGGGAGTGACGGTCTCTGTAAGACACGCCCGCAACCACCGAGGATACTTCTGTGCGCCGATCAAGGCCTGCCGAACCCTTTTGCCCTTCGACATTGCTTCTCCCCTGGGCTTGGGAGCTTGCAAGAGGTCCCGGACTGGGAGGACGACTGGCACGCACAGAAATACCCTCACGCACAACACTGACACACTTTGCGCTAATCACTTATCACTTTTGAATTTCTGTTTGCACTTATTTCACTGAACTCGAAACTTTAAGTGGTTTGTACCTGAAACACGCAATTCTATCCTTCCTTAAAAGTTAGTAATTGCGAAAACAGAATTACAATGTAACAGAAAATCTAATGAAAGATAAATAATTCAGTGGCTGGAAAGAGACTAAACACTAGATCAAATAAACTACGTTTAAAATCTCTCACCGCATAAAGCTTGAGAACAAGAATAAACTCTAGAAACGTTTACCTTCTTCCCCTAAAGAGACTAGGGAGAAGAGCAAAAACGATAACAACGTTATTCGCTTGAACGAAACGTTTATCCAGCTCTCTCTCCCTCCGTCTCTATCTCTCTCTCTCTCTCTCTCTTGACTTAGAACCTGAGAGAAGAGCCCAATCATATATACTCGTTAAAACATATTATTGTTAAAGGAAAAAAACTGAATGATTTCCTAAATAAAAAGTTCCTTTATTAGAATTAAAACCATTAAGCTAAGAAAGAATGAACAAAACGCTATAAACGGTTTACTCTTACTGCAACGTGACACCGTGAAAATTCTCTCTCTATCGTAACGATAGAGCGCAAGTTGAACGTTCTGAACGTCAACAACTGCAGAGACAAAACAAAACGTTAGTTCAACTTTGAAACAGTACGAGACTATCAAAGAAATTCTTTCAAAAACATTAAAATAGCATAATATGTTAACAGGTAAAACCGAAATGACGGGCTCAATGTTAATTAACTTCGGTACAAGAAAAGACCGCCCACTATTAGGAAAGGTCGAAAATAAACAAATATAAAAATATTTTAATAAATTTATAAAAAAGGAAGTTAATCGAAGAGGCCCATAAAAGGCGGAGAGATATAAAATAAATCTATAACTTTTGTTAAGCAAAATTAAGAAAGAGAGTCTATACTCTCTTAGACACCAACACTTCCGTCTAAGGGAAGGGTCGGCCATTTAAAGGTGAAAGAGAGTTCATACTCTCTTCGTCACCATAATTAATCAAATTAATTCCAAAAGCTAGCTAAGCTAATAATAAAACTTCCTGAATAGCGAAAGCTGAAATCTTAGAGCAATACTTCACCAAAAACCGTGAACAAAACTCCAAAATTATAAGCGTATCCATGAACGTCTTGCCGGAAGCACGACAGAGGAAAAATTGAAGTGGTGTCAACAAGAAGTACTGCAGTACCTGGCCACAGGTGGCGCTTGTGAGTACACCCCCCTCTTGTATAGCGATCGCTGGCGTATCCCTTCCGTAGAATTCTGTCGGGCAACGGAGTTGACAGCTACATGATTATCGGGTAAGTTTAATATTGAAAATAACATTTTTCAATATTAAACTTACCCGATAATCATGTAGCTGATTCACACCCAGGGGGGTGGGTGAAAACCAGTGTACATGACTAAAGGATAGCTAAGTATCCCGTATTTCATATAATCAGTTATTCAGAATAACAATGAAATAATAAGTACCTGGTAAGGAAGTCGACTTGAACCGTTACTCTGCCTTTAATAAGTTCGTCTTCCTTACTGAGCGCAGCGTTCCTCTTAGGAGGCTGAATCAACTCTAAGGTGCTAAAGTATACAGGGCTGCAACCCATACTAAAGGACCTCTACACAACCTCTAACCCAGGCGCTTCTCAAGAATGAATTGACCACCCGCCAAATCAAAAAAGGATGCGGAAGGCTTCTTAGCCTACCGTAACAACCCAAAAAACAACAATAAAAGCATTCAAGAGAAAGGTTAAAAAAGGTTATGGGATTAAGGGAATGTAGTGGCTGAGCCCTCACCTACTACTGCACTCGCTGCTACGAATGGTCCCAGGGTGTAGCAGTTCTCGTAAAGAGACTGGACATCTTTAAGATAAAATGATGCAAACACTGACTTGCTCCTCCAATAAGTTGCATCCATAATGCTCTGCAGAGAACGGTTCTTATTAAAGGCCATCGAAGTGGCTACAGCTCTCACTTCGTGGGTCCTTACCTTCAGCAAAGCAAGGTCTTCATTCTTCATGTGAGAATGGGCTTCTCTAATCAGAAGCCTTATATAATACGAAACTCCGTTTTTGGACATGGGCATCGAAGGTTTCTTGATTGCACACCATAAGGCTTCTGACTGTCCTCGTATAGGTTTTGACCTATTAAGATAATATTTCAGAGCTCTGACAGGGCAAAGAACTCTTTCTAGCTCGTTACCCACCATGTTGGAAAGGCTAGGAATTTCAAACGATCTAGGCCAAGGACGTGAAGGACGTTCATTCTTAGCTAAAAATCCGAGCTGTAAAGAACATGTTGCAGATTCGGATGTGAACCCAATGTTCTTGCTGAAGGCGTGAACCTCACTAACTCTCTTAGCTGTTGCAAGGCAGACGAGGAAAAGAGTCTTGAGGGTAAGGTCCTTGAAGGAAGCTGACTGGAGAGGTTCGAACCTAGGAGACATAAGGAACCTTAAGACTACGTCTAGATTCCAGCCTGGAGTGGATAAACGACGTTCTTTAGAAGTCTCGAAAGATTTAAGGATGTCTTGAAGGTCCTTGTTGGAAGAAAGGTCCAAACCTCTGTGGCGGAGAACTGAAGCCAACATACTTCTGTACCCTTTAATCGTAGGAGCCGAAAGGGATCTCTCATTCCTTAGATGTAATAGGAAGTCAGCTATTTGGGTTACAGAGGTATTGGTAGAGGAAACTGCATTGGCTCTACACCAGCTTCGGAAGACTTCCCACTTGGATTGGTAGACTCTACGAGTGGATACCCTCCTTGCTCTGGCAATCGCTCTGGCTGCCTCCTTCGAAAAGCCTCTAGCTCTAGCGAATCTTTCGACAGTCTGAAG
Organism: Palaemon carinicauda; assembly: GCF_036898095.1. NCBI lineage: Eukaryota > Metazoa > Arthropoda > Malacostraca > Decapoda > Palaemonidae > Palaemon > Palaemon carinicauda. The sequence continues at coordinate 25,852,049 of NC_090765.1, forward strand.
GTAGTCAGACGAAGAGCGTGGAGGTTTGGGTGTACCTTGTCTACGTGAGGTTGACGTAGAAGGTCCACTCTTAGAGGGAGAGTCCTGGGAACGTCGACCAGCCATTGTAGTACCTCTGTGAACCATTCTCTTGCAGGCCAAAGGGGAGCAACCAGCGTCAGCCGTGTCCCTTCGTGCGAGACGAACTTCTGAATGACTCTGTTGATGATCTTGAACGGTGGGAATGCGTAAAGGTCGAGATGGGACCAATTCAGCAGAAAAGCATCCACATGAACTGCTGCTGGGTCTGGAACTGGGGAACAGTACAACGGAAGCCTCTTGGTCATGGAGGTGGCAAACAGATCTATCGTAGGTTGACCCCACAAGGTCCAAAGTCTGTTGCACACGCTCTTGTGAAGGGTCCATTCCGTGGGGATGACTTGATCTTTTCTGCTTAGGCGATCTGCTGAGACGTTCATGTTGCCCTGAATGAACCTCGTTACTAGAGTGAGGTTTAGACTTCTTGACCAAATGAGGAGGTCCCTTGCTATCTCGTACAGGTTCCTCGAATGGGTCCCTCCCTGCTTGGAGATGTAAGCCAAGGCTGTGGTGTTGTCGGAGTTCACCTCCACCACCTTGCCTAGCAGGAGGGACTTGAAGTTCATAAGGGCCATATGAACTGCCAGCAGCTCCTTGCAGTTGATGTGGAGCGTTTCCTGTTCCCTGTTCCATGTTCCCGAGCATTCCTGTCCGTTCAAGGTCGCGCCCCAGCCCGAGTCTGATGCATCCGAGAAGAGATGAAGATTGGGGGTCTGAATCGCTAACGATAGGCCCTCCTTGAGAAGGAGGTTGGTCTTCCACCACAAGAGAGTGGTCTTCATCTCTTTGGTGACAGGAATAGAGACTGCTTCGAGCGTCAAATCCTTGTCCCAATGAGCTGCTAGATGGAATTGGAGAGGGCGGAGGTGGAGTCTCCCTAACTCGACGAACAGGGCTAACGATGACAGGGTCCCTGTTAGACTCATCCACTGTCTCACCGAGCAACTGTTCCTCTTCAGCATGCTCAGGATGCATTCTAGGGCTTGGCTTATCCTTGGGGCCGATGGAAAAGCCCGAAAATCCTGACTCCGAATCTCCATTCCCAGGTAAACTATGGATTGGGAGGGAATGAGCTGGGACTTTTCTAAGTTGACTAATAGACCCAGTTCCTTGATCAAGTCCAAAGTCCAGTTGAGACTCTCCAGACAGCGACGACTCGTGGAGGCTCTCAACAGCCAGTCGTCTAAATAAAGGGAGGCTCTGATGTCCGATAAGTGGAGGAATTTTGCAATATTCCTCATCAGATGCGTAAACACCATAGGAGCTGTGCTTAGGCCAAAACACAGGGCTTGGAATTGGTACACAACCTTTCCAAAAACGAATCTCAGGAAAGGTTGGGAGTCTGGATGAATAGGAACGTGAAAGTAAGCGTCTTTCAGATCCAACGAGAGCATCCAGTCCTCCTGCCTGACCGCTGCTAGGACCGACTTCGTCGTCTCCATAGTGAACGTCTGCTTGGTGACATAAGCATTGAGCGCGCTGACGTCCAGCACCGGTCTCCAACCTCCTGTCTTCTTGGCCACCAGAAAGAGACGGTTGTAGAAGCCCGGGGATTGATGGTCCCGGACTATAACCACTTCCTTCTTCTGTAACAGGAGCGACACCTCCTGGTGCAACGCTAGCCTCTTGTCCTTTTCCTTGTAGTTGGGAGAGAGGTTGATGGGAGAAGTGGTCAGAGGGGGTTTGCGGCAGAATGGTATCTTGTAACCCTCCCTTAGCCACCTGACAGACTGGGCGTCTGCACCTCTCCTTTCCCAAGCTTGCCAGAAGGTCTTGAGTCTGGCTCCTACTGCTGTCTGGAGAGGAGGAGAGTCAGTGTTTGCCTTTTGAAGTCTTGGGACCTTTCCTAGACCTGCTCCTGGAAGAGTCTGGACGGGAGCTTCCTCGGCTGGGGGCTCTGCCACGAAAGGGCGGAATAAACCTTGTAGCAGGAGTATCAGCCACTGGGGTGCGGTAAGTCCTGGGAACTGAGGGAGCAACCTTAGCCTTACGAGCTGAAGAGGCCACAAGATCATGATCATGAGTGTCCTTCTGAATCAGGGCCGCAGACAAATCCTTGATAAGCTCTTCGGGGAACAAGAACTTAGAAAGCGGAGCAAAAAGGAGTTGAGACCTTTGACAAGGTGTGATGCTGGAAGAAAGAAAAGTGCAAAGTTGCTCCCTTTTCTTAAGAACTCCTGAAACAAACATTGAAGCAAGCTCGCCGGACCCATCCCGAATTGCTTTATCCATGCAGGACATTAAAAGCATGGCTGAGTCCTTGTCCGCAGGGGAGGTCTTCTTGCTCAGGGCCCCCAGGCACCAGTCGAGAAAATTGAAAATCTCAAAGGCACGAAATACACCCTTTAGGAAGTGGTCTAAGTCGGAAAAGGTCCAGCAGACCTTAGAGCGCCTCGTCGCTGATCTACGAGGAGAGTCGACCAAACTTGAGAAATCAGCCTGGGCAGAGGCAGGGACTCCCAAGCCTGGTTCCTATCCTGTGGCATACCATACGCCCGCCTTAGAAGTGAGCTTAGTAGGTGGGAACATAAAGGAAGTCTTCCCTAGTTGCTGTTTGGACTGCAACCAATCCCCTAATATTCTTAAAGCTCTCTTAGAGGATCTAGCAAAGACGAGCTTAGTATAGGCTGACTTAACCGGTTGCATGCCCAGCGAAAACTCAGATGGAGGAGAGCGGGGGGTAGCAGAAACAAAATGGTCCGGGTATACCTCTCTGAAAAGAGCCAGGACCTTACGAAAGTCAATGGGTAGAGGAGAAGACTTGGGTTCCTCCACGTCCGAAGAGGGATCTAGGTGCGCAGCTTCCTCCTCAGAAACCTTATCACCAGAGTGTAGCGAAGTGAGAGGTAAAGTAACAGCGGTATGCTGAACAGCAGAATCTGAACAAGCGGGTGCATAAACACTTGTGGTTTCATCCTCAAGTCTCTGTTGCTGAGTTAAAACCTGAGGTTCAGGCTGCAAAGACTGGTCAAGAAGAGTGGAGGAAGGTAGGCGCATGGGCTGAGGTGGCTGACTCCTAGCATGAGCTTCCTGTCTCAAGAGTTGCGCTTGCTGCAAGGGTTGCGGATGCGCAGTAGCAGGTTCCTGAGGAACGAGTTGAGGTTCCTGAGGTGTGAGCTGCGAGAGTTGAGGTAGCGGCTGCGCAGAACGCAGTTCCTGTCTCGCGAGTTGAGGTTCCTGAGGTGCTAGCCTTAAGAGTTGAGGCTCTCGCCTTGAGGAGAGTTGAGGTCGCTGCAGCGAGAGCTGAGGTGGCTGCCTCATGGATGGAAGAGGTTGTCGTACCTCAAGAGGTTGTTGCCTCGATGGTCTAACCGCAAGAGGAAGAGGAGGAAGTAAAGCATAAGACTCCTGCTCCCATTGTTGAGGTTGCCTTAAGGAAGGCTGAGGTTGCTGCAAACCGCTGGTAACTGGCAACTCAGAACGCGGTAAGGTAGCCTGAGGAACCTCAACTTCGTACGCCTGGCAGACTGGACTGCGGTGAGGCGGAGCGCTCGCAGGAGGAGGTGCAACCTTCTCAGCCTGAAACTCACTCATTAAGACCGCAAGCTGCGACTGCATGGACTGCAGCAAAGTCATCTTGGGATCAGCAGACGCTAAGGTCTGCTGAGGCAAAGCCTTAACAGAAGATGAGGTCTGTTGAGGTATCGCCTTACCTCTCTTAGGAGGTGTACAGTCACCTGATGACAGCGGAGAGTCAGAGTTAATCCAATGACTGCATCCGGGTTGTTGAACTCTTGAGGTCTGGACTTTACGTTTCAGAGGTCTTGAGACCTGAGTCCAGCGTTTCCTCTCCGATATTTCTTCTGCAGACGAGTAAAAGACGGGCTCAATCGTCTGCGGGTGGGAGTGACGGTCTCTGTAAGACACGCCCGCAACCACCGAGGATACTTCTGTGCGCCGATCAAGGCCTGCCGAACCCTTTTGCCCTTCGACATTGCTTCTCCCCTGGGCTTGGGAGCTTGCAAGAGGTCCCGGACTGGGAGGACGACTGGCACGCACAGAAGTACCCTCACGCACAACACTGACACTGACACTAGCACTCGGCACCGCACTGACACTAGCACTTGGCACAGCACTGGCACTATCACCTCCCACTGCACTTTTGACCTTAAGTTCTTTGACGTCTGCCAAAAGAGACTTATGGTCACTAACCACCGATTCCACTTTGTCACCTAAAGCCTGAATGGCACGCAAAACAACTGACATATCAGGCTGAGCACAAATAGTAGGTTCGGGGGTAGCCACTACAGGGGGAGGAAAAGGTTGAGGATCATGAGGTGAGGAAAAAAGCGAAGAGCGAGAAGAACTCCTCCTAACTCTCTCTCTCTCTAACTTGGTTGAATATTTAAGGAATCGAACAAATTCAAGTTCCGAAAGTCCGGCGCATTCCTCACATCGATCTTCCAACTGACAGGGTCTTTCCCTACAGTCAGAACAAGCGGTGTGAGGATCAACCGAGGCCTTCGGAATACGCCTATTACAAGACCTACATCGTCTATGGGGAGGGGCTTGTGAAAGGTCAGACATCTTGAATCAAAGAGCAAGTCAAGGGGGATTCCAAATCAAGCAAAAGATCGTTAACCATTAATCAAAACCAAATAAAAGCTATCTAAGCTAATAAGAAAAGTTTCCAGTATAGCGAAAGCTGAAATCTTAGAGAAATACTTCACCAAAAACCGTGAACAATACTCCAAAATCATAAGCGTATCCAAGAACGTCTTGCCGGAAGCACGACAGAGGAAAAATTGAGGTGGTGTCAACAAGAAGTACTGCAGTACCTGGCCACAGGTGGCGCTGGTGAGTACACCCCCTTCTAGTATAGTGATAGCTGGCGTATCCCTCCCGTAGAATTCTGTCGGGCAACGGAGTTGACAGCTACATGATTATCGGGTAAGTTTAATATTGAAAATTTCCTATTCATCATAATTTAATTATTTTTCTCACTGTAAGTACGCATTTGCAGATAAGTATTTGGTTTTCACATGTCTTACCCAAGAAAATATAGATTTATAAATGGGCGAGTGAGAAACTTCCGAGATTTACCCTACTGTATACGGTTCTGTCTTCAACGTGAAATATAAGTCACAAAGAATTAACCATAGTTTTTGGGTAACTATTTACTACTGCGCCAAACCTGGTAAATGCTGAATCGCTCTCACTTACCCAGCTTACCCTATGATTATGTACTCATGCTCACTGTACTGTATATCAAAGTACTGTACATATAAACAGTTCAAGGATGAAATTAATCTGGTTTATTTCTCCATACATCAACATTCATAATTTTGAAAGACTCCAATACAAAACAGGGGATTGTGTTAGATATTTGGATTTGGGTTATACAATTTAGGGCTGGGGCCGATGAGGCCCTTCGTAGGGCGAGATGCAATGAAGTTACCCAATAAGATGAACAGCAAGATGGAAAAAAAGGAAACAAGAACTGAGGAAAAGTAGAAGAATATGAAACAAGTGCAGCTAGGGAGCCAAAGAAATGCTGTAATAACCCTTAAGTAATGTCCATTCATGGCACTACCCACCTATGGGAAGAAAATTGGAGTACAGTAATAGGTTTAGTAATTGGAGAGCATTGTACTTTGTTCCCCAGATTCGCAACATTTGACATATATAGTTTAACAATGTTACCTTCTGGACTACTACCTAACCTTAACTAGGCTAACCATGATTAACTCCAAAAAACATATCCTACCAGACTGAAATCCATCTCCTATCATATACTGTAGGCCTACTATATATAACTACTTTGACTTAATTTTACCTTTGTTAGTAAAGTGTCAGTGTAACTTTACCAGTGCGCTGTTCTGTGGTCTTTCAATGTATGATGAACACAAGCAGGGCAATTCAAGTTAGTTTGGGTAAGTGGGGATATGTAAGGCCAAATCGTGTTTGGTTAGGTTAGTTTAGGCAGATAACAGGTTTTTACACTTAAAATTAACCTTACTCAGTTAAAAAACATAACAGATTCACTACATTTTCATAGCCCATAGTAACTATATGATAAATAGATATAAATATCAAACCATTGCAATAAAATAACACCTCTAGTTTGAAGTCATGTAAGCCTAGGCCTAACCTTTGTAAAAAGGTGGTAATATTACTTACATGACTAGGAACTCGAGGCAGGTGTAATAATCGCTAGGAGGCACTAAATATAAGTTATACAGGATATCACAAAACATCCAACAGAAATAGCCCTTCCTCATCCTCAACATAACAGTCAACTAATTCCTTGGGCCTACCTCTGACAATAACGGCTGTGGTCTCTGAGCCGCTGAGCGTGAGCTGCCTTCCTATTTCCATCTTTAAATCAAGGAAGCTTTCTTCATCTTTTCACTGATCTTCACCATTCAACAAATTACGAACTATGCGGTAGATAAAAAAAAAACTATGCGGTAGACACGTTTTTGCACAAAATTAATACAAACTTTCTCAGGATGAACTTTCCAAGTCCTACACCCGAGAGAAACAGGCAAGAGGCAGCCACGTTCACAACACATGATTTAAAAATAAACATTTTGGAAGGTGGAACTGGAAGCACGTAATTGATATAAGAATTACCAGAAATATTACTGGAGCGAATCTTCATTCACTCTATCTAAGTATAAATGTTTGTCAATAATATATACACTTTTTGTTAGATAAAATTACAGTAAACGATGTAAAGTAAACAAATACTACGAAAACTTTCATCCGCTAGAGAATGTAACGCATTACACACGTATGTATGTATATATTATGAAGTTGTATACAGTATACATAGAGCGCAAAGCGCCTCACACACACACACACACACACACACACACACACACACACACACACACACACACACACACACACACACACACACACACACATATATATATATATATATATATATATATATATATATATATATATATATATATATATATATATATATATATATATATATATATATATATATATATATATATATATATATATACTGTCTTGGGTTTGAGTTCTCTTGCTTGGGGGTAGCCTGCACTCGAGCACACTATGCTATCTTATATCTATTCCCCTTGTTTTGTTAATGTTTTAATAGTTTATATAAGAAATATCGGTGCCGTTATAGTATGTGGTCTACCTTTTTGGATCTGTTATAGTATGTGGCCTACCCGGTTTGAATGTGTCTTACCTAAGCCGGTTTGAATGTGTCCTACCTTAGAGAAGCTAACTTAAAAAACCCACCTAACCTATGCTAAAAGCCGTGTCCTTACCTACGAGTACGACGGGAGAAGCTAACTTAAAAAACCCACCAAACCTATGCTAAAAGCCGTGTCCTTACCTGGGGGGGCTGCGCCCCCCCGGACCCCCCCCCCCCCCCCCTTACACAACATTAACATTAACTACATAGTTAAATACTGAAATCCATGTGTACTTACATGATCAATATTCGTAATAACAGTATGTAGGCCACATACTATATCAGAGACAAAATTCCGTAGGCCACACTCGAAAGGTAGGCCACATACTATAACGGCACCGAAATATCTATTTTAATGTTAGTTCCTAAATATTTCATTTTTCCTGTTCTTTCCTCACTGGGCTATTTTCCCTGTTGAAAGTCCTGGGCTTATAGCATCCTGCTTTTCCAACTAGGGTTGTAGCTTGGCAAGTGATAATAAGAATAAGAATCAGACAGTTCTTCCACTTGTCTGTTTATGGTCTTTCTGTGCCAGCCAGTCCACATCCGCAAACTTTCTTAGTTCATCAATCCATCATCTTCTCTTTCTTCCTCTGCTCCTTTAATCATCTCAATGGACCCATTCTGCTATTTTATGGTTCCTCTATTGTTGGTCATTCTCATTATAGGTCTTGCCCATGTCCATTTCTTTTTCTTCCAAGTTGTTAGAATATCATTAACTTCGGTTTGCTCTTGTATCCATGTTGCTCTTTTTCTGCCTCGTAGTGTTTTTCCCATCATTGTTCTTTCCATAGCTCCTTGAGTTGTAACTAGCTTATGTTCTAAGGCTTTATAAGGCTCCAAGTTTCTGATGCACATGACGATCAAAATAAAATATAATAAAAAAAATTATTCATTAATTCACAACGAGAACAAAATTAATATAAAATACTCATGCAACCAAATATCTAAATAGTCAAAGACAGATTGATAAGTAGGATACCATTAATGATAAAGATAAAACACCGATCTTTCAATATAAACATATTAAGAACAAATACAGTACTCCACAACAACTTTGTCAAGAACATATTAACAAAAAGAGAATGAAGGTATCACAAATAATCACTAAAGACTGCTCAACTGCTAAAAATTGCTCTATGTTACAAAAGGATAAAACTGCAAGCTAAATTACACCTTGGCACATACTGATCAGGCAACAGAATCTAAGACAGCAGATATATTCTGTGTCTAGACAGAATAAGCCATACGATATTGCTCTACTATTCTACAGAAATATCTGCATTCAGAACATAATCTAAACCCAAGACTAGACATAAAGTCAGCCCTCATTCTTCGCAGAGGTTAGGTAACAGAGACAGATGCAAAGAATGAGAATCCGCAAATACTTGCTGCCGTAGGGTGGGATACCTCCTAACCCTGCCAACTTACTTCCCATTGCCTATGTGTGTTTGATTAATACACTAAGTACTGACTAATACTGTTTTTACTTGGTTTCTATCACAGTATAAGTATTTTGTAATTGAATGAAGACATTTCAGTAAGTGTAGGCCTATAGTACATGAGCACACACATACGCCTATACTAGTACTGGGCATATTAAGGCTACGGTATAGTACAGTACATTATGTAACACTACAGTAGTCATCAAAACACTTATAACAACAAAACACTGTTGTTCCTATCTAATATAAGTCAAATTTAAGTCACTGATACTGTAGTGTGTACTATCGAGATTTAAAAAAGTAAAATGCCACCTTATCTATTAAGAAAAGTATTTAATGAGGTGGTCCTCCCAGTATTAACTTATGCATAAGTTAACTCGCAGCCTTACTAAAGCCTCATATGTAAGATAGTTATAGCTCAAAGAGCTATGGTAAGAATAACGATGGGAATAACACTAAGAAACAGAAAAAGAGCAACATGGGTATGAGAGCAAACATGTAAGAAAAACAAATAGACATAGGCAGGACATAGATGGACATTAAGAATAACAGAATGGGTCCCTAGAGGTTGTAAAAGAAGCAGGGTAAGGAAGAGATGGTGGGTTGACGAATTAAGAAAGTTTGCAGATGTGGACTGGCACAGAAAGACCATAAACAGATGCAAGTGGAAATATATGTCTGAGACCTTTGCTCTGTAGTGGACTAGTAATGGCTGATGATGATCATAATAATTACCAGTACAGTACAGCTTAACTATATTATAAGTGATTGCTGTTTTCGTTTGGAGGACTCACACTGAAAACTCACCGCACATGTAGCCTACATTTACGTATTGCAGAGTACAGTACATGTAGTAATTTACATACAGTACTGTCCAGTATAGTTAATAAAGAATACTATACATTACTGTAATACTGTACAGTACAATATGTATAGAGTACAATGATACTGTATTTAAGATTAACTAAATGTACATATTTTATAAAGACCATTAATAATTTTTAAATGAAGTTCTATGCAGGACTCAACTCTAGATGCATTGTCTCTTGCGCAGTACGGTAGGGAATCACACATCTACATACCATTATCCAGTAAAAATAAACACTGTATAGGAGCATGTGCCACTTTATACAAAGACATCACATTTTACATGAAAATGGGATTCTGCTAAAAAAGGACCAAAGCCGGAGAGGCAAACGTAAGGAGAGACAATGGAAGACTGAGGCTAAGTTAGCGTGAGAATGGATATTGTGCTGGGAGCAGAGGTAGGTGGTGCGAAGCGAGCCGGGTGCAAAGGCTGTTTGAAATCGTCGCACTGCGTACTTGCGAACATGTGAATATGGGATATTTTATTTAACAGGTTATACAGCTCTCTGTGTCGTGAACGAGTGAAATCCTGAAGCATGAACCCTTGAAAACCGAGGGCAGACTGAAGCCTACAGCAATTCACTGTCGGGTGGGAACATCAAGAAATTAATACATGTAGAGAACAGTGTACCAGAAATATATTTCAGTTTAATCTTATGGACGCTGAAAAAAATGTTCACACTCTGATCTTTTTTCTGGATCCTGATCCTCTAAAACATTATAAACAAGAATTATATGCTTCCAAGAAACATGATTTATATGAAGCATGAGGGGAAAAAATTAAAAACTCTTTGTATAGTTTATTAGTCCCAAATTCTCTTTATACACAATACAGGCTGATGTAAAGTTTACCTTTGTATGCATGACTTTAGGAATTTAAAAAATTTACCTCACATCTAAGAAAGCAAAAATTTCAAGCATAAAACTGTTAAAAAATTGTTTGAAGAAAACTGCCAAATTTAATCAAGTATGCTTAGTTATCTGATACCAGTCTCACAAGCCTCTTTTCTTTCTTAATAAAAATATGCACAGGATTTTGGTTTAATGCATACTTTAAACATGTGTATTAGTACAAAGCACCTTTCTTCATCAGGTAGTGAGTATAGCAAAATCTTCATACATCTGATTACTTCAAGTTCCTACTTATTCATCAATTGAGGCTTTTGCTATAAGAGTCCATATCACATATAATAATAAAGAGGTTGGCATTAATAATAATAATAATAATAATAATAATAATAATAATAATAATAATAATAATAATAATAATAATAATACTGTAATAATAAAAATGATAAATGCCATAATGTAATACCCAAAATTCTATAGAATGAAAATAGCACATCGATAATAATAATAATAATAATAATAATAATAATAATAATAATAATAATAATAATAATAATATCCGATACTGAGCGGGTGGAAGGGGACCCCAGTTTAATAAGGAACTGGAGAATAATAATAATTATAATAATAATAATAACGGCGATAAACTGAGTTAAAAGACAGAGTAATAAATAGATTATAGCAACATAAATAACAATAAATATAATGATAACAATAATATAGTGCTGTACCAATAAAACAAATACATAATGGAAGTAAACTAAAAATAGAGATGTAAACTATAAGATCATGAATAAAGGATAAACACAAGACGTAAATCTGAAAATTCAAATACTGGTAGAAAAGGGAAACTTATCATGAAAAGGCAAGGGAAAGCTGACACACCAGAGGAAATAGTTGAGAAAACAAAAAACATAACAAGAACCTTGTTTATATAAAATTAGTGGTAAAAGATAACAAAAGTTATCCGATAACAGCGTGCCTATAAAATACGGATGGAAATGAGGTCACCTTAATGTAACTTAATATCACAAAAATCTTTAAACATAGACTTGACTTAGCTGATTTAGACAACCTTAAAAAAGGCAATACAATATTTGGATAATTTTCTTTTCTAAAATATTTCAACTTGGAAGTATTTTCGCCAAGTTTGAATATTGTAACTATAACATAAAATAACATAACACCTGGGAAGAAGAGAAAGGAATTACGAACATAAAATTACAGGTAAAATAAATAATAGGGAAAGGGACATACAAGAAAAAATGAGCAGACGAATTCACATAGCAACACGTAAATGGCATAATGATAAGAGAATTTGGGTGGAAGACACATAACGATACAAATGCCTTACCTTAAACGGCATTAAACGAAAGCTCTGTATTGTAATAGCCCTGTCAATTCAACTTCATATTCTCTTCAGCAATAAATATCACGTTTTCCTTATCTGTACTGTATATTAAGACTGGACTTTGCATTTTAATATATTTATACTTAGTTCTGGCAATATAATACGGTAGTAGTAGACTTAAAAACAGAACTCTTGATTATTGACATTCATTTACTTAACAGAAATCATGAAATTTACTTTAAACATAAACATTATCGATTTACCAGTACTGTATATGCTTTATATGCTTCATACAATAATAAAATTACAGTAAATATATATTTTTCTCTTCTGCACAAATGTACCACATAATGCTGTGAGCATTTATCTAATGTAAGCCATTTATATTAACTGTCAGCATATACAGTACTGGTAAATATGTGAAATTAAGGCACAAAACTTCACTATTTCTCCATCGCTGTATGCTGCAATATATACTTATATCGTGCATCGAATATGAATATACATTCTAAAATCTTCGAACTGACACTGACCCTGATTTCATTATAATACATGAAAACTATAATTTCAATATTTAATTTTAAATCACAACCATATTTAATAATATCCATTATAGAATGATATCAATCCTTTAGTTTTTGAAGTTTCTTGAATCAAAAATATATAAATTTTAATAATTTTTTCTGAATACAGTATAAAAAAAATTTAAAAGTACCCTTGATATACAAGAAATCTAAGGACAATAAAAGTTTTCATCTTTATGAGAATGGGCTGTTTGCTTTACAAATGCTGTAATTCTTTCATTCCTCTCGACGGTTTGATGCAAATAGGTATTAAATACCCTCTATCATAAGTAAAGCAACTTCTCCAGATTTTTTTCCATTGAGTATGTGCTGCTGTTCTGAAGAAAGTTTCTGAAGTAGATTTCTGAGGTCCTGGCCATTCCTTTCACTCTGCATCAAGCGTGGTATTTCAAAGAGGTACTTGGCTCGTTACTTTTATCATCAGCACTGAAGCAAGTACCTACTTCTGCTTTGGCGTGGGCTTCCAAAGTGGACCAGGTAAGTGCCTGCTTTTACCATGACTGAGGTTTATATTATTTCAGAGATAATTCTTCCTTCCTGTGGCAGAAATTTTCTACCAGTCTGGACAGAACAGTTCTCTGTCCTAAGAAGCCCCAGTGCACCAACCACACAGGAGAATGCTCCTTCCTTGATGGCGATCTTGGAAGTTTCTCTTCAATGGTTCCAGACTTTTCTTGTCTACCCTGAGTCAATCTGCGAGCATAATCCCCACCCATCTTGATTACTGCTCACTAGTATCAAGGGGAAGGTGTTCTTTGATGAGCTGTAGAAAATATGAATGAGTTAATAGATAATCTAAGCAGAATCACTATTATTATTATTATTATTATTACTATCCAAGCCACAACCCCAATTGGAAAAGCAAGATGCTATAAGCCCAGGGGCTCCAATAGGGAAAAATAGCCCAGTGAGGAAAGGAAATAAGGGAATAAATAACTGAAGAGAACAAATTAACAATAAATCATTCTAAAAAAAGTAATGTCAAAAGAGATATATCATATATAAACTATTAACAACGTCAACAACAAAAATGACATATATAAACTATAAAAAGACTCATGTCCGTCTGGTCAACAAAAAAGCATTTGCTCCAACTTTGAACTTCTGAAGTTCTACTGATTCAACAACCCGATTAGGAAGATCATTCAATACTAAACAGTCAAATTCATCCATTTCATCAATTCCTGCACAAATATAATGAACAAATAAGAAAGAAATGACTTCTAAAAACTCATTCCTGTTTCTATACTTCAAATCTGCCTATCTCACATCTAAATGATGCATCAAAACTAATTTGGACAGAATTATGGTTATTGGCCCTTGATTAACATAGACCCTTGGGTGAATGTAGTTGGCTGGGTCAGGCATAAACGTCCTTATTACTTGTCAAATAGATTTTCTTTCTTGAGAAAAAAGTTTACCTTAGTATGAAACACAATATTATGAATCTAGTTTTACAATTTACGAAATATCATGATTTAGTGTAACTTGCCAGGAGTGAAGCCTGTTGGAAAGCAAGCACAGGGTTGAGACTTACATAAGGATACGGCAGTCTAAGGGGTGGGTTGCAGTCCCCCCAGGTAGGTAAATAGGTAAGGATATATCTCCAAGGTTAAGTTAGCTGGTGTTCTTGCGTTTGTTTCCCCCCTTATAAAATATGATTTTTCAGTCATAACTTTTGAAATTTTACATCCGGAAAGTCTGTCTCAACCAACTACAAAGGTTCCTAAACCCTTTCTAAAAGGATCTAAATATATAAATTACAAACAATATGGAATTTGAATATCTTGTGCATATTATATTCTAAACTGTTTGCCAACCATCTTTGGATGCAGGAACAAGAAGTGAAGGTACAGTTGGCTTCATGAATTTTTATTCACTTCACAGGAAACTAAAGAGACTTCTGAGAGTTGTAAATTCTGGCAAATAACTCTGTGTTTAGCAAAAGAGAAACTGTTGGCAATGCTGCCTGTAAAACAAAGTAGTTGATGAGCTTGTAATCACACAATTGAAAGCATTATTAATAATTTTCTAAGTGCTGCTATGCAAATAACATTTTTATATACATAACTTCGTAAAATTAATACAAATGCTTTTGATCATGAGCTTACAAGATCAGTGACTTTGTTTTCAAGGAAGCACGGCTTAAGTTTCTCTTTTGCTAAACACATCGTTACCTGGTAGAATGCGGAACTGTTAGATATCTCCTTAGCTTTCTGTGTAGTGTACTGAAATTAATAAAGCCAACTGTACCTTTGAAATATAACTGACATTTTAAAAGTTGTCTTTTAAGATGATCTCCAATTGGAATTAACTTGTGAATGTATCATAGATTTTTTTAATGGCCAGCTGATACTCATTTATTGAAAATAATTCAATGAGAAAGTTCCATTGGTTGAAGAAAGACCTGATAATAAGACTAAATTTCTTAGGGGAGGGATGAGAACACACCAACCCCATTGAAAGACAACAATGGCAAATTCCCATGTTTCAAATACCTTAATTTCATTTCTTGCCATCCTGTCAGTCTGTCTTGCAAGGACAAAAACTGTACCAAATTACTGACCCACAAAACTATCGACTATACATACTTATTTGGATACAAAACAGGCATAAACAGCGTATTTTGCTGAATAACCCTTTTATTATCCTTATCAGTAGATAATCTACAGTCCCAGTTGGAAAAGAAGTACGTTATAAGCACGAAGGATCCAACAGGGAAAATAGTCCTGTGAGGAAAGGAAATAAAAAAAGATAGAATAGTGTCCCTGATTGTACCCTCAAGCAAGAGAACTCTAACCTAATACAGCGGAAAACAGAGGCTATGGCACTACCCAAAACTTGATTTTGGAGTGTTCTATAAGAGTTGCTTACCATAGCTAAAGAGCCTCTTCTACCCTCACCAAGAAAAAGTAGCCACTGAACTATTACAGTGCAGTACCAAGATTACCACAATAGGTAGACTATGGTGCCATGAATAAACACAGACTGATTCTACAAAAAAAAAAAAGGCACCGCTGAAAGTCATGCATATCACCAGATATCAGCACGTAACAGTTTGTATGATTGTTATCTCTTAAGAATTATGTAAAATTGTTATCTTTCTCTAGTTGAATTTTCCTAATCAGACTGTCACTGATCACGCATTAACTACCTGGTTAAACCAAGATATTAAATGGAACAATATAGTTGTAGCTTTTGTCTTTTTCAGAAACCTAACCGGATTTTTGTTGACCCAAGGAGAAGTTACTTTCAAATTTTAGAAGCCATAAAAACGTAATTTATCAGTTGTGTGTGTGTATACAGTAGACGTCTGGCTATATGGCTTTTTTTTAAAAACGATCTTGTGCTGAATGATATTGAATCAAAACAATTATGTCTTTTACTATTTCCATTCTTGATTAAATGAAATATTAAATTTAGGCAGTTTATATAAATAACTATTACTGTCATTACTTATATAACAAGCAATGCACTTTCGTAAGCAATGCACTTTCGTATAAAAGTACAATGTCCAAATATACAATGCTACAACTAAGCCCCCTCCTATACCAACCCAGAAAACTCCAGTTTCTCTTGCCTCGGTTAAAACATGTGTAACGTTGCTCAACAAATGCTACACCAGGAAAGAATTTAGAGTTCAGCATTAAAGGTGTATACTGTACTACGGGTTTCTTGGGCTCATGATCTTCCACCTTTAAGGGATCTGGGTTATCCAGCTTGTTATCTAGTACTCAGAGATGAAATATCACCAGATTCTTGAAAATCTATAAAGAATGTTGAATTGGTTGTTGCAGCAAAGAGGAGGGAGTCTATAGATAAGGAAGAAGGGGAGAATTTAATGCTTTTCCAGACACACTTTCGATGATAACCTCTTTAACTGCCTTGCGTCTCTGGGGATAACAAAATATAACACGACCTCTGACCTCCGGAATAGATGATCTCTCTCTCCAAATCTTGAGAAATGTCTTATATAGTATGCCTCTAGTATAATGTTCCAAATTACATACTTTCTCTTCTTTCTCTTTGCTGTTGGCAACCTTTGTCTTTAGTGCCCCAAGGTTGGTGATGCATATGATAATATGCTTGTCTGTTATCTTCGAGACAATCAATAAATATTTGTTCTGAGAGCCTGCTAAGAATATTAATTTATGGGCTATTTAGTGCGTTTTGTATTTCGTTCTTAAGGCTACTCTTCTTCATTTGACCAATTTTTATGCATTTGACCTCTTGCCATCATCAAACACTAGAGTACTCATATAAAAGACATCTGAAATATTAACTTCTTAATGGAATTAAAGACACAGAAAGTAGGGAAACCTGTCCTTCATATTAAAAGATTTAAGGCATCTACTTTTAAATTTTCTAATGTTCCATAAGTGGGTTGACTTTGAGAGCTGACATCTACTGACAAATAAAAACAAAATGCACGAAAGTTGTCCATTAAGAGAATAACTTTAGAGCTTAAAGAAGGCTTCACCAATGGCACAGAGTTGTGATCGAATCAATAAGGTGAGTCTTTTAAGTGTTCCTTTGCATACTAAACCACACCATAAAATGTTGGTTTCAGCCTTTCCAGGTTCTTAAATCTTCCCACTACGAACAGTAAATATCTGCAAATTACAATAATGCCATCATATGTTCTTTTCTCCTGTCTATGATAACCTCATTTCTATAAATCTCCCATGAAATAGACCTGTTTCAACAGTAATACGAATTTAGTTGGGCAACAGACAACAAATTGAGGAGAAATTCATGGCAACAATATATTCAATCAATTCTGGCTCAAGATAATCATTGATTACTCATAAATCAAAAACACTTGAGCACAAAAGGAGAATATTTTATACGAGCCAACATCGTATCAATATCATATGATAAATCTGAACACAAATAACCTGAATTAAATAATGACTGTACAATTACCAAAATTAAGACAAATTATTTTGCACTCCCACACACTCTTTTCCAACCTCATACTGTACTTCTCTCCCAAAGAAACTGGACAGCTGAAGTTCCCTCTAAAATGATGGCTGATATTTTCCATCAGTGGGACGCTAATTGGCAGGGGATAAACTCAGCAAAGTGACCCAAATGGAAGTAAAAAGAGATTGGCAATAACACTGATAAAAAATATATAATTTTGCAAAGCAAAAGTTTGTATATAGGCTATATTACAAGTGAATAATTACTTATTGTACTAAGGATGATCTAAATTTCATCTATAATAAGAATGGTAACTGTTAATTCAGAATTAGTTAACGTTAAAAGAAAATATGATTTAAAAGACTGATGATTGATGGTTTTTATAATGGGAGATGCACTAAGAGATTAAATTCTAATAATAGTAGACAAGGAAGCATGAACATGAACAAACTACACAACAAGAGCTTTCGGAGACCACAAACCTCCGCTAAGGCTAAGCAGTCCAACCCCTGTAAGGACCCTTTCTCATAAAAAGCTTAGGACCCAATCTAAATGCAACCTGGAATCCTGACCATAACAAAACAATTACATCCTTGTCACATTAGGTAGATATGAAACCCACAATGCCATTCCCTTAGAGTTTCTTTCTCAGCAAACCTCCCTTTCCTCCTAAAAGATACATTTGTATGTATACCAAAGCCTAATTATATGTTGTCACCCACGAGACACCATTTGAAGTTATTCTACATAACATTGCTAAGAAATAAACATAACACACTGGTTGAAGATAATAATAAAAAAAAAAAGAGTTGTATGTTTTTGGTTGGAAATAACTAATGCCACCAAAATTGTTTAGCATATACTAATTCATCAATTAAACAAAGAAAAAAGTAAAGAGAGAGAGAGAGAGAGAGAGAGAGAGAGAGAGAGAGAGAGAGAGAGAGAGAGAGAGAGAGAGAGAGAGAGAGAGAGAGAGAGAGAGAGAGAGAGAGAGAGAGAGAGAGAGAGAGAGAGATAAAACTAAATAAAATAGTACTGTATTCTGAAAGGAAACACCTAGTTAATCAAACTTCATTCAAGCTCATACATGATTAAGTCTGTTTTATACTGCAATGAAGTTTACCTATAGAAAATAGTACTTTCTACAACAGACTGGAGAATTTTAATCCAAATATCATACTTTCAGAAATTAATCCTATCATCCTGCGAATCCTTGAAAAGGGTAGTGTTATGTCCAAGTTGCATTAATAGAGCAAAGGCTACCTCCCCCCCCCCAAAAAAAAAAAAACCGTCCATAAAATCTTTAGCTCTTGGAAACATTTTTTAAATATAGTACAACAATAATTATTCAGTATAAACTACAAAGTGTTTACAGCAATCACAAAATCAAATCTACTACACTTTAATGGAAAAAAAAATCGTGCATGTTTACAAAACTTTTCTAATTCCTAGGTGCAAAAGGATAGGAAGATAATAGACAAAGGGATAGAGAGACAGAGCACAGACAAACTTTTCTAGATGGCATGCTTCAAATAGGTAAGAATAACACAATTAACAAATACTATGACATGTCAGGAAGAGTAATGTTGATAAAGACACAACAAAACTAGGAGGTGACTTCTTTAAAAATAATCTATAGCTATGGTGGAGCTTGACACCTTGATGAGTTTGTCCCTGTATAACTTCTCCGACTCCCACCGTCTGACGGGGACAGGTTTGCCGTTTCTCCGAAGACAGACTCGCAAATCGGCCTCGTCAAAGATGCTGACGGGATCGAGTTTGTGTGTATTAATCTTCTCAACCAAGTACTCCGTGTAGTGCAACCTGAGAGAAGGAAATAGTGAAGAGGCTAACAGAAAAAGGGGAGGAAGAAAAAGCAAATAAAAAAAATACCCCTGAGGCATGCAGCCAAAGGTGTAAGAATACCTTAAAATCTAACACTTTTACCTCGTTGAGTCTCTCCAGAAAGTCTTGTGGTTTCTCTCCCGGTATTCTTTTGGGCGCTTGCAAATTTTCTCGGCGAAGAACATATCTCAAATCTTCTTCACCCATGAGTGGTAGCGGGTCTAGATTAAATTTATATACCAACCGACCCAAATATTCAAGGTAGTGTGTTCTGTAAAGAAGGAAGCTGGATTTTAGAGTTCTTAATTCTTTATCTTCATTCTAAGGAGCGATGAAAGGAAGCAAAATGAAAGGGTAGGCAAATTACCTTAGGAGTAGATCATTCCTTCTTTACAAAAAACACTCAATATTAAATCCTACTGATATTCCCTACTAAAACCTGACTAAACTGTATCATTTAGTGCAAAACTATGCACACTGTAGAGACCTTTAATGAAGAAGAGACAAAGCAGAACGAAGAACACAGGGAATATTTTGCAGCCCATAAAGATATTAGTTTATACTCGATTGATTATGGTAAATACAAACATCATACAAGATATTTATCATAAAGTTTAGTATTTTAGTAAACTATTCTTGGCTAACTAGAGGAAATAAGTAAATTCAGAATATAAAACACTTTACAGTAGTACCTCAGTTTACGAGTTTCATTCATTCTGGGAGCAAGCTCGAAACTAGAATGCAATATAAACTGTAGGAAAAATATTTCAAGAGGAATTTCATTCGATGAGTTCAACAGGTCCATAATACACATATAGGCTACACTAATTTTTTAAGACTTGTAATGCTAATTACTGAAAATTTTATAATCCCTAACATTGGAAATTAATAAGAATGAGTAATCTAATATAAAAAAAAATACTGAGAAATTAACTTACACTTTTCCTTTGAAGAAAGTCATGGCTGGCGTATGGAAGAAGAGAGACAGAAGGAGAAGAGGGTTATAGCTTGGAAGGAGACTCTCCCTTCATGAGAACTTCTGGTGAAATATCGGGAGTTCTCTCTCTTGAACCACGTTTACTATCACTAATTGAATCCTTTAATACTTCTGAACACTTGGGTGTCTTTTTTTTATACTTAGGTTCAACTTTCCCAAGGAACCTATCTAGAAGCAACTGACTTTGCTTTTTCTATAAAATGGCATGAAAATAAGACATTGCATTGTTAGTAAATAGATTCGCTGCTCATCTTGCCAAAGACTTATCTGGGTTATGTGTTTCTACAAAATTTTGCAGGGTTCCCCACATTTTCAATATCTCCCTTATTTTACATAAAGTGGGAGATTTGTCCCTCAGTACCTCCTCCAAAAATTAAATTTCCATTATTTTTGTTGTTGTTGTTGATGCTTCTTATGCAACACCATCAATCCCTTGGTAATTAGATGCTCACTATGTTCCTCAAGAAAATCAACGTTGTTGTCCTCGTCCACTTGCAACCCCATTGTCTTTCTCCCACAGGCACAATTCATTACCGATTGCTTCCTGCCTGGGTTTAAATCCCTAAAAATTGCTTACAGTAAAGCACTCAGACCAGAATTTCCTCAACACAGAATTGAGGTTTCTAATGGCGACCTCTTACCAGGATTTGTCAATAATTCTCAGGTAGTTGACAATGAGGGAATGTTCTTTACAAAACTCTCACAGGGTGTGGTTGATCCCTATGGGGATCTCAAAGCATCACTTGAACATTGCTTTCGTATTCAGTTTCTTGAATCAGAGATCACATGCTAATCCATGGGTTGGATTACTGGAGTGGTGTTGGGTGGCAGGAATCTAATCCTAATGAATTTGAGTTTTTCCCTTAGGTCGTTTTCAATGTCTGGAGGATGGACAGTAATATTGTCCATTAGAAACCAGGCTTGGAGTGGAAGATTCTTTACCATAAGGTACTTTTTGATCTCATGACCAAAAACATTAATGCCTTATTGCATAAACAAAATGCAGGTCAAACATGCCTTGTTGTTTGGTGACAACATGATGTTCAGTTGTTTCTTCTGAACCTTGCAATTCTTAAAAGATCGTGGCTTCTTCGAGTGATACACCAGGAGAGGTTTGATGTTGTAATCCCTGCTGGCATTAGCACTAAACAACAGGGTTAGACAGTCTTTCATGGGCTTGTGACTGGGAATCCTTTTCTGTTGCTGTAATCATGGTCCTCCTGGGCATCTTCTTCCAAAAAAGACCCCTCCCGTTGAAATTGAACACTTGCTGTGGTATGTAAGACTCAGAATCCACGAACCTTTTCAAATTGGAAACAAATTCCTCTGCTGCCTTGACATTGGAGCTCACAGCCTCACTGTGTCGCACAACACAATGAATACCAATTCTTCTCTTGTAATTCCTTGAAAATTTCTTCTTCTTTTTTGCTGACATATTTGCCTCATTTTTCATAAGGTTAACATAGAATACTTTTGCTTTCTCACAAATAATCTTTTTGGTAATAGTATCTCCTGCTAACTGTTTTTCATAAACAACAACTTTTCAAAGTTATCAGGAACACATAGTCATTGTTTCGTGTAAGCACTCCTTTCACAAAATTAATTGATATATCCCTTTTTCTTAAGAATTGTACAAATCATGTATACTGTAGATTGTACATTTTTGCCAGGTTTGCCAGACACGTACAGTGTTCATGCTTCTCGATAATTTGTTTTTCATACTTCTACAGTAATCATCTTACCAACTTTCTTAATCCTCTAAGGGGCCATTGTCATGATAGTGTACTGTTAACTTTACGATGAACAATAGTGATTACAATTCAACAATGGACACACAGTAACAACTAAAAGGAACAGTTCTAAAGACGCTCGCACGGTAATGCTTGATGCTTTTACGAGTGCTGCTCGGAGAGTGGAAGAGTTACGATCTAATAAAATGGGGATGCAAGCTAATGCGAAAAAATGGCGTAAAAATCACGTGAACACGGCGTGAACATTGCATGGATGGAGAATGGGCACTGTGTGACAGCTTTTCTGTACATCATGTGCTACTCTCTTCAGCACTTATCCTAAAACATGCCCATACAGAGCAAAGTTTTTGCTTGCAGACCAATGCAATACACATAATCCAATTTGAATATGCATGCTCGTATCCCAATTTACTTGTAAACCAAGGTACTACTGTATAAAGTAAAAAAAAGTACAAAGGCCAATAAAAAGATAAAATAATCCCTATAGAAAAATAACAGGTTGTTATGATAACCTTTATTAGAAACTTGAAAACTAGTTTTTAGTCTAACAAGAGAAATCATAAATGCTATTTCTAACAAAAATAATAGCGAATAAATGGGAGTGAAATTTAAGAAATATAGCAAGTTTTTCAAAAATACTATACTGTACACTAGGGAGATTTTCACAGTTTCACTGATAAGAATATAATTCAGCCAAAGGGAATACAAAATATCTAAGCTTCAAAGGTAGTATGCAACCGGATTAGTCTACATCATTCAATTAAATTTGAAAGAGACTTGGACCTTATTCGAACTACATAAGCATCCCAAACCACCATGTTAAACATCCACGTTCACATTTTGGCTAAGTTAGAAGGCTGCCATACCTTCCATGTTACTGATCAATTGAGCTGGACCACTGTCAATCTGGAGTTCAGCTCTTTACAGAAGCTTAAATGAAAGATTTTCAATCTAACCAGCATGTCAAGAAATGTTACATTTTATATAACTATAGATTATATCACAGAAGAGATTAATTTTTCTAATCTTGGCATTTCTGGATACAAATTATGACAAAAAAAGACCAAACAAAAAATAATGATAGATGGAGATTAAGTAAAAAAATATTGGGTGACTTTAAAATGTAACTGGAACACCCTCTTGACATCTGGATCCATAATCACAGGTTAGAACTAGAACAACTACCATACACTGTAGCATTTAAGGATAACAGGTAACACCACTGACTCAACCACCTGAAAAACTAGTGTCCTGTTAAGCCTTTTTCTTTGTTTACAAAGAGCCAATTGTAAACTTACTGTACGTAAGAAAAAAGAAGAGTCTACTGCTGTACAGGGTAAGAGGTCCAATCTCAATTGGAAAAGAACCTCCAACTTCCTACTCAGTTTTGGTCAGCCACATTCACACTTGCATTAAAATTTCATATAATTTCTTTAACAACTAATGTGAAAGATATGTTTCCTTTGGGATTTCTTCTTCGATATACTTCTTTTTTACCAAATCAACATCAACTTTACTGGGATTTTGATTTCAGCTTACTACCATTATTTACAAAGAGATCCATAAAGTTTTGCAGTGTAATTTGTCTATGAGGATATAACCAATGTTCCCTTAAAAAAGTTAAAAGTTTTCTACAGCAATCCTTAGAAATCCCAGTCACAAGTTATCTCAGTTGCCAGCAATTAATGGTTCTTACTACATAATTATGTGACTGTAAATGCTTCGGGTAGGCTGACCTGATGGAACCTAGACATGTGTTTCACATGCTTATTTTTCTGCTAATATTAAAATACTCCATTTCATTATACAAGTGATCAGATGCGCTTCTAATAAATTATTTCATAAGTTTAATCACATAAACTATCATGAAAATTATGTAATTACTACAATTAAAAAAAAAATATCCATAAATTAGTCAAGGGTTTTATTGGAAGACAACACAGGCTGTGAATGGAAAAAGGACCCTTGTATTTTCTATCAGTTTGAAATGCTGAAAGGAAATAAAAAGACAATCAATCTGAGGATAGCAACAAAGAATAAAATAGGGCTGATTGTGTATTCATACAAAACAACCTTAGGCAATTCAATATCAAAATGCAGTTAAGCAGTGCTGATGGATAAGTCATGACTGGTGCATTATTTTTTCAAATAATGTACAGTATGAAAATCGATATGAAAACATTTACAGATTAATATCACAAGCGGCAAGAACATTTTCAAGCCTCCATTGGATGCGATCCCTTTTTGTTAGTCTGAGTATCACCTATATATATTAGCTACATTATTTTGATCTTTGTACTGGATATGCCACTCCTGAAAAATCAAACTCTATGGTTAGTTCTCCCTCTCTTGGTTCACTATTCCACTGGATGTCTAATATCATAACTAATTTTCAAAATATGGCAGGCTGTTATTCTTTCATTTATTACATATTCCCTTGGATGCTAATAAAGACTTTTGCATTGGGAAACACTAAGCTAATTGTCTCCTTAGTTCTTTTGGGGAGTTCCCGTCTTTATAATTATATCATCTTGGAATCCTACTCTAATCTTGATCATGACTCAGCAATGTTCAACTATCTGGGATGGCAGTTAGACCTACAGGTATGCTGTTTAAAAATCCTAAAGAAAGCCTTTTGTGTTTTTATAGCTAATAATCCTGTTCCCAAAAGATATCTATCTTCTAGTCATATAAGAAAAAATCCCCTTCCATCCTTCATATAGAGCAAAAGCTTAGCTCTATTTGATAGTAGGACACATTGATTTCCATTGAACCTCAAGATAATTCCCAAAGTGATCGTCTTTCTGACTTAAATAACAACCCTTCCTTCGGTTCTTTCTTCTGGCTTTTCAACTGGCATTCATCATTCATATAAGCTGTTTTACTAGTTTTCCTTTCACTATTCAACCCAACTTTTCACTGTTCTATTAATTGTTCTGGCTGTCCTCTGACATTCCACGTCTATACTAAATATTTCCTTATTTAAATTTCCCCATGCCACTAGCTGTTTTATCCTCCTTGTGCTTTTATTTCACCAAGGTACTAGCTGTTGCTGTATGCTCGTGTTCTACTTCTGGTTGAATGATTTATCCCAAATATTCTGACTATTAGATTTTTCCCTTAATGGAAAGGGATACCTTTGTTCAACATATTTTGCTTCACAGTGGCATTATCCTGACTGCAATAATTCCTTAACGGATTTACCTGTTTGGCAGCTCAAGAATCATGCTATTTATTACTTGTCCTCCCATATTTCTGATGACTTCTCTGATATAGTGGTTCCTACCACTACCGTTTATGTCCAGATTCAGATCTAATTGCAATGAATTGTAACAAAAACTTTATAATTTCAAAAGATTCAGAGTTCCTTAGTTTTCCAGCCTTTATTTTATCTAATTCCCTACCGTCATCTCCTCAAGGTCACTAAGGGTTTCAACGTATCCCATTCCTCAGTTATTATTCCACAAGGTCCCAGTTTTAGCTACCTAGGCAAGAAGAGCTTTCTTTTGTAAATATCCCTTCATTTATGTACCCTCAGTAGCCTTCCTATAAATGAAGCTACTTATCTTCAATTTTGCTATTGTATCCCTCTTATTGCATAATAAAACTGGACAGATCTTGCTTGAATCACACAATAAAGAATCTGGAGTTAATTGGGTCCCTCTTCTTATTATGGGTTCTTTGTGCATAAACAAATTTGAAATCGTCAAGGTGGTTCTTCAAAGTTTTCTAATTCTCAAGCCCTTCAGAAGTGGCATAACTTATTATCCATTAGAACTTTGTAAAGTTATAGTTTAGGATGTAAAATACTGCCTCTGTCTCCTTCTTGATTGGAATATTCAGCGCCATTACCCTGAATCTGGGGTCGTCTTCAGTGGAACACAAATCTTATTACATCTCTGCATAGTATATTGATTTCTACCACAATCACTTAAAAAACATTCATACTAACTTACTCCATATAGCAATATAAATTAAAATTGTTCTCTTCGGCAGTCCATCAGCTTCTAAGACAGATTTCATAAGCTGGTGGGCTCTTAGCAATCATACACACTCTACTTGGTTCACAACATGACAGTTCCAAGCACAGAAACTGCTTATCAAATGACATCAACTCAATTGGGCGATAGTTTGCAAAGTTTAAAAACAATTCATAAAATAAATTTCATGTCTCGAAAAAATAAACCATTCCCATATGTAAAAGTACTCTCTCCATTCCCTCTGGCTAAGTGCGTATGCATCACTTCCAGAGGGAAGGTTCTTGTGGAGTGAAAAGCTTGAGTCCGGGATTTCTCGCCCTCTGTAGTATCATGATCATCTTCATTTTCTAAATAGGCCTACACATGCAACTTTAAATTGAAGCCTTAGACTAAGTAAAATAATGGTTTGTATCTAAAAAAAAAAATGTAAGGTTTTGTAATAATCATTATAGTTTTATAATTTAACATTACAGTATTCTTAATTAACTATCATTTATATATCATGCATAGATTAAGTCACTTATAATATAAATTAATTTTTTTCTCAAGGCGCATAAACTAGAAAATAAAGGTCTTGGTAACGATGATTTTCTCCTGTTACTTATACTATAATCAATTTAACATTAAAGATCCTTCACTGCAATGTATATTAATTTGGCAAGCATTCTACCGATATGTAAAGAAGCCAATACTTGATCCTCTCCCAGTAGAACAATTAGGTGGTAAAACTGAATACTTTTTGTATCTGATAATAATTACAATGTTTTAATTAACTGGCCACCTATATTCTTTCAGTAAAATGAGGAACTTGCTTTAAAACTTCAATTTACAACACAAAGTAAATATTTAAGGTATAGTTTTTCACTTTGTTTCTCTTTATATTGTTCAAGCTCTTAAAGGATTTCTTTGCAATTGACTACTTTATTTTCCCACGAAATAAAGGGAAATAAGATAAATGAGTTATGAAAAAAATTTCGAAATCAAACTAAGGTTTGTACAGAAGAGTTTTACTTAAAATTTCGAAAAAAAGTTGATAGAAATTGGCATTGAAAATATTTTATTATTGAATTGTAGATGAAACATCTCTACAGAAAAGTTCCCCAAGTTTCACAGTATCATGAACCTTCATTTTAAAAGCTTCGGGTCACACATAACTATCTCTAAACTTCTAATCTTATATGAGTTGAATGAGATATGTAATGTAATAAACTAAATAAATACAACTTAAAATCAAAATGCTTAAACTGCAAGAGGAACAGTAGTGCTTCTTTTGGAATTCAATGGCTTTGACAAACCAATGAAAAATATTAATAGACTCATTCAAAACCCAACTTTTATAATCATAGTTGCCACTTAGATACACCAGAATGCAAAATCTGTAATCAGCTATAAAATCAAACCAACCTTTAAAATGAAGTTATTTACTGTATATTCTAGTTTAACGTGGGTAATAATCATGACATACTTGCAAAGTCCAGCATATCCATTAGGTACAATTCGACCACAGATGTCATCCTTCAGACCATCTGGGAGTTCCTTCTGCTCCTGCACCAGGCATAGAATTTTCGTTTTGTTAGGGTCCCTTACCTGGGTGGACTCTGTATCATAGCTGATGCCAGCATCCTAAATAAAATGAAATTAAAGCTTCAATGAGAGTAATTATTCTTAGTAATATTAACATCAAAGTTTGATCTCCTAAAATCTTGAATACTGTTATGCATTGGGTGCAGTAGTCACATTAAATTGTATAATAAATTGAAATACACATAAGAACATAAACTTATATAAGATCTCTCTCTCTCTCTCTCTCTCTCTCTCTCTCTCTCTCTCTCTCTCTCTCTCTCTCTCTCTCTCTCTCTCTCTCTCTCTCTATCTCTCTCTCTCTCTCTCTCTCTCTCTCTCTCTCTCTCTCTCTCTCGTGGTTTTGCCTTTTTGTACCTTCAGTAGGTTCTGAAGTTGGTGGGGTTCCTTATCCCTCAGATAGAAAAGGCAATTCCGTGGGTGATGAGCGTGAAGACCCATGCGTTCACAGTATGGTCCAACTGGGCATCTAAAAAAACAAGGCCATATTAATCTTGATAAAAAAATTCTATTTAAACTTTACCAAACTCTTACTTATATTAGTGTTAATGAAAAAAAATATTGGCATAAAATACTTATTGGCATGAAAGGATAAAATTCACAGCTATGCATCATCCAAAAAAAATCAATTTGAAAGCTCTATCATAATAAACAGAATTCTAATATTCTTTTTTTATTTCTATGAACCCTCTTTGATGTTCATATTGCTTTTCTCCAGAAGGTTGATTTATCGACTTTACCCCCAAAATTTGATAAAATATTTCCCATTTTTTTTTTCTTTCAAAAGATACCGGGTTGTGGTGGCCTATGTGGCAACGTTCCTGACTGGTTATTGCCAGACTGGGATTTGAGTCCCACTCAAAATCGTTAGTTCCTTTGCTTGCTGCAATCTCACCATCCTTTTGAGCTAAGGATGAGGGGTTTGGGGGACTCTATAGGTCTACCTGATGAGTCATCAGCAGCCCTTGCCTGGCCCTCCCTGGTTATTGCTTGGGTGGCGAGGGGGCTTGAGCACTGATCATTTGTATACAAGGTCAGTCTCTAGGACATTGTCATGCTTGATAGGGCAAGGTCACTGTCCCTTGCCTTTGCCATTTATGAGCGGCATTCAAACCTTTATGTAGCACACTAACAGTTTCCCATTCTAGAGTTTCTCTGTCATTGGGTTTTTTTTTTTTTTTTTTTTTTTTCATGACGATCCCCTTTCCAGATAGTGATAAGATTTATTGCCTTTTAAGCTAGCTTATTTGCTGGGTTGGTTAGCATTTCTGCACAGGAAAAACACTATATATTAACTAACTGTTGTGATAAGTACGATATCTCATAGTTCCTCTCTGGGAAAACATGTTTCAGTTAGTGTTCATGAAATTGGAGAGCAAACACTGACATAGGTAAAGCTTCTATGTTGTACATGGCCGGCGTTCGATTCTCATAATGGCTGAGGAAAGTAATTTTTAGTTCAAGGGGAATTACAGAGAGAGAATAGTTGTTTAATGCAGACCTTATAATGCTATGAAACGCCAATACTTGCTTTCCAATCAAGTTAGTGATGTACTTTTATAGGTTTTAACTTACGCAACTTCCTTTGTTATTCTCAGAAGGTCAGTGCGCCTTATTTTGCTGACAATGCCAACAGTACCATTCAACACATCCCAGGTAAACTGGTTCCCATCGCCGAAGCCCTTTCCCAAAATACACTGATCGCAATTCACGCAGGAAGATTACAAGGCCTTGGCTGAATGAAAGGACCCCGAGTACCAAACCTGCAGGACATCCTGCAAGTCTCTCCATTGGGAAGACATCGCTCTTGATGACTCCAATGCCACCCTCCTCTCTCTATGTCAGTACTGGCAGTTCACCATCATGTATACATGCGCCGACAGGTTTTTCAATTCATCCATTGCCACTCACACCCCTTTTGCTAATCTATTACACAGGCACTGAAGTCAAGGTTCATAATGACATTGGGTCCACTCCCGTACTTCATGCCATATTTCAAAAGTGCATCAACACACATACGGTATTTTGGCGAGGGCATTTTTCATCAACCGTACCTTCGTTTTACCCACGTTATATGGACACCATTACCTTACAACAGTCATCGATCCCTCCACTCGCTGGTCTGAAGTCATCC
Source organism: Palaemon carinicauda (assembly GCF_036898095.1). Classification (NCBI taxonomy): domain Eukaryota; kingdom Metazoa; phylum Arthropoda; class Malacostraca; order Decapoda; family Palaemonidae; genus Palaemon; species Palaemon carinicauda. Next base: position 25,881,620 of record NC_090765.1, read on the forward strand.
CCATGCAAAATACAAAATCTGCCTCATGTACTGCTGCTTTCTTTCCAGATGGATATCAAGATTTGCCATCCCAGAGTATATTAATTCCGATATAGGTTCTACTTTCACTTCTCAACTGTGGACATCATTATGGCATCTTCTCATCCTTACCCTACATCAGACTACCATTTACAATCCTGTAGGTAATGAAATGGTGGTTTTTCTCGGACTGAGAACCACTCCTAAGGACACTACAAATGTTTTAATAGCTGAAATGGTATATGGTGACCCTTTGGTTGCCCCTTAAGAATTTTTGCCATCAGCCACCTCCTCCGATGATCTGATAGGCTTATGTCACGTTGTGGGGAAATTTACTACCTGCCATCAAACTTACAAGCTCCGACAAAGCAGCGTGTGCAAAAAGACCTACACACCGTTAAACACATATCTTTATGCACACTACTGATTGGAAACTGTCACTTACGCCTCAATATATGGTTCCTTTCCTTATCATCCATCGCAATCCATACGCTTTCTTCCTCAAAATTTGTGGTAAAGAGGATTGGATCACCATTGACCACCTTCACCCTGTGTTTCTCCTTCAAGACAACCCACCAACAGTATGATTCTCTAGGGCAGGTCACCATTTTTTGCATGCATGTCAGCTTCAGAGGGGGTTGGGGTCATGTAACACGCCTACAAATAAAGAAATATGCCCTCTCTGTGTTTTCTTCTAAGGCGCAACTGACATCGGACTCTACAGAAAGAAGCCGTTGAATGTAACACACTAATTTCAACTGTAATAACATTACCATTATTATGTCAAAAAATTTTATGCCAATGTCAACCTCTTGACAAACGACGTTGAATGTACATGTAATTTTTATCCTTATGTGATCCCTTGGGGGCTTATAACCTATAAATACCTGTGTTGTCATTAAAAAAAGTTAGTTTTACGAGGACTTGCCTTTTGTTAAAGCCTCAATTCCTCCCATCACAAAATTCTGAGGTAGCAGACCATAGAAATCAGCGGAAAAAAGTGAAATAGACAGGTAGTCTAAATTAATGCAAACCAAGTATTTCTTATAGAGGGAACCCAGTTGAAGGCTATGGAGAACATGAAAAAAATGAAAATAAAATGAAACTTTGAATCAGTATAAGAAACAAAGCATCATTATTTGATACATTGGGGTGTCTCCTCGAGTCTCCCTAGTAAGACATCAAGGCTAATGGATACTTGGTACAATTTAGAAAAACGTTACACCTACTACATGAAAGAATGTGTCATTTTTACGGCCTACCGGGGCTCAAAAATAATAATACTTTTAACTTCTGGCATTTTTTTCTTCCTATATATATATATATATATATATATATATATATATATATATATATATATATATATATATATACATATATATATATATATATATATATATATATATATATATATACACACACACACACATATATATATATATATATATATATATATATATATATATATATATATATATATATACACACACACACACACACACACACACACACACACACACATATATATATATATATATATATATATATATATATATATATATATATATATATATATATATATAGAAATCACGAAAGCTGACATGTGATGAATATAAAATGTATTATAGCCACGAAAGGAAAAATGAAAAGACTTGATTGGAGTTAGTACTTTCGTCCATTAGGGACATCAACAGACTCAACATTGCTGATTGAGTCTGTTGATGTCCCTAATGGACGAAAGTACTAACTCCAATCAAGTCTTTTCATTTTTCCTTTCGTGGCTATAATACATATATACACACACACACAAACACACACACACACACATACATATATATATATATATATATATATATATATATATATATATATATATATATATATATATATATATATATATATATATATATATATATATATATATATGCAATATTTTCAAATATGCTAAATTCCTCAACATATGATTTGTCTTCTTGACAAGTTTAAAATTCTCATTAAAACTAAACAAAATATAAAAATAGTAAGAGAACTTACTTTGCACCTTGTCGGAATGGTTCTCCACAACCTGAACAGAATTCATATTTACATTGAGTGCAAGTGAAGTGCATACACCCTCCTTTAGCTAATGAGTATGTGAATCTGGAAAGAGGGTTAAAATGGTATGAGCTTACTCAAACATCTCTTTCTAGTGCAGAAACAAACTGACTTTACATCAATTATACACGATGATATTTGAATTAAAGAACCTTTGAAATAGAAAAAAAAAGTTCTTGGGAAATCTAACATGCTATGTTTTGACATCTCTAAACAGAATCAAATGTAAAATACCCTAAATAACTTCACACGTGTCTATTAGAAGTACTTTTAAAAGAAAGCTCAAGAAAGAATATGACAGTAACTTTAAAAATTATAAAAAACTTACTTGCACTTAGGACATGTGATACCATTTTCAGCCAAATGCCTGGCTACTCCCTGAGCTTGTACCTCCAAATCATTATCAATTTTCCACTGTGCAAAAGCCTCGCATGAAATCCCTTCATGAGATGATTCCCACTGTAAAGAAAATAAAGTCACATGAAGGAATGCTACAAATAGAGAAAATTCTTACATGCCAAAATGTTAAAAAATGTTCAAAATTGTAGCTTAAAGCGATAAAGAAACATTACTCAGTACTTCAAAGTAAAACACTGCATAATCAGCCTTATGCTTTAGTTAAAATATTTGACCACATATTCATGATTAAAGGTTTAAAGGTTTAAAGGTTGCTCATGAATGGCAGAGGCAAGGGACAGTGACATTGCCTTAGCTAGCAGGACAATGCCCTAGAGACTGACCATATACTATATGATCAGCGCCCAAGCCTCCTCTCCACCCAAGCTAGGACCAGGGAGGGCCAGGCAGTGGATTATTAAAGGAATTAGATTATATTCTCTTGTTGGTGATAGGGAACCCCATTAGTGAGGTTGACAACAATCCTGCATTCCATCAGCTGCTTTCTTTAATATGAAATTCACAGTTGCACTAAAAACAATACATTTAACTATTTTCACATAAATCTAATTATAGATGACCACCTTCAATGAAAACTACCTTGAAAAAGGATGCCTCCTTTTTTAATTGGCTTATGAAGTAAACACGTTGGTATTCCCTTATCTTTCATCATTATTTACACATAAATCACACAATAAGCAAAGAGCAATTACAAAAGTTTATATCATATTTACACTTAGGAGCTGGCTACTTAAGTGAGTAAAATGCAGAGGTTACTGGCAGTGTAATCGTTCACCAAATATATATATATATATATATATATATATATATATATATATATATATATATATATATATATATATATATATATATATATATATATACACACAAATAAAGGATTCACAGGAGTTTGTAAAGTACACTAACAGTTTAAGTTGGTCAAGTTAAACTCCAGAGTCTTTGAGAAATTATGTCAGGTTACATGCTATGTATTTTTATTTTGTATCTCAAGTAAGGCACATCAAATTGAAGCATTTCTATTATTTGTCATTAAAACCATTTTCTGATAATATTTACCGTTGCACGACATTGTGCACACGTAACATCTTTGCAGTCTGGACATATGAGTTTCCTTGCACGAGGGTTTGCAATAAACCCAGAGGAACACTGTAATAGAAAGGTAATTAATCAGTAGAAAATGTTTCTGGCTATCAAAAATATCTTTCCTGTCTTACAATTTTACTGAATGCTAGTCAACCCTACAATATTATGTGTATAAAACTATCTTTGAAATATGTGACACCACAGATGAATTAATACACTACTCAAGATAAAATGAATTTTAATGATAAATTTTCTAATATAAATTATGAGCAGTTAACCTGGAATACCATCACTATGATATCAGGAAAAGAAACTTTTTCAAAACCTCAACTCCAACTATGAGACTTTACAAAATATAAAAATGTCAATAAAATTATTAGATGAGAATAATTTTCAGTAGATGTTCAAACGTTGCATGGAGAAATTTTGTTGTGGATACCTTGTTGCACCAACGGAAATTTGGATCCTTCATGAGTGTCCAGTCCCTAAGTTTCCTCTGGAAGAGTTCGTGGGTCTCAGCATCAATGATGTTCTTGAGTAAGATATCCATATTGTTCAGGTACTCATTAGCAATTTCCTGTCATAGCAGAAGAGTTGTTAATTAGACCAGAGGTTCAATAAGCTCCTTTGCTTTTCTTAAATGTTTGGTAGCTATTACAGATATATATGGCAGAGATGAAATTTTTAGCAAAATAGTTATACTGTTCTGTTAATCTTTAAATGACCAATACATCTTTCGAGAATCGCTTTGCAAGATTTGTTTGCAAAGAGTACAAAGTTACCTTGAAACTTACTGATTTACCCTGAATTTTAATTTTTTACCATAATGATAAGATAATAAGATTGAGCAACAACACCTGAAATTCAAATGAATATAGTATAATACATAAATATGATATAGTATGTTGCTAACACCAAAATTATAAAAGCAATGCAAAATTACACTAAATCCCCATCCTTCAGTATCTTTGAAATCAATTTCCTTTAGGAAATAGAAATAAGGCAAATAAAAGATTTCCAAAAGAGAGCCCACACTTTGTAAAGGCTTTCAAATATTAAACAAAAATAAATCCGACTTACCTCACACGCATCCAGATCAGGTTCATTACAAAAAGGGCATCTAAGATCACGTATATTCTTGGTCTTGATTTGGAAGGTAAAATAAGTTTTGGCACATTCCCGACAGCATCTATGGGTGCACTGTAGCATTGACACCATCTGATGACAGAGATATCAAAATAAGAGAATTACCACTTAATCAATAACTAATATGTTTATCAATAATCCGTATTCTTTGTAAGTTAGCTGACGTAAGAACACCTCTTTACGCGTGTGACTGACTGTCACTTGTGCACACTAACCTTTCCCATGGGATATTTTTCGGCACACAGCTCGCACTCTTGCTGTAAGAACTGAATAGCAGTGTAGATGGAAGAACATTCTTCAGCAGCTTGTATGGAGTCATATTCATCGAAATTGAAATTCATCAGCTGAGCAGCTAATTCGGCTTTCTCATAACTTCCTGCTTGTCCCTCAGCCAGTAAACGCCGTACTGTTCGCTAAATAAAAGGAATAAAATAAGGTTGAAGACTCATCAAAACATTACATATTTGCAACTAAAATACAAGGTTGTAATAATATACATAATTAATCAAAAAATAGAAGAGAGATACAAGTAATTGATAGAAGCAAACAGTTCTTTTTTATAAATTTCTTGGTATTGTTTGTTTGTTATTCACTAATAAAGAATAAAACAAGGCCAAAAGGACCATTTATTTCTTACACTTATCAAACACTTCTCAATAAAAATAGGAAAATATGTATTTGGAAATAATAATTTCAAAGCTAATGAAATATCAGTCATGTCTTTAGATTTATAACAATAGACACTGCATGGAATAAAATTATGTGATAAACAAATGAATTGCAAATTCTTTGAAGAATAAACACAAATGTCAAAGTCATACTTTTTTGAAGTGGAATAAGCTTTGACATCAGAACCTACATCAAATTTCAACTGTTCATACTCCCTCGGTGGTCCCTCAACAGTGGGAGACCCCTGCAGAAGCAAGAGGGGTCCTTGGGGAGGCTGCTCGTCCTGAGGGGTTTCTGGAGTGTCAGGTCGAGTTTCAGTGTCTTCTTCCATGCGAGCTTCGAGTTGCTTCCTCATCATTTGAATCTGCTCCTTCAGTTCGCGCACTTCCTGGTAGTCGGGCTCTTTGTTGTGACGGGCTTTTAAACCCTCAATCTGGCATAAAGTTGATTTTTAGAAAAGTTAATTCATTTTATAAAAAGAGGGAGAATTTATTTAATATTTTTTTCTGAAGCATAGAATATTCCTTGCCCAGTAGGGAAGGTAAAAGGAGAACAGTATTGATAAAGTCAATCAGAAAAATATAAATGAACTATCTTTAAAAATAGCTCAAAACTCTAAACTCCGGTGGGAAATATATGGGTCGAATGATAAATATAAACTACCTAATAACAATGAAAAATATCTACAACTGATGTAAAATACTTCAATAGCACAGAACTAAAGTGTAGATGCTGGCATAAAATATATGGGTCAAATGATAAATATAAACTACATAAGAAAAACTAAAAAAAATATAATTGGTGTATAATTCAAAGGTGTAAGTAAAAGTTTCGTCAAAAGGTATTTACTCTGGTAAACTAATAAACTTTTAAACTACTATTTGGAGATTTACATCACGAAAAAAGTAAAATAAATATAAGACAAATTCTAAAGTGCATTACAAAAATAATTCATTATGGAAAAAAATACTACTTGACTATAATAAATATGTGGCCTATAATAAAAAAAAAAGGTAAAACTACGTATTTTATATCATGTTAAGGATACTTAACATTCTAAATACTATATCTACATAAAAATAAACTATGATATAAACACCTAGATGAAGGAATAGATGTTTGATAGAGGATAAAACCATATGAATGTTAAAAGCCAGTATTCACAGTAAATTACACTTAAAGATAATATGAAAAATAACATATTGAAATTTGAAGATTATTTGTCTTATTAGGATTTCCTGTTATCCCTTATTGGTGATGACTTAAAATTATTTTCATGGTACAGACTAAAGACTATTTAGAAGTTAATATTGATTTAATACAATCACAAAGCTGTTTAAAACCCATGCTTTATGGCCCTAATTCAAGAGGAAGTTGTAGAAATACGTCGTCCTTCAATTTCTACACAGAATGTGTCACTTTCCCTTACACTATCAGTTTCAAAATTAGTGAAGGACCAACTGAGAGCCACTACAGAATAAATCTTTATTTTCCCTAGTTTATACAAAACTATAATTTTTCTGTACCACTCTTCACTCTGACCTTTTAAATGCGATTAATCACTAAAATCCTCTAAAGCATGAAATCATGGATACTAAGAATAAAACCACAGCTTCTAAATAACTGCTTCCTCACTATGCTACAAAAAGCACAATCGTGTATTCTTTACAAACCTGTATGAGAAGTTCGGGAATCTGGAGCTAAACAATACAATGAAAATGAAAATGAAAATGCAAACACTGGTATAAAAAATTCACCAAGTTTTCATTAAACACTAATTCACTGAAATTGGATAATATCTACCAGGATTTAATACCATTATTAAGGATGAATTCTAGTAAAATAATTGATGGTCAAAAAGAAATGTTCCAAAAAATACCAAGACCTATGAAAATAGTATAAGAAAAGACGAATTTGAAGGAAATTTACATAAATTTTCCTTTAGAATAATTCTCATGTTATTCAACTTACACCTTATCTTATTTATCTTGAAGCACTATCAAATTTAATTATACATCACCAGATTATAAATATATAAAAATAGCCATTTCTATGGTTATACAATAATAAGCAAGCTTAACAATAAATGCATATGTCTAAAGCTTGCAAACTAAGAAAATATCCATTCACAAGCTGCATTGCATTACTATTAGTAGCAAAGAACTTGAATGCCTTGATAAGATAAAACTTTATTTTTGCTCCTGTTGGCGCATCTCTGATTAGTTCTAAAAATCTTCAATGCAATTTCGTTGACTTTTATGATATGAGGAAAGTTTGATTGTAAACCATGCTGTATGTTACCTTCGTTGAATTAAAAATTAATATATAATTCCTGAACAATCTAAGGGTATAGAGATATAAATGTCTTACAGACACAACCTTTCGTGTGTAGGTGGAAATGACCAAGTATACCATGATGGTTAATGGTACACTAAATTCTACATATGAACTCGAAAGTCCGGATGGCTACAAAAGTACATTTTCGCAACTTATGATAAGCTTCTATGAAATTCCAGTTCACTCTCTTCATGACAATGCAAACCAGATCGAGAGAGTATTTTAATAAGAGTCGAGTTTCAAATCGTAATAGACAAATAAAGAAAAACTTGCCAATAATTACTATTGATTTATTCATGTATGATCTTTTACTGACGATATCTATGCAGTGCTAAATTGAGACCAATAGGTTTTCATTTTATTCTAACTCATTATGATGATAATTCTTTTATTCTGTGGGGATCAAAAAGTATGGAACTCTAAATTGTTTACATAAACTAATTATTTTCTTTAAACTTTGAATTCATATCTATTGCAAATTTTGTTCCCGAATACAGTGTATATTTCATACATACAATTACAAAAGACGCCATCAAGGAAATGCTGAATCCTGAATACATATGATTCAAAAAAGGCTTAATGATTATGAGGTTCTACACTTTTCTGCTTACAACGCCAAGTGTCAAAATTACTGTAACTTGTTGTAGCTGCGAATTCCTACCAAAATGCAGTGACAATAATTACACTTGACTCCAAATAATCTTATCAAAAGGTGAATCATTTTTCCAACTAGAGCATGAAAAACATAACATGCCAAGTGAGGAAGAAACTAAGTATCAAATTCAAATTGCCTGATTTTAAACATGAATTGAAACATTTTCTAGATATAAAATGCAACAAATAAAATTTATATTAAAATGTCTAAAATATAGTATTTATAAGATATATGTGTATGTTTAAACTATGTAAGAGATATGCCTGTATCTAAAAAACATGGAATAACTGTTTTACTATTATGATTTTCCTGACTATATTCGTATCTATACAAGTGCAACCAAGCCAAATTATAAGATTGGAAAGATAAACTCAGAGCTTAATATGTATGACCATTTGACTGTTTAATAAAATGTCATAAACCTGAAAACTATGGTTTCTAAAGAAACGATAAACATAAAGAAATTAAAAGAATGAAAAAACAGGATCATCATTATATGGACGAAAAAAAATTAATATATATCTCTAAAAACCCTGAATTCATCTACCTCTTAGTGAGAAGTACTATATGTTAGTTTGAAGCAAAAAGAAGCATTAGCACGGTGTTACCTGTACCAAAAGATTGGGTACTTTAAGCCGGTCATCTTGGCTCACCATCTCAGCTTTCTCAGGTCCTTCTCCTTCCTCTTCAGATTCACCCGACGAATCTGTGGGTTTCGAAGTGCCCTCTGTTGCCTTCACCATTTCGATAATAGAATAAGGTTTACTGTCAGATAGTGCAGATGTTCTGCCTGTAGTTTTTTTAACAGTGCTGTAGTCTGCTGATGGCGACCTCTCTTTCGAAGGTTCAGGCACAGCAGCTGGTGTGGGAGAGGGAGTTGAAGCTATTGCAGCTGGTGCAGAATCATCTCCCACGGGAGATTCAACAACATCAGCACGGCTATATGTTTCTGGAAGTAGTATATAGAGTGTCAGGATGAAGATGAATGCATATGACAAACGTTTACATTTGTGCTTAACTGATACATGTTTTAAATTGATTTTCGAACGAGCATCTGTGAAAATAAAAATGGCCTATAATCAATTAAACCAAATGAAGTGGGCGATAATTCTAACACTCTGAACTCTGCAGAAAATTATTTCACCATATATAGGAAGGTATTTCTGATATACTATACATAGGACTTGCAGCAATTTATTACATGTTTTGAATATGGAGACAAAGATTTCTTTTATGTATAAGATGCAAAACAGGTTCCCTGAGAAAAAAAAAACACACGGAAAAGAGTGATACTTGTTTCTATAATTCCATGAACATACATGTCAAGAAGCCTAAAAATGAGAGCTGATAGTAGCCTACCATGCAAGGGCATGCAACCTGGAATTGTCTTTTAGAATAATAAAAACCCCACCTGCAGTTCCACTACCATGACCTCGGCTCTTTCTGCGCCTTCGTCTCCTCCTTCGTGTGCTGGTGTTTTCACTTGTATTTTCGTCTGAAGGTTTCTCGTCGGTCTTTAGGATGACCTCTTCATAATAAATGACTTCCTCTTCCTCGGCATCATCTTCCTTCATGTCTTGTGTTGGTGGACTGGCAACTGGGGCATCGACACTGACTTCCAATTCCAGAGTACTAGCATCACTCTTCTCCTTAACCTCAGCCATAGACTCATAATCATCCGGAGGTTGCTTTCCAGAAACAACACCCTCCATCTTAGCACCAGACTCATTGTAGTAATTTTTACCCGTAGCTTCATTATAATAATTCTTACCGCCGGATTCATTGTAGTAGGCATTTTGTTGCGTGGCATTCTTACCACCGGATTCATTGTAGTATGAATTTTCTTGCGTGGCATTCTTACCACCGGATTCATTGTAGTATGAATTTTCTTGCGTGGCATTCTTACCACCGGATTCATTGTAGTATGAATTTTCTTGCGTGGCATTCTTACCACCGGATTCATTGTAGTATGAATTTTCTTGCGTGGCATTCTTACCACCGGATTCATTGTAGTATGAATTTTCTTGCGTGGCATTCTTACCACCGGATTCATTGTAGTATGAATTTTCTTGCGTAGCATTCTTACCACCGGATTCATTGTAGTATACATTTTGTTGTGCGGCATTATAATATGAATGGGGAGTTCCTGGTGTACTGTCAATGCTACCAGACGATAGATCCTTTGATTTTGCCTTTGTGCCTACAGTTTTAGCCCCTGTGAGTTTGCTCAAAGCTTTGGCCACAGGGGATAGTTGTATGACATCCGTGGGGTTGAATGGTAAGAAGAGATCTATAAAAAGAGGTCATGCAAAGCGAGAATAATGGAAGAATCAACGAAAGAACCTGAATAGTAAAACTACATTTCAAGAATCTACAATACTATACTCACTGCAGCGAGAAATGGACGATAGCGGAAGGCACCTGATTTTAGACGGATTCCTTCACTGGTGACATGTCTCCACAGATCACAGCCATGCCTTCTTTCTCCAACCCTGCTTCACTTCCTTATCCTCTATCTGTCTGTCTGTCTAATTTGGCGTATTTCCGAAATTGTATCCAAAACTATTTTAACTTTTGTTCCACACCACCATCAACATAAACTATCCCAAATACTGCCGCTACACACTCTATGACAAGCACACTCTCACGATGGACCATTCCCTGCTTCAAGCTCACCATATAGCTATCTTCAAAGCCAATCTAAGGCAGTTATTTAAATTGTGAAGATACTTCTTGGAATAAAAGGTAACTAAAGAGAGAAAGAAAAAAATCAGATACATCAATTTATATATATATATATATATATATATATATATATATATATATATATATATATAGAGAGAGAGAGAGAGAGAGAGAGAGAGAGAGAGAGAGAGAGAGAGAGAGAGAGAGAGAGAGAGAGAGAGAGAGAGAGAGAGAGAGAGAGAGAGAGAGAGAGCTGGTGATCTGTGGAGACGTGGCACCAGTGGGGGAATACTTCCAAAACCAGGTGCCCTCCCCTATCATCCATTTCTTGTTGCATTGAGTATAGAAACTTGCTTTTTGTCAAATTCTACATTAGCAAATAAGAATGAAGTCATGAAAAATATACAAGAAAATTCATAAAGCTGAATGGAAAAGAACTAAAAAAAATACCAAAGAGAATGTTTAACAGACCAGATCACGATGCCATGTCTTAATTGCACATTTTTGTTGAACTGGTGTTTGGAAACTCAGCATAACACTAAGACCTATATTACCGAAACTAGAAGGCATTTTCTAAGATAAAATACTGTGCAAAAAACATACGTACTTCTGGAGGCAGATCTGGAGACCTTGGATTCGGTTCTTTCGCTTATTTCCTCTGATGAAGAAAAATAAGGAAATTGTATGTAAAGAAAAATCTAAAAACAAAAATTAATTTCATGGGAAACTAATTTCTCTAGAATTACCCAGTCTTGTACGCTTTTCTGACTGAAATCATTACATAAACCTGGAAAAGGAAGCTATGATCAAAAGAATTTTAATTTCCCAAACTACATTTACATAGCCTGTAATATGAGTAACATTTACTGGGAAACTTATTGGAAATTTAAAGAAATTAATTTCTTAATAGATATCAAACCAAAACAAATATGTGTAGAAATATAATACCACTAAAAAGGTTGATTTAAATCTTTATCACACAAAAACACAGGGAAAATTAGATCCAAAGGTCTAGGAAGCTTGTGAAAATATGAAACATAGTACAGCGTATCGATATCATCGACAACCTTATTGAAATGTGTAAAGTATGCATAAACCTTATTACTCAATACTATCAGGTCTACTAATTTATTTTGTACACTTATGATGTCCCTGTCCTTATCTCTATCTCTGCACTATCACTCGAATGCTTTAGAGGAGTATCAGCACATCAAGAAGTATGGTTTGTGTAAAAAAAAAAAAAGCTAACATCTACTGACACCTGAAATCCATTTCAAAACAGATTGCTTGAGTCAAACCTATGATAAAACCACTCCACAGTTCAAATTTGCAATATATACAGATATCTATATAGGAGAACCATAATATAAGCAAAACAAAGATTCGATATATGTCCAAATGAAATTTGCAAATTAAACAAAAAATAAGAAGAAAACAAAGGCGAGGAAAAAAATTCGGATGTGTAGCACAATATCTAGGAGAGAAAGTATGTGGGTGAAATTTCAGGAACTCACCTTCTTCAGGTATTGTGTCTAAAGTACGAAGGTGATCCTCATCATCTGAGTCAGACACAGTCACTATGCGGATGCAAGCAGAACAAAGAAAAGAAAGGTAAGTGAGCAGAAATAAGTAAACAAATAAGTATTTCAGCCTTAATTGAAAGACTGGTTTCAGCCACAAAATGCAAAATAAATATTATAAGGAAATTAATAAATGAAGCAAAAATAACCGGTAGAGCACATTTTATACTTCGTCATTAGGTTCTCAGTCGTCAGTCTAAATCATATCTTTTACAATGTCATTACACAAGGCAGAGAATATCAGTCTCTTATTTCATGATGTAGAATATGTTTTGGAAATTAAACCAAATCCTTGCGTGAAATAAGAACAATTTGGGCAGATTCTGATACCTGTGAATAGCTGTACCAGCACTAAAATACGACATGAGTACAGTACATACCAATGTTAATTCTTCAATCCCATGAAAAATAACATAATTTTCATAAACTGTTTCGTACTTTATACAATCCAGCCGAAAACAGATTTATATTTGACGTTTAATCTCACCAACGTTTATCGCCACATTGACCGACTGAAATCAAGCATTTGTGATTGGATGCCCAAGATGAGTTTTTTTTTTTTTTTTTTTTTTTTTTTTTTTTTTTTTTTTTGGGGGGGGGGGGGGTTAATTTGGACCAGTTAGGAAACTCAAAGCATATTTGACAATTGAATGCAACTCTTACTGGTTTGTGACAATTTAGAGCTTGGTTTCATTTCAGTTACTTCAGAGAATACGAACACAAGACCTTAAACTCCACAGCAGTTTCAGTGTCAATATTACGTCCCATCATGAGTAACGTCAAGAATGTTTTCCTAACAGTGTCCAAAACAGTACATTATTTGATTGGAAATGGTTAAGGAGAAGCAATGTTAAATACTTGCCTTCTACTTATTTAGTTATATTACTGACATATTTAGTGAATGCTGTAGATTCTTTTAGCCAGACTAGTTATTTCATCTTTGAAATTCGAAAATCTAATTCCTAAAAAACAGTATTATAAGTGACTGCATTTCAATGAAGGCAATACATCGGCTTAACTTGATGGGATTTCACTGTGCACATTGATTTTACTTTTTAGTGTTATGGATATCTTATTTCGTATCTGTAATACTGAAGGGTCTCACGAAAATTTAATGAATCTAAGAAATTTTCATTTTTCATTTATGTTAATTTTTACCATCCGTTTGTTAATCGCATTTCCACCTAACTCAAAATAATCTTTTGTATTTAGTACAAAAATTTTTGTAAAAAAATAATGATTAAAACAAAAATCAATCGTGGCCCTATTTCTTGTTTCTATAATTCCTTTGTTGTCGATGGACAGGAAATTTACTATGAAAATCGATGTCGGATAAAAAATGGATTGAGATGTAGACTTATGCTTATAATTCTCAAGAGCTGATTTACATGTAGTATGGAAGTAGTATATCCTCAGCATGGTCATTAAAAAACACTCACTGAAGATCAAAAAATTTAGATGCTAAAAGGTAGCTTTCCCTGCATCTTTAAAAAAAAAACTACTGCAGTTTTAAAATCTTCCATGTATTCGCAAGCTATAAAATAAGGGGTATAAATTTGATTTGCTCTCACTTGGTTCATAATTCCTCATAAGTAATTCAAAATCAAATTATACTGTATAGCAACTGGTTTACTGCATCGATGTAAAAAGGTTTCACTGATGCACACAATCACTCTGCTATTGGAAGGCACTGCCATTGCAACACCTAATACGAAGGAGACATTACGATACGTGTATTTCAATTTGAATTGCTGTATAATAATCTAACTCGAAAAGAGGACGAAAAAGGCAGCAGTACTTAAGCAAAGTAATAAACTACGACCTATTCACAGTAATTAGCATACATGCATGCACTGTGAATTATTATTATCATTACTACTACAAGCCAAACTGGAACCCTACTTTGAAAAACAGAATGCTAAAAGCCTAAGAACACAACAAAAAACATTCAAGTGAGGAAAAAAGGATTGGGAAGGAAAGAAGAAAATGACAAATAATATAAAAACAAATAATATAAATAATAAATCAAATTACTAAGATAATCAAATTAAAAAAAAAAAAAAAAAAAATACACCGATGCGAGATTCACGCCATTCTGCATGATGATTACGATTGTTTGACAATTTAGTCAACATAAATATATCCCGATTAGCGCGTTGTATTGTACTTCCCACAAGGACACCATGACTGTCAGTGATAACGGCATATCTAATATTTTGACTTGGTGGATGACATAGTCTGGTGATACATGAATGCATAGGTTTGAGAAATTTCATTTATCTTGCATAATAAACTTATAGAACGATGCGGCCAGAGATTAATATCAAGACAAAAAGTATAAAATGTAAAATGTATAATGTAAAATTCAATAGACCTGACAATTTAGAGATGAATAAAACGGCAAAAAAAAAAAAAAAAAAAAAACCGAAACATGGAAACGATGATCAAAGCATTGTAGAATAAAAGATTCAAAATAATTCTTCAAGATAGACAGGTTTCCAAACATCTTGAAAGTTTTTCAGAACATTGAATAGTTCTGTAGTTAAAGAATACACACTTTTCTCAAAAGTAAATGTGCAATAAAGTGGGAAAAAAAGGGGTTGTTGAGGTGTTAGAAATATTGATAACCAAATAATCCGGTAGGTATCGAGTGCTTTAGACCTATTAATAATAATAGCTTGGATATTTCTAAAGCTTAACTTCATCCCCCATGATGTACACCATGCACTAATATTAGACAAATATTTGCTATAACATTTAGCAACCACAAGTCTATCCTCAGAAGCTAGGATTGGCGCAAAGAGATTAGCATATGTCTATAAAATAGCTTGTTTATAAAGCCAAAAACCATATCGTGCATAAATGATATAAAACATAATACCCCGAGAGAACTTAAATGCAGAACATTATTTCCTTCCTCTAGTCACTATAATGACACAATTATTCTTAGCAATTTATAATTTAAAAGTTCAATAATAATGTTAAGAAGAAATTAACTCCCATCTGACTAAGTCTGAAAACAAGAGCTTCAGGATTACTAGGTCGACTCAAAAGCAAAGTCAAGAACAATCATATGAATTTAAAGGTCAGGATTACGACACTGAAAAACGTAAGAAAATCACAAGTAAAATTGCATACAGGAATTCCTGGCATCTTATCACACCCTTACTGAGCAGAGAGTTCCCGTCTGTTGCCTCGCCCTCTCCCCTTACACTATCTTTTCGGTTACTCACCGCACAGAAAATGTGACAGGGTGCACTTCCTTAGAGATTGGTGTGCCAGAAATTCCTATGCCCAACTGTACCTAAGCCGTGACGAATTTTTTAGTCAAAATAAATTTAAGGGAACATCATTTTTTAACAAAGCCCATCAGACATTTTGCCAATAGATATTTAAGAAATTTGGATGATATGGAAGTTAGAGAAATTGATTGGTAATCAACCGAGATGAAGTTACAACAACCAAATTTAACCAAATGGAATAAAATTACCAATTTTTCAAATGTGAAAGGAATTATTCTAGAGGTACGCTGGTTTCGGGGTCAGGACAACACTCAAGAGACGAGTTAACTCTGGGCTAGTTTTTAAACAAATGTAACCCTGATGAAAGTCATAAGTTACTGGATGAAACATCTGTCGCCAGATATTGAATGGTACATCATTGCTGCCAACAAATCGTATCGACACGAGAATAGTTACAGATGGCTTCAAATTATTGGAACCTAGATATATGTCTACTTTAGGGTCCAGAGCCTTTAAATATGCGGCCCCGAGCCTATATAATAAGCTCCCACGAAACATTCGAATGATTGAAGACATTAAGGCTCTCAGGAGGAAACTGAAGATTTTCTTATATCATGAGTCTTTTGACAGTGACGATTTAACAGTAATTGAACAATATATGATATGAAATGTTAAATACTCTGAACGAACAAGATAAAACGACAGTGGAGATCCTGTAGAGAGTGGGGTTCCCCTGCTGTATGGGACCGGAAAAGCAGCCATCAAAGTAAGTACAGCAAAGTAAGCAGATTTACTCTATCCCTTTGGAATTTTGTCCTTGAGCATGAGAAAGATTATCTGAGATTGAAATTTTTTTTTATCTTGTTATATTGGGTGCCATATATACCATCACATATGATGGAAATTGTTTAAAAAAACAAGCTCAAATGTATGTATCTATATATACTGAATATATAAATGCACAAAAACACTCTTATCCCCTCATATTTCATCTGAAGGACATTCGGAATACTACTGGATCTCCTATATTTGCAAATCATTTAGGAGTTTAGCTGATATGGAAAGTGGTGCTCATATCATGAGGTGTATTACACTATCATTGCCAAGAAAAAAATAATTGTATGATATTTATGCGATGGTCAAACGCAGGTTATTTTAGAGGTCATGTGTCATATAACAGATAATGAGTAGAATTAAATAATTGTGAGAAAACTATAAAAAAAAATGTCATAAGAAATCTCCACGAAAAAAAAGTAAGAAAAAAAAATTTGTTAAAGGCTAATAACTAAAAATCTCATCAAATGCCTGACCCACTTCATCCTAACACAAAACTTAGTTAACATCCATAAAACCATAATCAATTTTGACTTAAGTTTCAATATCATTTGGATCCACAATCGATTACTTTCAGAATGAACACAAACACCTATTCATATGCCTAAATTATTCTCTTTTTTTTTTCTTTACAAGACGTAACCTAGAGCAAAGAATTCCACTCCTGGATATACAATACAGATTTACTAATAATGAAAAGCCCACAAAATTGTATCCCATTCCTTTAACTCTTAACATCCTGACAATTGTTTCTATCTGTTGCGCATGTTTTTCTTCAACTCCAAATTCAAAAAAGTAACACAGTCATTGTTTTACCTTGTCCAGTGGTGTCCTCTTCCCCTTCAGAGGGTTCGGGAGTGGTCAAAGTATTTTCTTGACCCTCAGGGGTAACTGATCTACTTTGTGACTCCCTGGCGGACGTTTCTCTAGCCATGGCTTTAGCTATGGCCTTGCCTACAATGACAGATGCCTTCTGGACTGTAACGGGTCCTGGGCGTGTCTGAGCCATTCCAGGCTCATCCAGATAAGGACTCTCCTTGCCTTGATCATCTTCAATATCTGGAAGGCATAAAACAACATCAACTCAGTTGATTTTCGGGTTTTGAGCTCCTGAATAGTTAGTATGAATAAAAGGCAAACAGCAAAGCAAAAGAAAAGTTGTAGTTTGAGGTACTGAGTAAGCTGAGAAAAAAGTAGAATCCAAAATGGAGGAAAATCAAATAGGAGATTGGGAGTATAACAGTGAAAATAATTTAGAGCTGATTCATTCCTTATGGTCTTGTAAAGGATAAGAGTGGAAATGAGGTATGAGAATGTGGCCGTGTTAGTCAAAAGGGGACCACAAAATATACCTCTCGGGTAAAACACCACCGCCATATCTCATTTACCTTCAGACTTCCCCTTGGTTGATGGATCTGCATCTGCTTCCAAGTTACTTTCAGCTTGGTTTTTGACATTTTCGTCAGCTGTGTCATCTTGATCAACGTCACCTGTTTGCTCTTGATTAACAGCATTCATTTCCTCGTGCTCAGCAGCTGGGACCTGGGCAGTCTGTATTACCTCTGATTTGACATTGATGCTGGCAGCACTTAGGGAGAGACTGAGTCTTCCAGTGGTAATGCTGACTGACTCTTCTTCTTCATCACTGACTTCGTAGTCCTCCAACAATAGGGAGTTCCTAGCTGAGGAAGGAGCAGATTTACTCTCAGCCTGACTTCCAGCTGGAACGTTTTGAGCAGCTACTCTTTCTTTTTCCTCAAAGGGTGTAGCAATTGATTCATATCCATCGGGGGTGCGAAGATCCTGGAATGGTTTCTGATGAACGAAAGAGGATTGGACCTTCTCGGTGGTGTGTTCAGAGGTCTGCTTTTGTGTCGAAAGACTGACGTGTAGTGTGCTTGAGTACTTTCTTGCCTTCTTAGCAGCAGCTTTGGTACCTAACGTGGACTTTCCATCCTGCATTTCCCGCGGTGGTTTTGGGGTGGCGTTCGCTCGACTGTCAGCTGAAGAAGTATCATAATTTGAGGATATGAAAGATGAAGGCTTATAAGGTGTGGCCTCTTCCCCAGAGTTAGCAGGGGTAACGCGCCCCTCAGAATACTCTGATACAGAAAGGTCAGCGTAGTGAGTGAAAGCCTTGAGAGGGTGCACCACCACATCTGTGGGGGGACAGATGTTCCCTCAGTTAAAAAGATTACAGTCTACAAGTGTTCAGCATAGGCTCTCATCTACTACATGCAACCCAGAGCGGAAACAATGAAAAGAAAAATAAAGGCCTTATCGGAACAGAACTATGAAGATATGGGCGATGGAGTGAAACACAGAGAGACAAGGAGCATTGTCAACATTAGTGGCCCATGCAAGGGAGAAGGTAATTTAGTTCTCACACTTCCATAGAAAAGATGCATTGAAAGTGCCACTTCTTGAACTTAGGAAATTTACATAAATTCGCTCATCCCGGGCTAAGCACAAGTGAAATATTAGAACACAGAAATGTTGTCGTTAAAAGTGTTACAGAGAATTTCCAGATATAGCTGCCCTACCACAATGTCCCTGTATGAAATGGAATAAACTGAGAACTTGATTGATTACAAAGAATTGGACAAAGGATAACTACACACAATAATGTGGAACAGGGGAAATTTCCGACAAGTGTCACAGAAGGGAACATATGAGATGAACAGCAAGTAAGGCCGGGAGCACACTAGCGACTCTGTGGCGCCACAAAGCCACAGCATCGTGTGGCAGGGATGTGGTCTCCCATAGGTTTCCATTGTTTTCAAGTTTTGCCGCGCAAACTAGCGACTGTGGCGCTCTGTCGCTCATCCCCGCCACAGTCGTGGCGTGGCTTTCAAAACAATGGAAACGTATGTGAGACCACATCCCCGCCACACGATACTATGGCTTTGCGGCTCCACAGAGTCGCTAGTGTGCTCCCGGCCTAAAAGATATGAAAGTGTGTTTTACAGAAATGGTACAAAGAGAGAAAGCAAAGACGAGACAAATAACGGCAGGCCATAACCGATGACATGTGGAAGGCAAGCAATTGGGAACAGGTAATCTAAAGTATATCATATTGATTAAAACTTTTATATACCATATACACCTTAGTTAAAGAGAGAAATTACCATAACCTTGTGGAATGTGAAGTGAAAAAGGGCTATAGTACGAGGCTCAGTAACGGTAAAAAAAAAAAAAAAAAAAAAAATGTCCAAATGAAAAGGCCAGGGTAGGATGACATGAAAAAAAAAATATTAAAATCTTAACTATCAATCATATACTCCGGTGACATATATATATATATATATATATATATATATATATATATATATATATATATATATATATAATATATATATATATATATATATATATATATATATATATATATATATATATATATATATATATATATATATATATATAGGTGTGTGTCTGTATGTTTGTGTATTTGTGTGTGAGATTTGTGCTTTCTGACCGTTTATACTTTCAAAGCTTGAAGGAAGAATATAATGATTAATTAATAACAAGATTGAACAATTTAAGGTAAATTGACGATTTCCTACAGCATTCTTAAAAACAGTTTTACTAAAAGCGAAAAAATCCCATAAATATTGTTACTTTTGAGGAAATTGATCAAGTCAGTCTTTGGGCAGATTCATTGGCATCTTCTATGAATGAGTGAAAAAGATACAATAAGTAACCAGTGAATAAAAAGGGATGTAGTGAGACACTCCAAATCACCATATCTTCACACTGTCACTGTCTTATAAGTAAATGAGTCAATAATTTCATTAATAACTTAATTTCTCGTTTGGCCATGCATGTTTGGGTCACAGAGATAAGCAAAAGAGTGAAAAAACCAAAGAAAAGAGCTTTACTGGTGAGATCTTTTTACTACAAGCTGTGCTCAAGTTATAAAAGAAATAGAATTATTACAAAAGAAATTAAAGAAGTTCCAAACCATTATTTTTATATACCAAGATGAAGCATCTAAAGAATACGTCTTGAAGTTTCAAAGCATGCAAGATACAGTTATTTTCTGGGACATCCTGTAAATAACCTCAACAGAACAATGGCCATTGGCTCTATAGTTCAGAAGATCATTACATATTCCTTGTACAAACACAAACATGTTACTTAACATAGAATATTATACCCTTCATTAAAACATTAAAAAAAAAATAACTGATTATACCAATACCTGAAAAAAAAAAAAAAAAAAAAAAAAACGCTTTAAAAGTCATGTTTCAAAACCAAAAATATTTCACATTTCTATGAAGAGTAACATGACACACCCAGAAAAATATACAACATTATTGTTGTTTCTCTAAACATTCAATGTTTACGTCAGGTATACATACATCGTAGATACCGTATTTTCACAATTATCTTCATGCCAGAGGTAACCATGTTTTTCTAGCATTTGATCATTTACCGATTTCAAAACGAGAGAAGTATGTGGCCGTAACACGCCATGACATTCATCGCTTTCGGATTCAAAAATTGTTCAAATGACGCATAGCAACTCCTAACTTAAAAGCAAGGGGAGATAAGAAAACTGAAACAAGTGAACATTAAAACTAAATTAATATATAGCACACTTTATATATATATATATATATATATATATATATATATATACATATATATATATACATATATATATATATATATATATATATATATATACATATATATATATACATATATATATATATATATATATATATATATATATATATATATATATATATATATATATATATATATATATATATATATAATTGAGAGAGAGAGAGAGAGAGAGAGAGAGAGAGAGAGAGAGAGAGAGAGAGAGAGAGAGAGAGAGAGAGAGAGAGAGACTTTCTATAGGAACATGCTACCGATTTATGCAAAAATGAATACCCTTAACATTATCGTTATATTTGTCAGAAGTGTTTAGCCATTTCATTTCAAATTAGTGAAAATAAAAAAAGAAAAAAAAATTACGTTCCTTGTGACACGAGTCTACTGGTAATTCGAAATCAATTCTTAACAAAATCAAGTCTTGAAATACGTAGTTTTGTTTTTGACTTAAGAAAAAAAAAATCCGCTACAATGCAATAAGTTATAGGTTTGCAAGGATAAAATATACTTAACAAACCATTTTTGAAACTTATGCAACTATATTTCAGAAAAAATAATGTGATGGAAGGTTGAGAGAGAGGAGAGAGAGAGAGAGAGAGAGAGAGAGAGAGAGAGAGAGAGAGAGAGAGAGAGAGAGAGAGAGAGAGAGAGAGAGAGAGAGGCCTCCAACTCGATCTTAGGCAAGACGTAGAATATTCATCATGTTGTTTCAACTGAGACTCGAACACCCACCCACCTTCTTTCCTGACGAACTGCAGCTCTTCAAACTGGTCGTCGTTTTGAGCATCGTCGTGTGCTTCTTCCTCCTCTTCGCCTGGGTGCACAGAGAGAACACACAAGTCATCTATTAGCCAAAAGGAAACAAGACAAAACTCTTCCCATGCCATCAGTCGATGCAATTGAAAATCTCCCTCATTGGTTTGTTATTCTTTTCTATTTTCGGCCAATCATCAGGCGATTAGGGAGACACAACGAACCAATCAAAGAGATTATTAAAGCATACTTTATTAATCGAACTTTTTAATGGTCGTGTAATTATAAGAGATCTTTTGTCTGAAAGGTAAAGAACAACATATATTGAACCTTTGTAACTTTTGGACAAAATTTGATGCAATTCGGATTATTCTTTCCCGCAAATAATCCTCAACTCCACTTGTGATAACAGAGGGAATATTTATGTAAGTATAGGATTTCGCACTTTAAATTCATTAGTTTCTTTTTTAATACTAAAGTAAAAAAAGACATGTTCTCTCGAATAACAAAATCGAAATAAGTCAGTTGTGCAATGAAACATAGATACACACATACTAACCAAAAACAAACAGATTTCTTAAAGCAAGGTTAAATCAAAAATTAAGACACGATTTATTAAATAGTGGTATTTCTCTAAGGTTACACTGAATTCGATACAAAAGTTACTAGCTTATATGCATAAATAAAAATCTATCCAACCATACAAATATTTACACACCCACACCCACACACACACACACACACACACACACATATATATATATATATATATATATATATATATATATATATATATATATATATATATATATATATATATATATATATATATATATATGTATATATATAACATATATATATATATATATATATATATATATATATATATATATATATATACCTATATATATATGTATATATATATGTATAACATATATATATATATATATATATATATATATATATATATATATAACATATATATATATATATATATATATATATATACATATATATATATATATATATATATATATATATATATATATACATATATATATGTATATATATATATATATATATATATATATATATATATATATATATATATATATATATATATATATGTATACTGTATATGTGTCTGTGTGTGAATCAGTGCGAAGGCCGAAACGATGAATTCTCAAATGGTAGCTCTCTCATTTTTCGTTGAAATACTGTACTTCAAATCCGAGCTCAGAAATATGATGAGGGAACTTTACTTCCCCGCAAGGATTCGAGATAGGATCAGTAAGAGCAGGATTGATACTTTATCCCTAGCAGGTCATCGGTAAAAAGCACAACTTCTTAACGACCTCGGTCTTAGTCCTATTTTAGATTTTGAATTGCAAGTTATTCAGTAAGAAAATCAATTGCAAATACTAGGAAATAGAAAAGTTAAAAATTCTTTGTGTTGGTTGTTGTAAATGTGACCAACACACACTCACGTAATAATACGAAAAAAAAACTAGGAAGCTTGATTAATTGTTGTAATAAACAAGAAAAAAATAATCTAAACTTAAAGCTAAAATCACATAACACCCGCCTATATGAGGTAGGCCTATTCAAAATAAGAGAAATATCAAACGAAAATAGAGATTTTTCAAGGATTTTTTACAACAAAAATATGGGCAAATGATAAATATCATAACAGAATAAGTAAGAAAAGAACCAGTATTTGCAAAGAACTATGTTTCAAAGTATTGCCAACATTTTGTCCAAAAGTGTAACCAACAAAAATACCAGGCAAGGAGGATATGAAGAGCATATCGATTGCAAATAAAAAATAACAAAAAGGTTGCGGCAACAAAATTAAAAAATATATATTTTCTTGAGTTTTTTTGAAGAGTATTAAAATCCTTATTAAACGTTTGTTTAATATCTATCTTATGATTGTTATATTTAGATTATAGCCTGTAAAAATGGCTTTTCGAGACTTACTACACTAAGATACATATACATTAATTGCACCAATTCAATATCCAAAGCAATAGAAACAGCCAGTTTTGACTCAGGGACATTAGATAATTCTAATTATTGCAGAATTACTTCATTTTAAAATTAAAACTACGGAATTTGAAAACCTACTTTACTGTACTTAGGAAATCAATAAGTCATTTCTACGAGAATTCATAAGACTTACAACTCCATCAATCATAACCTGAAAGGAAAAAAATAATTTACTGGATTCTACAACAAACGCAAACTTCATACCTCAAACTACCAGATTTATTACTACATTTTATCTACGAAAACTAAACGATACTAATAAGAGTAGTTAATTTAGGAGTATGTCAACTAAATTAAAAAGCAAATTACAAATGATAACTTACAATTCTCTCATGATAAAGAATCGTAAATCAATGTCATGCAAAACTTTATCATTCTCTAAAAAAAAAAATTAGTTATCCAAGAATGTAAGCAGGGTGATGCATAGTCGTGGACATCTTTTGTTTTAACTTGACGACAATAGTATCTAGAAAATTAAATCAGGGAAGTTTTCAATTCAGTAGTTCATAACATATTGTCATCGACCAGGAAGAGAGAGAGAGAGAGAGAGAGAGAGAGAGAGAGAGAGAGAGAGAGAGAGAGAGAGAGAGAGAGAGAAACGAGAACAACAATTCTTATTAGCAAATTTCCATAAATCTCAGAGAACTGATTAAATGATAAATGTTGATTACAGTAAAGTAGAGACACAAAGACTTTTTAGGAAATTCTACAATTAATAATTTCAAAACATCAAATAATGGATTAGAATTTTTGGGGCTCAGATATCTAACTTCCCCTGATCCATTTCACCTTTGACAACTTTCTTAATTGGAATAATTGTGTTCATCCAGACAAAATTAAACACAGCTCTAATTCTTGGAGATGAAAACCACAACCGTACTGTAAAGTAGTAGTAGTAGTAGTAGTAGTAGTAGTAGTAGTAAATGGATCAACCTCGCTAGCAAGTAGTAGTTATAACATAAGCAGTTGAGTATGTAATGGAAGTTTAGATTTGTGTTTGGGGCAGCAATAATTCGTTACGAGTAAAAGTGAAGGGAAAAAGCACTAATAAAGGAGCAGTCGTCGAGTGCCGACCTGACTGTGGATCGGAGAAGGCCTCCAAGGGGTCGGAGTCCCCCTCGGCATCGGAGAAGACGGCGTCTGTCACAACCATCAGGAAAGGGAAGGCGGCAAGGAAACGCCCGAAGAAGCAAGTGAGTAAAGAGAGCGATAAGAAAAGAAATGAAAGGGCAAGGCTGAAGGGCGCATCTGGGGGAAGCGAAAGGGGACACGAAGATTTCTGGAATTAATTGCTCAGCACATTTTAACCTTTTCGTTTTTTAAAGCCAATTCATTCGACATTAATTTTTTCTTATCTTTTTATAACAATTTTCTTTTATATTTCATTATTTTCAAATATGTGGCAAATTTTGATTATTCTGACGCAACTGCTTTAAATCCATGCTGGAATAAGGGTACTTTTACAAGCATTTGAAAGGAAGCAGTTAATTCAGCATTAAAATAGCAGTACTTCATTTTCAACATTCGACTGAAAAAATTTCGAGCTCATTTTGCTATATAATTTTTTAAAATTTCTCTAAAAAGCTTAATTTTTGTCCTAGAGAGGTCAGGTTGGTCTCATTCTTTTGGAAAATGCCTGAAGTTTCTCATAAAATTATCAAAAATATGTAAAAATATGTAATTACCAGTGTTTTGCAAGAACGTACCGGTACGTCCTTTGGGGGTGAAAGGGTTAACTGAAACTTAAGTCATGAATTATCGGTATAGAAAGTAGACACATTTAAATAAAAGAAGGCAATGAATTAGTCACATTATATAGAGGAATAAATCTTATAGATATATTATATAACAGTGTCAAATGACACGGCTTCAGTGAGCTTTTTGAATTCGTGCTGGGAAGTGACGGTCAATACCAACGAAAATTGTTTAGCAAGAAGGAAATGGGATAAAATGACCAATGTTTATTGGGAAAATCAATCCTAGGCTTGGAGCTTTTAACATGATGAAGATGGAAGAGAAAATGAACAATTAGACGTGAAGGTTCAATGGATATATAAAGGAAAATGACACGAATACACAAACATTTGCTAAAGATTTCTTGAAGAGTGAAGAAAGCAATGGGAGAAGCAATAATATCAGATATCTAAATAAATAAAAAAGTAGCAGTAATAATAATAATAATAATAATAATAATAATAATAATAATAATAATAATAATAATAATAATAATAATAATTATTATTATCATTATTATTATTATTATTATTACTATTATCATGGAAAAATAATAACCTATTGGAATGAAATACCATATAACAGAAAAACAACCAAAAAGATTAAAATATAAAAGCTGACTGAGTCGTATTGCGAGAGAATGTGATTTATGATACAGTTATATAT
>NC_090765.1:25913210-25975710 GCF_036898095.1 Palaemon carinicauda
TTGATGGGAAAATCTATTTAATTCTGGATTACCAAATACATTTAAATTTTAATTTTTAGTCTAAATTTGTCAGTTTCAATAATTGGAGTTACTGAAACCTCACAGATTCCTATATAGTTCTGGACTTACAGTGTGGTTTATGGAAGGTCAAGTGTAAAGCAATGCGAAAAGCATAGTATATTATGCAAAGCAGCTATCATTATTATTGAGTCTGTAGGTTCAGAAAAAATCTATAAAAAAAGGATATTTTATGCAACAGCAACTAATGATTTTCCTTATTTTCAAAGCATATTCTAAAAGTAATATTCAACAATATTCGATGATTTAAAAGACAAAATACTGCCAGGACACAAACACTAATGTTTATAATTAGATTGTTTGAAAAAAAAAATATGGATTCATAGATTATACACTAGAATTGAATCACTTTTCAGAAGGTGTGTGTGTGAGAGAGAGAGAGAGAGAGAGAGAGAGAGAGAGAGAGAGAGAGAGAGAGAGAGAGAGAGAGAGAGAGAGAGAGAGAGAGAATATGGGCAGTAATAATATACCATCGAATATGGAGAATATCCTATACTGTCTACATAACAGCAGCTGAAATCGGTTTATGGACCGGGGATCGTGGGTCATCCAGAGAGAGAGAGATCTCCAAAGGAGTTTCATAACACAAATAGGTTTTAAATTCCTTCATGAACACAACAATCTTTAAAAATTCATGAACGGTCAATAAAACGTGAACTATGAAATTTCAAGATCTTAAAAATATCACATTATTCACCATTTATTGATTAAAATAGTTGGAATTTTCCAAAGAGTATGTTACTAAAAATCTTGAACGTTTATAGATAAGCATAGATAAGCCCAACAGTAACTTAAACTCCTTCAGTGTTCAATAAATGCAGTAAAACATATGTGGATAATCTTTCTCTCGGAAGGACCCATTTTGCGGGCGGTACAATGACAATAATTGCTGAGGTCAGCATTACCGACTGCCGTAAAATACTCATAATAGTTGGGACTGACGACGTCCGCCAGCAACTCTTCAATGGTTGATTCTAAAAGAAAGAAAGGAGTGAAATATAGCCAAAGATGGTGAACTTGTTAAAAATAAAAAAGTGGTTATAGACAAAGATACTCCAAAGATTATTACAGCCTAGGAAATGACATACATCACAAAAGAAGTATAAAATGGATAGATACATTTATAGTGAGATATAAGGCTTTTATAGCTTTATATACGATTGGTTGGTCAAAACGGATTTTTTATTAAATTATATGTTTTCTTTGAGAAAGAGGTTTTCCTCTATTTTAAAGGGGTGTATGAAAATTTTCCTTAAGGTGTTATTTGATTTAACAAGATATCTATAAAATGGATACCGTATCTTTTAAATTTCTCGTTCAACTTATACAAAAGGCTAGTACTTTATTAAAGGCTAGTACTTTATTCTCATTGCTCCACAGGACACTTTTGTAGAATCATAAATTTCTATTTGAATAAAAAGTAAATTTATTCAGAGATTTGATTCATTCAAAAAACAACGACACATAAGACTCCACTTAATATTACACAATGGGTTTATAAAAAACAAATAAATCTATAATGAATATTAGACATTGGCATATACAGTATATGAAATTTTATTTCTTCACTAAATAAAAAAAAATCATGGTGCTATTTGCGACTTATTCTGAATAAATAAAATTTTATATTCATATGATACAGGGGCACCTCAACGCTTCAATTAATATTACTTTTATTTTCAAAACTAAACTACTTTATTCTTTATTTCTTAATTTTAGTACCAAATAAAGGATTGAAAATTTCATATATGAAAATAAAGACTAATAACTGATTTACATGACAAACGTTAAACATAATTCAGTTTTAAGACAATAATTATGTCAATATGTACTGTAAGATATGACTCATATACACTTTAGCTGAAGTTTAACGTTAAGAAAAAGTTTGGTAAAATGAAACATTATATATATATATATATATATATATATATATATATATATATATATATATATATATATATATATATATATATATATTGTATATATACATATATATGTATATATATATATTGTATATATACATATATATGTGTATATATATATATATATATATATATATATATATATATATATATATATATATATATATATATATATATATATTGTATATATATACATATATATGTGTATATATATATGTATATATGTATATATATATATATATATATATATATATATATATATATATATATATATATATATATATATATATATATGAAGAAACATTAGTGTTATAAAATTTGCGACTGGGTTAAATATCCGCATTAGTATGTCTATACGTGCGTCTGTATAAGTGCCTGCAATTGCTTTCCAGTGCAAGGCGAAAGATTAGTTAAATAATACCGTAATCGTAATCAAAATTGAGAAAACTAATCTCTTATAGAAATGAGAGAGATTTAGTGAACTGTCTAGATGTCGAGTATTCTAAAAAAAATATTTCAAATAAATAATGAGTTCTGTAGATGGTATAAAGTCGAATATAGATTAATGAGCATATTACTAAAACATATTTGCACGTTTCCGTGGGCGTGTTAAGACTGATCTAGTCAGATGAGATTTTCGATATAAAACACAAAAGCAGAACAAAAAAATGCGAAATATCAATGATTAAAATATACAGAATTCAGTTAGTATCTACAAAGAAGCAAACGATTTCTCAAAATGAAGAAAAGAAAGTTACTACACAAACCGAGAAAAGCAAGAAATACGAAGAATAGCGCTAAAAACAAACTGTGATGCTGCTACAAATGATAATCGAAAAGAGAGAGTGATAGAAAGTGAGCACTACTAAGACTTGCAAGGCTTTCCTACCCTCGTCCGATTCTATGCCCGCAGTTTCACTCGCGGTGAATAATTCGTCTTCGTCTTGCTCTTGCTTTTGGATCGCTTTCTTGGCCAGTTTCTTTGATTTTACAGATTCCTTGACTAGTTTCATCTTTTTCGAAGCAATGTTAACGTTAGCATAAAGCTGGTCAGGCGGTGGGTGGGGTTCCTCACGAAGCGGTTTGATATTCGCATACACGTTTTCGAACACGTCTTCGTCGTCATCATCATCATCATCATCATCGTTGTCCTCTACCCATGCAGTAATATCTGCCATTGAAGATTATTTCAAAATCCCTTCGTTCTCATTATTACTTTGTGCATGTGCGCACACAGACATACATACATACCTACATATGTGTATATATATACATTTATATGTATATATATACACACATATGTATATATATATATATATATATATATATATATATATATATATATATATATATATATATATATATATATATATGTGTGTGTGTGTGTGTGTGTGTGTGTGTGTGTGTTTATACATATAGGCTATATAAAACTATATTGTTAACTTCTGTCATTTTCGTTCTACTATGTTTTAGACAACAATTACTAATTCACAGTGTATAAACGATAAAACAACATTAAATAAACATTCTTGGTTACATTCACATAATTAGTGTTTCACATGGCTGATCGCGTATTCCATGTGATAAAGCGACTTTCCTTGTATAATATGACGAGAGAAGATGTGCCAGAGAATAAGTAAAGAAGGAAAAAGAATAGCTATGAGGAGATTGTTGAGCCACTCCTCCTTTTGTGGAAGTGAAGTGTGAATGTTGAAAAGAAAATAAAGAAAATAATTAGAAATTTTTAAAAATATCTATTTGTATAATATATATGGTGTACGAAGAACTGACAGAGTGAGAAATTGGGAGATACATAGGCGCAGTGACCAAACGATTAGCATGAATAAAATTAGGGTATTTTCAGGTGGTTTGGTCATGAGGAAAGAATGAATAACAGGAGTTCATTGAATGAAGAGCATAATTCCGAAGATCTGGGAGGTCAGTGTATAGGAAATCATTAATGGGAGCGAAGTTCGTATAGGAAAGAACGGGGTTTAATTCTTGGTTAAAACAAAAGACGGGGCAAATTACCATAGGAGGAATCTATGTATATACTGTATATATACATTGTACATGGTTTATCGTCCAAAGAACTAAAAATGAATTTCATGATATAAAAAAATACGAAAAAATCAATAATGTTAAAATCTTAAGGGAACTTCTAGAATAATTTTTGGGGATATATACAATTGCAGCGAATAACCTTGCTATGATAAAAACAACCGAAAAAAAAAACATCCAACCACAATAACATTATGGGGAAACTCATCAATGTAAAAAATCCAAATGCAAAGCTCCAAAATCACACAAATCAGAAAAGATGAATATAAAGTTAGGGGGGGGAGGAGGGGTTATAATACTTAGACAATATCAAAAAAGAGCAAATTTCAGCAAGTAGTACAATAATACCTACCAGGTGAATTTGAAGACAGATTATGCTATTGCGTTTATGGATACTTACTTTGAATGTTACAATTTTCTTCAACCAAGGTTGTCTACTTGAGCAAACTAACTTCGGTACCCATCATATTTTTACAACACTCATAAGAAAAAAAAAAGAAGCACTTAAAGCGTTGTTATAAAAAATTATAGTTAACGGAGAATGTGAAGGCAAGACCTACGATACTTCTATGATCACTCATGTAATGAAATGGAATATGATTGAAATAAACGTTATCAATGGGTATGGCACTTTGCCATGTGGCCATACTTCCTGGTTGTACTTTCCACAGGCGGCCGGTTGAGTTACCATACCCCCACGCCACACATTATATATATATATATATATATATATATATATATATATATATATATATATATATATATATATATATATATTTATATATTATATATATCTATGTATATATGTATATATATATACATATATGTATATATATATATATATATATATATATATATATATATATTTATATATTATATATATCTATGTATATATGTATATATATATACATATATGTATATATATATATATATATATATATATATATATATATATATATATATATATATATATATATACACACACACACACTTTAACCTTTCCTAAAGTTCATCCATTTTCTCCTTAAATGTTCGTCGCACTTCCTTCTTCAGCTTACATCTGGCAATTACATTCACAGCCATATTTTCACAACTTCCTCCTCAACTTATATCTACTTTAACTTTTGCTCTAATCAAATATTGATAAAAATACCTTTTCTCTCAATTTTTTCTTTCCCCAAAAACACTTTATCATGATCTTTGAAAACCATGTATTTCCAACAATCAAACCTCTTTCTAAAAAGAATTCTTCATAAAATTACTTCAGAAACATCATACCTATTTAAACTTGCATTAAGATCTCCTAGCCCAACTACCCATTCATGTTCTCCAAATCCAACTAGGGACTGATCAGTTCCCATAAAACATTCTATTTTACTCTCATTCTTGGACCTTATGCACTTACTGTCTTTGATTTGACTCCTGCCACACTTACTAACACAAGAGCACTCTTTCACCCACAACCAGCTTCATGGTGCTGTACGCACTACCCTCGCGAGATTTACAGCCTTTAGATACACTAAACACAGTCAATCTTCATCCTTCCCATTTTACCCCTGTTCCACTGTGTCAAAACATCCATTCTTATCTCTTTGAATCAATAAACCATCATGTCTGTCCTCTTATCAGCATCGCATCTACCCACATCCGAATCCTAAGACTCGGTATCTTATTTTTCTCTTTATTTTCTGTATTACAATACGGGTATAAGACAAAACATATTTTATGTGTCGGGTCAACACGTTCATCTGGAACAACTGAGTTTTATAACACTGCTATTACTAAAAGACACAATGTCACGACTCCAAGATGGAACGTTCCAATATTACAGACGGATTCTAAACAGAGCCATAAGAATGCATGATTAACTTTTCCAGACATGATGTGGTTAAAAATAAGGGACTGCTTTTCAAAATCGTGTCATGAGGTTAAGGGATTGCTCCTCAAAATCAGAACTTCCTTAAATTGCAAAGAATTGTCAGCAAAAGATTACTCCCTTATATTAAAGGATCGTCTTAATATGACGAATGTTTCAAAATGACTTACCTTTAGTTACTATACAACAGAATCGAGAATCAAATGAAATAATCGCATATTTTACAGGATTAATTTTCTCTCCTTCAGACTACAGGATTACCTTTATCCGTCTGCGTGGTCTGACTGGTAACCATTTCCTTCGTAGTGCTTCTAGAAGGTGCGGGAGACGTTGATACTTCGTTGGAGGCAGAGCTAGAAACAGCAGGAGCAGGGGACTGGGTCCCCTTCGCCTTTAAGAAAAAGAAATATGAACGACATTGATGATTCTGTTTCCAATAATAATAATAATAATAATAATAATAATAATAATAATAATAATAATCTTGCTATAAGATGAAATAGGTACACTGCACGTATATAATTGCTGCATATTTCACATTAAAATGGAGGAAAAAGTATATTTTCCAGTTATATTTACGGTATACGTATCTTCAGAGAATTGAACATTCACATAATTGTAAACTTTTTATTCCAATCTAAATACACATATAAATGAATTATGAATAATAGGCATGAAGTCTACATGCATGTATGTACACATATTCGGCTTTTTTAATTGCCTGACTCTGACATGCCGCCATTCACTTTAAAATATCATCGATATGGCTATAGGAGAAAATGCAATGCATTCGAGAGTACCGTACCTAACCTAACCTAACCTAAAAGTAGCTTATTGCAAACTGCAGAAAAATTATCTGTACTGGAGAATTTTCACTAAATCTAACTTACCTCAAATAACAAAATATATCCATCTAAATAAGGCCTATTTATATTTGAATGAATTAAAAATAAAATAAATATGAGTGAGTACCTTTTCTGGAACAGTATAGTC
Source organism: Palaemon carinicauda (assembly GCF_036898095.1). Lineage (NCBI taxonomy): Eukaryota > Metazoa > Arthropoda > Malacostraca > Decapoda > Palaemonidae > Palaemon > Palaemon carinicauda. The sequence goes on from NC_090765.1 coordinate 25,920,141, forward strand.
CTCTAATTTAATTACAAAAGGGGATAAACGTACACATTCAGTGAGTACAGTGAAGATTCCAATGAAGTTATCTAGTAAAAATTGATGACTAAGAAAATGGAAATTTCGGCAATGAAAACGGAAAAAAGAAAGGCAACTTTTATGGCCTAAACTTGCCAGTGATGGAGAGGGCGACATTGATCCCCAGATTTTCATGAGGAAGGGCTTCACCTGGGACTTGTTTACTTCAAGGAAAGCAGCATCAACGTCGCCACTATGCGTCTCAAGGGCCTTCACGATGTCAGCACGCTTGAACTTGCCCCTGGAGTATATGTCGTTGAACTGGAAAAGCATAAAGCATAGATGCAATGTTCTCTGAGAAGCTAACTGGGATTATTTGATCAGAATGATTACTCCTTCACTCCTGACTCTTCAGTTACCCAAAATGATTTGATGTGATCATGTGAATTTCTAAACTGTAGCCAAGATGCTTCCCAAAACCCAGGAGGTCCAAGGTTTTGTCCTGTTGATACCAAAGATCATTGTGCGTGAATCTGTTGATTCCTTATCTAAAGCAAAGTTACCCTGCTGATTCTTGACTAAATCTATAGCTATGAATAATTTGCTCCGGAATAGGCATTGGCTTCTGAACCATCTGGTGATCTTGAAGAAGGTCCGTTCTCAGTTTCCTTATCCCACAGTAAGATAATCAACGGTTTACTGTACTTTAATCTCTTGAATTGAGACGCATGTTTAAACTGTTTCAATCCCTCGGGTGGACTTCCCATGTTCTTAAAAATAGTTTAAATTTCTTGATATGTGATTACATTAACCCCACTCTCCTTGTCTCCTAACTTGCACACATAATAATTCTGATAACGTATAACATGTTAATATTGATCTTGGTCGTCTGTTCAAACACTTCCGCCTCTTTCTCTCTCTCATCAGAGATGGTCTAACGAAACAGCTCAATCTTTTCAAGAGAGTCTACCATCTGTATCAAATGATAATCTATTTCCAAAAGAACAATAAAATCATCGCACCTTGAAAAAAAAAATGTCACGAAAAGGCAAAAAAATTACTATAACTAATGAATAGTTTAGAACTTTAAAACATTCTTTTGTAATTTTTTGCTTTAGGTTGTAAAATTTTACAGAACTTCTAATCAATTGGAAAAAAAGAATAATCTACCCTACCTGTTTTTTTATCTTTTTCATGATGTAAATTCTAAAGCAAAATATTGTGTCAAATTTTGTAAGCACCTTGTCATTGTGTTCTCTTTTTCAAGTTGAAAGTAGGTCACAGAAATTTAAGCAACTTTTTAAAGAAATCACCAAATATGTATCTGATTGAATAAAAATGAATAGGAACCTACAATATAAAAATCATAAATCTTCGAAGTTCATCCCTTCAAAACAAACCTTCTTCTGCCTCTGCTCGACGCATTCGGTGACGGCCGCCCAAATATTTCCCTTATGGACCCTCAAGGCAATACGCGCCTCGCTGGCCGAGATGGACCCTATGTCATTGACCCGTCTTTCGTGCCCGTAGTTAGTAGCCAGGGTCAGCACTGTGTCAACCATGTGCTTCCAATTCTCCTTCAGCCACTCCAGCGGACTTTTGTCCCCGCAGTGAGTCAGGGCTATCGACACTTCTTCCGATGTGTAGCCAGCATCCTCGGCGTCCTGTTACCGAAAGAACCACTTCGAGTGTAATTAAGGTGTAACACTTGAAGGGTACGAACTGTCAGGTAAAACACATAACAACTGGATATGACACAAATAGTGAGAAGAGTTTTATCCTACTACATAAAATGCGATTTGCATGTAATATTTGTGTGTGTGTGTGTGTGTATGTGTGTATGACAGCTAGTCTAAGATAATGAGAAACTATGATTAGACAGACCCTTATAATAGAATGCACAACGAAAACATTGGTTTGATCTTCGTAGTAGCACGTGGCTCCTGGAACTTAATGTGTGGTAACTAACTTTTTATATATATTCTATTACAATAATTTATGATTATATGAATATTCTAATACATCATCGTCATCATCTCCTACGCCTATTGACTCACAGGGCCTTCGTTAAATTTCACCAGTCGTCTCTATCATGAGTTTTTAAATACACTCACACACACACACACACACACACACACACATATATATATATATATATATATATATATATATATATATATATATATATATATATACTGTATATGTATATATACATACATATATATATATATATATATATATATATATATATATATATATATATATATATATATATGTGTGTGTGTGTATATATATGGTAAATACCCAACTAGAGAAATACTTATGAATACAATACGATAAAACATTGCAACAATATTTGGTAACTGAACTAAACATGCAAGTTTACTATGTACTGTACATTACTTGTTCAAGTTTAGTACTTTCTGAACTGTCTTTTTTCTTGTTATTATGCTGTGAATGAAAGCAATTAATGGTATAATAAAAAAAAATTTAAATGAGGTGCACTAATAATCTGCATAATGGTGTCTATGTACTTTAAGGTTTATCGTAGCCATAAAAAATATACAGTATATTGTATACAAATTAGAAAGAATTTCATCATAGGCTTGCAAGGTGCAAAAGACATGTGCATATACTAATTACTTTATTTTTGGCAAAGATTTTTTACACCAAAGTTAAGGACCTTCTAATCTTTTTATATTACTTTAACCGGTCATGTTGACCTATTGTATTCTAATATTACAATATAACTTCAAATAACCGGATCACAGAAATTTCTTTCTTTCCGCTTTTTCTTTAGGTTTTGATTAGCAATCTTTGGTCCAAATAGCAATTACATGCACACACACACACACAAACATATATATATATATATATATATATATATATATATATATATATATATATATATATATATATATATATATATATATATATATATATATATATTTGGGTAATACATTGTACAGTACATAATATTTCATACAACTGCGACACTTTTTTTTTTTAGTCAAATTCTAATTTTGAAAGGAAGGAATAATTTTTCGCTGTCTCTACAGTTCGTCATTTTTACCTTTAATTTTTTCATTTGAATTCTACATGTACACTACAATAAAACACACCTATTCAGCCTTAAATTGAACCCAAATTCAAGGAACTAGGAATGAACAAATAAATGCATACTCTCTTATACAAAAAAATATAGATAAGAGCAATCGTCGTTACTAAAAGATGGGTGTTATACAACTAGAATATTACTACCGAAAAATACATAGATTGTGCAGTGTTTTGTGTAGTTACTCACCCTAAGAACTTGTACCAACTGCAGCCCTTGAGTTTCCATGACTTTCTGACGACGTTTCGTTATGATCTCCTCGACCGTCATGTATTTCTCACTCAAATCTTCTTTCGACCAGGCAGCCGCACGGGCTTGGCGATCAGCCTGAGGAAATGTTTGGAAAAATAAATACCTATCTTAATGTTTTCAATATCCTGAAGTTGTATTATACATAACTAAAGATTTTACAGGAGAATAGTCTTCTTGAAATAGTGGCTTATTTCAGAAAGTTATTAAAAATCTTAATGGTTCATTACATTTTTGCAATAAGCATACCTAAAAAATCTTGAGGTATATATAAAATAGATAAATATCAGACGCATCACGGTAAAGAAACAGCACAAATATCATCACACAGACCAGAACAACAATGAAAAAAAAAAAAAAAAAAACGGGAGGAAAATCACGAAACTTTTTCCTACACTCAGGGTACTAATATAAGACACATAAACTAACTATTGTAACGACTAAAAACCTTAGAATATAGCAACAATAGATTTTGACTTCAAAAGAATTAGATAATGAGGCTATCTCTTCCGACTCTAGCAACTCTGAAGAAACAATCAGGCATGTAAACAATTTAGTGACAATCATCTTTGTTAATTTACTATTATATAAGAAATTCTCATCATTGGTATTTTAATCATGGCACTTCAAATCAAGTAGGAAATGTAAATGACGGATTTATAAAATTGTCCTAGTCTAGTCTAAAGGGTGGGAAATTGCCTCTCCATCCTAAATAAAAAACAGAGATAAACAGGCTCCTTCAGAGTAAGATATTTTTTTTCTGGTTTTCATCAGACCTGGGCCGCATGTGGTCCTATGGTCGTCTGTTTCAACAACATTCAAATCCCGAAAATGTTTGGATCAGGGTTGGAGATGACACGATATCTTGACATAAAGAACAATGGGAAAGCGAGATTTTCAAGTTATAACAGATTATGAAATTAAACCAATGTCATTATTATGGTTATCAAGCTCTAAAGATGGGAAAGGAATGGAAGTCATACGGACAAGATGAAGAAATTAGAGAGATGATGATTAGCATAAAGAAACTAAGGAAAAGTAAACTCATTTGAATAGCTCCCAGTTCAATATCATATAGCTGCATATAAACATCAGCGTAATGAAAACATCAGTGCTATATATAAGCAACATAAGGAGACACCATTGTAAATGTTGGTGCTTCGGTGTACCAGGTTGCCTTCAATCATGCAACAGGAAGCATTTAGGAAAGACGTATCATGCAAGATTGAACTTACATATAAAATAAAAGGGTTTAACTGTTTTAGCCATGTCATTCCAATGCTTAAACGAGGAGATATTCTAACTGACTTGTATGATTTATCACCATTACTATAAGCAGTAGGTAAAGGAAGGGTGTCGAAGGCACACAAGAAAGAGCTAGCGAAGGAGCACCTCCTGGCGAAGGGAGAGGATGCCGTAGGACATCTCTTTGGTAGTGTTGTCGTAGACAACGGCTGACGACAAGAGAAGATCCTGGGACAGAAAGTGGGTTAGAACAATGAAATCATGTCTAGATAATGAGATTAACTTTTAAAAGCTACTTAGTATTTCTACATAGAGTCTGTGCTTTTGAAGTAATCTGCAACAGAGTTTAGTAGCCCTAAAAGATCAAATAAACATTTCTAAAGGAAAAAAGTTGATTATCTGATTTCTCATAAGGCTTAAAAAAGCTGAAACTATAAATAAATATAAAATGTTACAGAAAAGAATATTAAATTTAAAAGCTTCATGTGCAACAATTATTGGTTTCAAGTTCATTTGACTATTTTTTTTTCTTTTTTTTTTCTTTTGGAAAAAAATAATAATCTGAGACTGCAAATCACACAGACACTGCATTAAAAATCTACAAGGGAAAATGTGCTTACTAGTGATCGATTCAATATTATTACATTTGTCTAGTTTAAGCACATACAAACATTTATTATCAACTAGTAGGGACGTTACTTCAAAGTCCGTGTTGCCTTTGTCTCTTATCGGGTCTTTTTGTCTTCTCCCTTCGAAATGATACAAATGCCCTTAACTGTTTTCTATAGAACATCATCAATTTTATCATGATATGTATGTCCTTGAAAATATATATGTTTTAGCAGTTTCTACATGTCTTGGCCGATTAAAATATTTTCCTCGGTATCGACTATTTCAATTTCCCTACTTTTTTAACCAATATTACTCTCTATTGTTTTCTTTATAAAGATTACCATTATCATTATTAATTTTACTTATAAGAAACTTTAATAAAATCTTCAAGGACTTTATTTTTAGGGAACACTGAATATTATTATTTTCCTGGTACAACTCCACTGTCTAATGTCTATTTCAGTTGCTCCGATGCTAATTTTATTGTATTTTTTGGTATGCACATTCAATTAAGTTCTACCTGTCTAGTACCACTAATTAGCGTCAAAATTGCCCTTAAATGCACGTAACCTTAAGCCAGGGGTCTATACAAAGTGTTTTGATACAGCAGTTATGATAATGATCTTACAGTAGTTTGCATGAAATTATATGTATGATATTTATTAGGAAAGAAAAAATAATCTAAAAATTACTTTTGGTCTCAGGAGAGAGAGAGAGAGAGAGAGAGAGAGAGAGAGAGAGAGAGAGAGAGAGAGAGAGAGAGAGAGAGAGAGAGAGAGAGAGAGAGAGCATATTGGATTTTACTAAATATACTGCACTATATATTCTGCACATTCACGCAAAACCTGCTTAGGTCGGGTTTTCAGTTGACATAATAATGTTGCTAAATTTCGAATTTTACCTTCGCTGAAGATGACCTCGCTAAATTTGCAGCCACGGAGGACGTAAGGGCGTCCTCAAAACTCAAGCTTTCGTAACTGTCTATGGGCGGTGCTGCACCAGCACTTGCTGGTCTGGGGGGCGGTTCCTTCGCGCTTTCCCCGTCAAAGGCCTGTTAGTTATTAGACCAAAACACTGTTGTTTACAGCAAATTAAAAGCCCTTTTCCATCTTGCCATGTTAAAATAGAGTTATTTTCAAAGGTAAAATTATTGCAAAAGTAAATACCAATTATTGCAGCAAAATAAAAGAAAGTATTTGAAACAAATATATTATCAAGAAAGGCAGTAATATGTGACCGCTCAAATTTGGTCTGCAAATGAGCTATGGCAACGAAAAAGAAAGAAAAAAATAAACAGAAACCGCATGTAGAAGTCCTGTTGTAAAACATATAATGCAAAATATCAAAATGAAAGGTTAGAATTGTACAAATAAATACATTTAATAAGATTAAAGGTCTGTATTTTAAGAACATATAAGAGAACCTCATCTTCAACCATTGTACCTCTAGAAAAATGTAAATGCTCTGGAACCCTATCACCAATCCCAATCTATTTCTAACGAAACTAAGGACAATGCCTTGTCATTTATACAAAACTATTAAAACATTTTCAAAGATTAGATCATGAGTTTGAAGACCTTTTAAAGGTTTAAAGGTTTAAAGGTCGCTCATGAATGGCAGAGGCAAGGGACAGTGACATTGCCCTGGCAATCAGGACAATGCCCTAGAGACTGACCATATTATATGATCAGCGCCCAAGCCTCCTCTCCACCCAAGCTAGGACCAGGGAGGGCCAGGCAGTGGCTGCTGATGACTCAGCAGATAGACCTATAGGCTCCCCCAAACCCCCCAACCTTAGCTCACAAGGATGGTAAGGTGGCAGACGCTAAAAATATACTTTCAACCATATTTCAGTAAAATACAGGCGACCGTAATTTTACCCTATTTTGTTATTATCTTTTAGGGGTTGGTGACCGTAATATCACTCCTTTACGTCAATATATCGGTTTTTGAAACGGCAAATGTCTGGCAACATTTATTCCACGATTTTTACCGTTTTTTACGTAAAATTTTTAACAGTGTAGAAGTTATATGTTTGTATCTTTTGAGAGTAACGTACAAGAGGCTCTGCTACATTCGGTATCTACCAAATATCAAAAGGATCTCTTTAAACAGCAGATTCTTTATATTGATCAAGGTCTAAAAATAGCTAAAATTAAATAAGCGAAACTCGGCACTTACATAAAGAAAACGCAACGAACTGTCTCAAAGTAATTGGATTCGTTGTATCTAAAGATCTTACATTTCTTGTCTTTTTTTTTTTTTTAAATAAAAAAGAAATCTTCCTACATGTTAAAATTAAAATCATGATTAGATACATAAGTCTGAGCACCACATGGAAATAAAACACTAAATTCTTACAATTAGTTGTCCATAATGAACCTAACTAGTATTGCAATAGCTTGCTCGACCTATTACCAAAATATCATATTAAACCTTCCAACAAAACTTCATTACTCGGAAACATGAGTAACAGTAAGACAACTTCATCAGGTTATCTAAAACATTGTAACTCATATTTATGAAACGAGACCTGAAATGGTAGAAAGGTTGTAAAAGGAGCAATATTTAATGACCATAGAAAAGCATCCCACCTCCTCGGAGTATGGAAGTTGTTCCATCGAAGACCTAATGGTCTCCCTGGAGGATTTGAGGTCCTCAGCCGCCTTCGTCGTCGTCTGCATCGACTCCAGGGCAGTCACTAGGTAGGATTCGTCTTCCCCGCTGCGGAAGGTCTGCGTAGGGTAGGATTTGGTAAACAGCGATCAAAATATTGAAATAATGTTTATATATTTGAGTAGGATATCTAAAGAATGCATTTGGAATTAATGTCTAAGATGTAGCTAGATTGATATATTAGATGTATGGCTTTGAATATATCAGTAAAAGAGAAAATCTAAAATAGTTGATTTGACATATCTTCATAATCAACAAGGGTGGAAATAACTGTTAAAATACTTATTATATATACTATATAATTAAGATATTTAGATTCCAGCAATTAATAAATGATAATTATTTTACCTTCGTATTCGTCAAGTAACACTAAATAATACATGTACAGTTGAGCACAGGGATTTCTGGTACACATCACTCTGAGATAGTGCGCCCATCCACACACTTACTACGCAGAGTTCCTTTGTTTGGAGCCACCAACCACCTATGCTAGCTCTCCCTACACTATCGTTTTGGTTACTCGCCGGAAGTAAGGGTGTGACAAGGTTTACCTCTTCGGAAAAAGGTGTACCAGGGACTCCTGTGTCCAACTGTACATGCATCATCAAGTAGCCCAAGGTATCAGAGGCAACAGGCTCAGATTTACATATTTCGCAACTTTGCTAGTTTGTTCAACACACTATGTTGGAATTGCAAACAAATAGAACATATAATGAAGAAATTATTCTTGCAAAAAATGGCGTCACTAAACAATGTCATTTCTTCTTTACAAGCGTCTTCGCTTTAACAACTCCTTTCCTCACTGTTCAGTGATACAGGTAACTTTGACGGTAGATAACTCCCAGTCAATATCACTGAATCTATTCTTAAACTCCTAAAAACCCCTATCATTTCACAGTGGATTTTGTAGGGTTTTATTTTTTCGAGCTAAGCTTTTATTTATTATTCTCCCAGTGCTTCCATTTCTCCTGATTTCTAATATTTCCCCATTTGAATTATTTCACCATGTCCGAAGTTGTTCCAAATGACCCTCCCCCCCCCAAAAAAAAAAAATCATTCTTGCCTCCACTACCTGATACACATCCCACTGAAATGTTCGTCGCATCACCAAATGTTTCCGGCTGGTTATATAGGAAGTCAGAGATTATTTAATCGATATACATTGAGGCATATTTACAATTTAACAATATTAAATCAAATTAAAAAATAGTAGTAAGCTGAATAGATTTTCATAAACGACTGTTTGGGAAGTAGATTGATAATTGTTTTTTTTATACATAGACAAGTCATTATCTTACTTAATCATAGGAAAACTTTAGAGGATCATTTGAATGCCTAATTCCAGGACCATCCGTATATCTAACTCGTTCTACATAGATTTGTGTCTAGTTTTGGGACAAAAGTCATACGAACATGTGACTGTCTTAAATCAAGAATTACCTTCATATCTTACCCATCTCTCACTCATTTGAGCATTTATCCCAGAAATAATAATCTAAATTAATTGCATATACTTAATTCCAGGACCCTCTACATTTTAACTTTTTTCCCTAAATCATATATCTAATGAATCAGACCATGTGCATACCTGATCCAATATTCTAAATATTTTGAGTGCATAATATCGGAATCACCTCCATATGTTACCTATCTTGTCTGTCTATCTACTTCCCTAACATACTTTAAGTCCATCTACTGGCAGTACCACCTACATATAGCAGCCCATTCGAGATTATTTGAAGGTGTACCTCGTATACTATCAACGATATTCCCTACCTATCCCAGGTTTATTCTACCGTTCCATTAATTCATTACCACTAGGATTAAAATTTTAGGGCTTCTACCAAACTAAAACCTTCCCTAATTCCAGGGTTCTCTGTATAATCTAAGCACTCTAACCTCAGTTAAACATCTATACATCCAATAAATTCCAGAACCATTAGTGTCCACCTAATCTAAGATCCTCATCATTTCTAATTCAATTTCAAGATTATTTGTATATGTAAAAAAATATCTTTCTGCTAAATTTCAGTGTCTAGCCCCAAGAAATCTGAGTATGAAACATATCTCGTGTTGTTTGATCAACTAGTTTTAAGATGGTTCCATAAACAAAATTATTTTGCTATATGCCCATTGCCATCCCCATTTTCATACAAAATCTATTCAGTTATTTAAAAAGTGTACCTAGTTTTAACTCAATATATAAAATCATTTTGTAATTGATTATGTAATAATTTGATTAACCAATCCACGCAACATCTGCATAAAATAAATCATTCAAGGATCATTCAATGCAAGGTTTACTTGACCATTTGCAAATTTAATTAATATAACTATCAATAGTGTCTACCAAACTCAATGAATCTCTATAATTACAACTTTTCCAAAATCATATGCCTAAGATACAGCAAGATAATCTTTATGTACAGTATAACCACCAGAAAAACTATTAATGTCTAATTTCAGTATCGTCTGTATTACCTGTTTCAATATTCCAGAATAACTTCCGAGTGTCTAATTGTAATACAGCACGTTCTATATACCTGATAAATTATCTGGATATTGACAAGTCTAATTACAGAACTATATGCATATATGACTCATTCTACAATCCTTTGGGGTCTAATTCCAAGACTATCTATTGTATACATACAATCAAATGGAAGCATTCGCTGATTTAACTTATTTCCACTGCTTTTCTTCTATTTAATTAATTCCAGGATTACTTAAGCATCTAATTAAGGGCCAAATACATAGTTAACTATAATCCATTTCTTTTAGCGATGCAGATTTGCACCGACTCGCAGCGGTGCCCTTTGAGCTCGGAAAAGTTTCCTGATCGCTGATTGGTTAGAATTATCTTGTCCAACCAATCAGCGATCCGGAAACTTTTCCGAGCTAAAAGGGCACCCTTGCGAGTCGGTGCAAATCTGCATCGCTAAAAGAAATGGACTATAGTTCTAGTAATGGGTCACTATATTATTCATTTCTGTAACCATCTATTTTACCTACTCTAGGCTCATATGATCATTTGGTCACCTAATACATTTCCGAATCATTGGACTTTATATTTCTCAGGATTTCATGGTTATCAGATTCTAAGATTATTTATTTATCTAGTCCAGATAAATATTAGGTGCTATTATAGTATGCTATCTACCGTCGAATTTCTACTATAGTATGGTATCTATCACAAAGTATGTCATCTACCGTCAATGTTAATCCTCCTGTTTGATGGGGATTATCAAATAGATTACTTACCACAAGTATGTTATCCTCATTGGACTTTAATGATAGTTTAATATTTATTGGAAGGACAACATGGATGTATTTTGGGTTAGGTTAGGTTAGGTTAGGTTAGGTTATCAAGTCGGTAGTGATCCTCCTTATTAGAGGCGGATTAGCAAGTAGACCGTATTCTTAGGGACTGATGGTAGGTATCATACTATAGTCAGAGGGGGGTGGTAGATAGCAAAATAGGCGGTAGATAGCATACTATAATAGCAACAAATATTATTAGTCTGTCTAATAGAAAGATCTGCTGAATGTGTAATCAACCTTCCCAAAGCATATTTTCAATCATTAATTCCAGGATATTTGCTTATGTAATTAATCTTATGATGTCTGACTTACTAGTTCCAGGTTATAAAGTATATATAACTAATATCCTATCTGAATAAACACTTTGATTATCCAATTCCAAAACCCCTCCTTACATAATCCAGTATATGATTGATTTTATCTTCCTAGTTCTAAGAATATATGTATATTTGTTCCATTGAGCCAAGATCATTTGACTATTCAATTTCAAGACTATCTAAACTTTTACTATAATAATTTTCTGGTCGTCTAGTCCTGCATGGTTCATATTCATATCTTACCAAATTCGCGAGACATAGATGGTCTAAATTACTTTCAGGACATATCTGTACCTAATTATTTCAAGAACATTTGAGTCCAACTCCAAGGTTACCTACGTGTCTAAACAACTCCAAAATCATCTGAGTAGTCAATCTAAATCTAGAACCATCCACAACCTTATGCATTTAGCAATTTCTATCTTTAAAGGACCTAATCAAACCAAACAATATGCATATATAAAACACTTCAAAATTAAATATATGTGAACTTCTAAGACCATCTGCATATCCTATGAAATAATCCAAAATGATTTCAATGTACAACTTCAGGACTACGTGCATATTCAAATCATCCTATGTTGTCCAATTAAATAATTCAGGACCATAATATACATAATCACACACACTACCAAAATGACTTTAAATTCTCTTCACTGTAAGGACCATACCTAAAGAGATTCAGGAACATTTGGTTTTCTAAATTTATACAAATCAACCTCCTTACCTAACTAATCTAGGGAGCATTTTAGATATTAATTCCAAAACTATTAGCATATTTGATTCTCTAATCCAAAATAATATAAGTATCTAATTCCAAGACTATCTACTAATAGATTAACTCAATAAGTCCAACTACCTAATCATAGGACTGCACACATATCTGTACCCTTTCCAAAATCCTTTAACAGTCTGTCCATTGGTAGGGGCCTCGTATTAAACATATTTGAGAATATTTAAATGTTTATGTAATTTTTGTATAATTTCTGTTTGATCTTTTCCTTTGTCATTCTCATCTGTACACCTGTTCTACAAAACCACGATCATCAGAAAGTTCAATTCTGGAACCATCTACACATCCCGACAAATTTTGGATTTTCAGATGATCCAGATGAAATCTATATCATCTGTATACTAATCCCGAATCCCCTTTAACGAAAATTACCAGAAGAATGGGAAGAAGCCGACTTCCAAGATTTTTATACTTATTTTCATTATCATATGACTATCAAATCCTAAGATATATCCTTATCTAACTCATTTCAGACTACTTTGTATAAGTAGCCTACTCACGATTTTATGTCCGTTATACACAAATTAGAATAAATGGACGTAGAATGCTAAGAACATAGCATATCTAACAAGGTAATATCTATAGCCAGCGTTACCTAACCTTCTATGAAATCACTTGAATCCAATGTCCAGCCCAACCTCAAATTAAACTCATTTCAAATTACAGTACTTGGAAGTGTTCCTGATTACAGTACAGTTATATTTTTTTTACCATGGCTAAATTGCTCTGATTACATAACTCCATGACTATTCGCATACACAATCTAATCCAAAATAATTTATATCTATCTAGTACTATGATTACCTGGCTTAATAAAACGAAGGAGGATTTGGAAAAGGGTTGGAGGGCGAAGATGCCTTCAAGGAAGTTCTTGGAATACCTGCATAGTTCAATAGTTGCTAAATGATGCATGACTTTTATGAGGGAGAGGGGTATCTAATTCAAAAACCCTTAATATTTCTGGCCTATTTCATGAAAATCTTTGTATCTATATACAGGACATTCACATGGCTAAACGAATTCTAGACTATTTGATTGTCTTCACCATTTCCAGCACCATCATTATTCCTGAGGCACTCACAGAGCATTGTGATGTCTAATTCTATGAATACCTCCATTACTAAACAACTCTCAAAACATTTGATATTCTAATTACACAACCATCTGCTGATGTTACCCACACTAAGCTCAGATGACCTTTATTAGCCCAAGGGTTCCAACAGGAAAAATATACCAGTGAGGAAAGGAAATAAGGAGACAAATAGATAAAATGTGCCCGAGTGTACCATCAAGCAAGGTAACTCTAACAAAAAAAAAAAAAAAAAAAAAAAAAAAAAAAAAAAAAAAAAAAAAAAAAAAAAAAAAAAAAAAAAAAAACCACGGTGAAGAGGCCATGGTACTACCCGGAATACTAGAGAACAATGGTTTTATTTTGGAGTGTTTTCCTAAAAGAGCTGCTTTAAAGAGTCCCCTCTACCTTTACCAAGAGGAAAGTAACCACTGAAAAATTACATTGCAGTAGTTAACTACTTAAGTGAAGATTTTTTTTTGGTTATCTAAGCGTTGCAGATGTATGAGGAAGGAAAATGTGTAAAGAATACGCCAGAGTATTCGGTGTATGAGTAGGCAAGGGAAAAAGGAGCCGTAACCAGAGAGGGATCCTATGTACTATCTAGCCAGTTAAAGGACTCATTAACCCTCTAGCGCTACTATATCAACGGGTGGCTGGTACTTGGCCAACCTACTACCTATAACTTTAGTATAATTAATTGATACTCGGTATCATCTGAGGTTACTTAAACCCATGACCACCTACATTTTCAGGAGGTTATGTATAATAATGCTTATATATATATATATATATATATATATATATATATATATATATATATATATATATATTGTGCATATATATATATATGCACATTATTATATATATATATATATATATATATATATATATATATATATATATATATATATATATATATATATATATATATATATATATATATATATATATATGAGGAAGATTATATATTTGTTTGATTTTAAACCCTCTTTATATCTAATCTATAAAACCAACATTGCTTCAGAGTGTAATTCTTGGAAAACGTTCTTATGTCCCATTATATTCCCACTAGATAATTACAGGACCATGTCTCGTGAGGATATCCTACGATAACTTGATAAGTCAATCCAATTAAAGATAAATCTATCCGGTAACTAAATCTATAACTTTGTTGGTCTGAATTTATGACAAGAATGTCATAATGTCGAACTTTATCAAGTAATATTTCTTTGCCTTACTTCAGGACTACCTTTAAATCCAACCATTTGCAGAAATATCAGACTTTCTAGTTTAATATCAAGATCAATTGCAGACCGCGCCTCTGCTAGGATCCTTTTGACCATTTGCATACCTAATTAATTAAAAGAGCATTAATAAATAGCCTACCTATTCTTTGATCATTTACATTCTAGTCTTTATGAAGATCATGGGCTTAATAATACCCAAAATTTTATCCAAAAATTCCAGTCTTTGTATATATAACTTACCCCACTATGTCTATCTAGCTAATTCTAACACCATTTAACATCCATGCCATCGCAAAACCATATCTAAGGCAAGTCTTGAACAGCTGGTTCTCTAAATAATTTTTCAGGAATAACAACATCTCACTCATTTCAGAAACATTTGAGTGCCCAATTTCACAAATTTAACAAACTCTAGGAACATTAACTATCCAATCTATTTGCAACTAACTACCACGTGAAGACTCATCTCCTTGTAAAATAACTTGGTAGTCTGATATGAAATTTGAAATAATTCGAAGGCATAGTTAGTTTCTGTATGATTGGCCTTTCTTACTTTTTCCACCACCATTTTCATCTAGCTAATTAGAAAAACGTAAGCACATCACACATCAACTCCACCAATGCATAATTTGAGTGACTAATTCCAGTTCCATTTGCACATCCGACAAAATCAGGATTACCATATTGTTCAAATTGATTATGAGATCAGGTTAAATGTCTAATGACAAATCTAATTACTTTGTCGACCTATTCAAATATTTTTACAACCGGTAATAGACTAGACGTAAAGCGATTCTTTGACGTAGGTCGGATTCTTACCTTATTAAGGATTTAAATATTCTCTATACAAATATGGAACATGAAAAAGTACTAATAGCCTGGTATCATTATATAGAACCAGACACCTACCCTAGTCAATATGAAGTACAATACTTTACAGGACAGCACTTAATAACTATTCTACTAACTAGAAACCGATGTAAACTAGGGAAAAATTACGTAACTCGAATTCCATGTTTGCATTTAATGTTTTAGGATGACTGACGTAAAGTCGGAACGGACGTAAACCAGGGCACTACAGTATTTAATTCCATGACCATTTCAACTCTGTTGACGAGTATATCGAAACAATTCTAAGATCATTAGAGTCCACCTAATTCAAGGATATTATTACTTGTTTCTTGTATCAAATGATAAATAAATTCAGAGATGATCTGTCTACCTAACTCATTTCAAAATTACTTATATGTCAAATTCCAAGACCCGTATAAATGATGCAACCTGGAAAAATTTGGATGTATAGTTCCAAGACAAGTAGCCTATGTAACCAATCTCATGATCTCTGACGATTACTAAGGTACAGTATATGCATAACAAAACTCTTCTTTCCCTTCGTTATCCCTACTTTAAGGTCGGCATCTCTGAAAAATATTTTCCGTCCTCCCACTCCAGCACCCGCGTCACGTTGTGAGTGGATTTACCCCCTGCCGTCAGACTTACAAAACCCTGTTTGATGCAACCTCTCCAATGCCTTCTATGAAAAGCATCTTCTTCTCTCCAGATTATCCTTCACCCTATCTCGTCATAATTCTCTGCTTCCCTCTCGATTCTCCCCCTTAACAGGTCCCTCCCAAGTCCCCCTCACTCCCTCCCCACTATCATTCTTCAAGAAAGGCCATACTATCTCAGTCGTGACACTCTTATGACCTCTGTAATCTTAACTATGCATGCCATTCTTCTTATTCAATCCTTTCCTATCCTTTCGAACAGTGATATTCCCCTATCCACCTCAGCATTCTCATCTCTGTTTTCTCATGCTTTGCTCCCTTTGTTCGTCTTAAGAGCCTAAGTTTCTAATTCATACATTAACACTGGTCTTATTACTGTGCTATAAATCTTGAATTTTAGCTAGATAGGCATTTTCTTATTACTACCATTCCTGGTGCCTCCCTCCACTGACCCCAGGTTTCTTTTATCCTATTCGTAACATCAGCCTCAAAACCTCCTTCCTGACTTATAGTAGATCCCAAGTATATAAGTTTTTCAACCCGTTTTATAACCAAGCCCCTACTTGCCAGTCCATACCTTCCTTACTGGTCATCATACCTGTTTTATAACAACCTCTCCAAAGAATCCTGCCACTCTATAACCCTTCTCTGAAAGTTTTCCTAATTTTCTGTATTCAACAACTCCCACAACTCTTCATATTTAATCTCTTAACAAATAAGAACAGGAATAATGCTGATCTCTGATGTAATCCAACGCTAAATTCAAAGGTTTTTGCTTCCCCAACTGTTGTTATGACTTTTGTCCTTGTTCTTTTGTAAATCGTCTCACCCATTCTAATATACTTCTCTGGGACGGGACTTTCCTCTTCCTCAAGCATCAAAACATAATTTCTCTCGGGATTCTATCATAAGCTTTTCTAGAACTACAAAAGCACAGAAGAGCTTTTCCTACAGCTTTCTTACTATAAAGATGGCAACTACGGTCTCTTTTCCCTTCATAAATCCATATTGCTGTTTCCCAATCTTTACAATCTTGCATCTAGTGCCTTCTCAAAAACATTCAAATCACGCTCTGTTAGTTTAATTCCCCCGTGGTTACCACAATACATGACATCACTTCTTTTTATTAAATATAGATATAATTAGACTCTCCTTTCAGTCTTTAAGCATTATTTCGTCTTCGCATATTGATCTCTGATGGACCTGGGGCTTTACCATTTTTCATTTTACTCAATGCCCGCTTCACTTCTGTATTCGTATCTCCATCACAGGCCCCTCCAATCTCTCTGTTTCTCAGAATATTCTTTCCATCTCCTCTTATTGTCTTCATTCCTATGCAATACATTTCCATCTTGACTTATAGTAGATCCCAAGTATATAAGTTTTTCAACCCGTTTTATAATCAAGCCCCTACTTGCCAGTCCATACCTTCCTTACTGGTCATCATACCTGTTTTATAACAACCTCTCCAAAGAATCTTGCCACTCCATAACCCTTCTCTGAAAGTTTTCCTAATTTTCTGTATTCAACAACTCCCACAACTCTTCATATTTAATCTCTTAACAAATAAGAACAGGAATAATGCTGACTAGACGACTCTCAGTTGCCCCAAATCCAGGATTTGCATTTTCCTAAGTTTGAAATCTTTTAGATACCATTTCTTATCTCTATCCTTTTATTCAATAACCGAACTATATCAAATCAAATGACAATCTACTTAATAACAGGCCTACGTCAAACCATATCAAGTTATGTGAAAGTGTACCTATTCTTGGCAAATTGAATTTTTTCTATTTATGCAGTCTTTGTAAGATCTAATTTCAATACCATCTATATTTTCTTTATTTATATCTCATTCAAGGAACACCAGAGATCCCAGTTCCAGGAACACCAATTATTTATCCAATTTAGTGAGCAGAGGGCAATCTGGTCTAATTCTAGGACAATGTCTAAAAAAATCCCTTAATTATAACTTGTATCCACCTAGCTATAAGAATATCTGCATAACTGCTGCATTGATTCAGGATCACTTAAGTTTATCCTTATTTATCAATCTGAATTGGTAACTTATTCCAAATGAATTGGACGTTTAATTACAAACCCATCTCCGGCGCTAACCAAGATCAAGAAAACTAACTGATTCAGAGAAAAAAATTAGTTTTGAAGTCCAAGACTAACCTCAATTTAAACAATTTAACTACTACCCTACTTCCAGAACCAACTATAGATCTTTCCAATACTAGGCTCATTTGACTAATTTCATATCTCATTAATTTAAGTACTCTCGGTGTGATTAGTAGTTATAATACATTTTTGATGATCACCACATATAAACTATAGCCAGATGGCTTGTTTGTTTACTGCTAAGACCCTATTCATGCCCGATTCATATATCAAACATAATATAAGAGTCCATTCTAAGGCCATCTATAGATTTAACGTAGAGCATGGTGACCAAGTGCATATTACTCCTCTATTCCAGAGCCATTCGACAGTCTATTTCATACAGGACCATGTCTAACCCAGTTCCAGAACCACTGATGATTTACATGTAAGTTGATTCCATGACCATCGCTCTTTAACTCACTCCTGGAACATTCCATTAATTTCAGAAATATGAGACGATCTAATTCAATTCCAGGACCATCTGCAATTTTACCTAAACTAAAAATATTTGCCTGATTGTATATCCAGTCAATTCAAAGTGTCACCTGTTTATTCTTAATCCCATGATATATTCATACCTTTCTAGGACAGCATTTCTAATACAATTCTAAGGCAATTCACACATAAACCACAGGATGATTATTCACTTGTATACTTCTCAGACTTCATTCCTATTATTAATGAAAAAAAAGTTTTATCAGCCACCAAATTAAAAATCTTTAACTCGCATATCACATTAACAGCACAACTGGGATTAGCAATTCCTCAACCATCTACATATTTAACACATATCATGATGTGAATCCATCTAAGCAATTCCAAAGATCATATACACAGCTATTTTATGCCAAAAACCCTGACACACTAACTAACCTAAAGTGAGACACAACCCTGTGAAAAGTCTATAAATGAACATTCCCAGTTATGTTTATTTGTAAATACTGTATTTTGAATCAATTCAAGTATTATTTAAAAATATAGTTTTTACACGTAAGCCATCATTACGTCAAGCTTTCCCGAAATCATTTGGAGGTATCTAGCTCTAACGTCACTGACATATCCCATTATCTAATTATATACTTCTCTGTGTGGTCCACTAATTCATGATTTCATGAAAGTCTACTTCAAGGGAGCAAAAAAAAAAAAAAAAAAAAAAAAAAAAAAAAAAAAAAAAAAAAAAAAAAAAACACTCTAAATTATTTCGTGGACCATTAGGATATCTACAGTATATACCCTAAAAATATTCCATTGCTAAATTTAAAGACTCCTTGTATAATTACCAATTTCAAGAATGGTTAACCCCTAATTCTAAATAAGGGCTTTCTGCATTTTTCACCCCTTCTGGTTCCATCGGCTCTCTTGATAGATTGAATTTATGAATTTGGTCCAGAAGATTTGGCACTGGGGCCTGAGAGACCATTCAGCACCCAAGTGCAGTTCCAGTATGAAGGAAAGGTTAAGAATTGGGTAGCAAGATGGTAAAAAGGAAGCGAGAACGGAGGAACTGTTGGAGGATAAAAAGTGAGCATGATTATGGGCTAGGTCAGGAAATCAATTCCAGGATCATTAGTAACTACAGAATTACTGTAATCTCTGTATGCTTAAAATTTCTATAATCATAGGCTAATAATGTCCACGACAATTTGATTACCTCAGCCACTAACAATTACTTCAATCGATAATTTTAGGACTATTTGTATATCTGACAATCTTTATTGTCTCTTATTCCAGATATATCTCTATGCAATGAACTCAGTTTATCTTATTCTAAGAGTATCTGTCTAATCTATTCCAGCATCATCTGTACACCGAATTCCATGACCAATCGAGGAAATTTTTCTTGTTCCGGACTATTCAGTGTATATAACAAGAACGCTTCAATGGTGCAGAGGACCCTCAGTGGCAATATACTTTTGCTAGTGCAAAGGACCCTCAGTGGCAATATACTTTTTCTAGTGCAAAGGACCCTCAGTGGCAATATACTTTTTCTAGTGC
The DNA here is from genome assembly GCF_036898095.1 of Palaemon carinicauda. Taxonomy (NCBI): domain Eukaryota; kingdom Metazoa; phylum Arthropoda; class Malacostraca; order Decapoda; family Palaemonidae; genus Palaemon; species Palaemon carinicauda. The sequence goes on from NC_090765.1 coordinate 25,940,457, forward strand.
AAAGGACCCTCAGTGGCAATAAACTTTTTCTAGTGGAAAGGACCCCCAGTGGCAATATACTTTTTCTAGTGCAAAGGACCCTCAGTGGCAATATACTTTTTCTAGTGCAAACGCCCCTCAGTGGCAATATACTTTTTCTAGTGCAAAGGACCCTCAGTGGCAATATACTTTTTCTAATGATCTAAAATGTCCAAATTTTGACATTCTCAATCAACAGGTTTATCAGACATTCCCATTTTCCTTTTCCCTTTGCTGCAAACTATCAAATTTTCATACTTCAATTATAAATTTCGAGATAACGTTGAACACTTCTTTTTTTTCTGAATGAGGCAAGGGTTATAGATAGTTACAAACTAGTGTCAAACCAAAGACTGACTTAAATGCCACCCACTTATCGTTTCGTATTTTTATTGAATTAAACTACAGTAGGTTTGATATCTATTTTTGAACTAATGAATATACCTGGTTCCGTAATATTCTTATCGTGATATATATATATATATATATATATATATATATATATATATATATATATATATATATATATATATATATATATATATATATACACACATATATAAATATATATTTTTTCCCTAAGAGTTTACGATTTCAGGTATCACTATCCAGTTTTTCAGGTATGATTCTAGCATCAGGTGCTAGTCCCAAGACTACCCCTTAACCTAGTTGGATCCCACAAAATCGACTATATATATGTCGTGGAGACGAAACTAGTTGGGACACGCTTGGAATTTTTATTTTTTTCCTATGATTACACACACACACACACACACACACACATATACATATATATATATATATATATATATATATATATATATATATATATAAAATGTGTGTGTATGTGTGTGTGTATAAAATCATAGGACAAATGCAAATGCAAGAGTCCTAACTAGTCTCGTCTCCACAACATGATACACACACAAGAGGAAGCAGTATCAGGTATTGAAGCTTTAAATGGAAACTACAAGAGATAAAGACGGTAACGACAACAGCTAAATGAAGTAAATAGAGGCAGATATATCAGCCAAAACTAAGAATATAATGACCAACATTTGGATCCTCATCAACGCCTAATTTCCGTGAAATCCCATGCAACGAAAGAATGCTAAATGACGAACAATAAAGGCTCATTATACGCTTGAACAGTAACAGACTTGTAAGACCCTAGTAAGAGCAGTCTGAATAAAGTGGAAATCTAGTTTAGAGACATTAAAAATCCTCCAAATGCCAGGCAGGAAAAGAAATAAAAAGGTAGAAACCAACAAATGGATGGACCTAGAATTAGGAACAGATATAGTATGCATATTAAAACTTCATACTGTAGGCTTGCCTATCTACCATCTTTCTTATTTCCCAAACCAATGACATCTATTAAATTATTTCTGGTTTTGTTCATATGCATTTCATTTTTTTTTCTCTGTCTAACTCTTTAGACATAAGTACATAACCAACCTAACCTGGTTCATTATCTGAATTATTCATCATGCTTTTCAGCTGCCTATTTTGCTCACGAGATATCACTTGTCATTAAATTATTCCTCTTAACCAACTACTGTATTACATAAACCATTCTACCTCCGCTAACAGCATCTTTAGTTTTTCGACATATTTCACTTTATTTGAATCTTTTATGACCATCTTTTCGCCTTTTTGTTTATTGTTTTATCCACATTTTCTTCCTCCCTTTAAAAAAAAACATTCAATTTCTTAATCATCCTTCATTTTCTAAAGCTGTCTTTCCTTCTCTTTGCTTTCCCTCTTGTCCACCTAAAAATATTCTCTACCCTTCTCGATTTCATTTCCTCTTACCCCAATCTTCAATATTATATACTATTTCCTCTTTTTTTTTCCATCACATCTTAAGACTTTACTCTTTCTTCTATCAAACCCTTCTTCCTCCTAGCAAATCTCATCCCTTACATCCATTAATTGTATATTGTTCCACAGATTCTGTTTCCCCTCTTCTCTATCAACATATTTTCTTGCCCTCCCCAACCCTACTATATTTCTATCACTACCTGGTGAGCTTTGATCACCTCCCTTGAAGGGCCCAGATAGTCAGGCAACTTAAAAATAGCTTACCTTTTGTGGTGTCTTATACTTACCTCAAATGTACTCTGTCAAACTGACTAAAGATTGCTTTATGAAATTTAAAGTCTTACACTGATAAGTCTGCTTCTATTAGTATTCCTTTTCCATTTTTATAATTTTTTTATTAAATGTTTCAATGTAACTCAATTCAGCAATTTATTGTTAGGAAAATTCTTTATAACTACATTCATAATAATTCTAACCGAATTTCTTATTAATCATGTTAAACGTTTAACGCTATTTTGATTCTCTAATCTCTAGATCAATTGTTTTCAAACCTTTCTCAAAATGTATCGCTCTGAAAGAATTTAAGTTTTTCAATCTTATACGCTCAATATTACTAAAGAAAATCTTCCCATTAGTTTTATCAATACTTACTAATTATCCTTACGTCTTTCGTTTCCTTTCGTTATTGCTTATCAAGTACTTACTTAAAGTTTGTCATTACGGTATTTCTAATACCTTGGCTACTATCAAAATTAAATTCTTTTATTCTATAGACACTGGCCAGATTACAGAAAACTAGGAAAACTCGTCTTCTGAGCCATCAAGATAAAGGCTGTGTCGTAATGGCCACCATATAAACATTAATAAAAGTTTTTCTTTTTATAATATCCATGAAGCATAGCCCTTTTCTTTCGTTTCTTCAACAATGCCTGTTATTTGTATCAAGTTGTAAATACTGTAATAATGAAAAAAGTGTGTAATTGTGTAATTAAAATATGAAAACTCGCTAAAGAGTAACATCATGTCATTCACCTGACTAATGTTGGTTGGTCTTCCATCCTGATTAAGTGTGAATGCTTGTGTCTGGCTGGTTGCAGGAACATCCTTCAGCTGTTCACTCAAAGATAAGTCTGGAGAGTCAGGGGGAGAATAAAACTGGGCGTCAGAAGAGGAACAACTAAGAGGAGTGTACTGACGGTCTCGTTCCGGGGGTGAGCTGTGTCCTAAGGAGGACCCTGATGAAGCTCTTGCCACATCAATATTCCTGAGTACCATGGGAGAGCCTTGCTTTCCTTCGTGTGCCTTCAAAAATCTTTCCAAAGTGCCAATTTCATTGTTATCCTCTGCCTCTTCTTTTGCACTTTGACTTTGAACTTGAATCTGTATTCCAGCCTGACCTGAATCCCCTGATGGAGATGCTTCAGGCTGTGCTGGTTCTTCAATGGGTTCATAACGGGGTTCATATACTGAGTAAGGAATGACCTCAGGTTTCTGCTCTGTCTGCCCTGTGTCTTTACTGACAATTTCCTTTTCTTGGGCATCGATATTCTTGTTTACTGTTGCAACTGGATTAGGTACATCTGCTACAGTCTTTGCTTCCTCTATAACTTCTTCCTCAGGAGTCTCAGGTCTGATATAGTTAAAGACTGGTACATCCTCATGAGGTTCTTCTAACTGTGGATGCTCAGATGAACTTTGAAGATGTTCATCAATATATTGACTAAAGTCCTGGTCTGCCACTTCATTTGTACCAATTGTTGTAATGTCATCTAATGTATTAGCAAAACTTGGTTCATCAACATCCCCTTTGGAATTTCGAGCAGAGCGAGCTGGGGATCTACCTTTGGGGACTTGAAGTCTAGGACTACAAGACCTAGATTTGTTACCATTCATTACCTCTGGAATTAAGGCCTTCTCTGGATTTGTTTCTTGGACATTTTCCTCCACTGGGCTTGGAGGAGGAGTTGGGGCTCTTTCTTTTTTTATTTCATATCTTCTATCTCTGCTTCCTGATCTTGATTTCCCATCATTTTTCATTGTTCCTTCTGAAGCATCCCCATCAACGACTGTTTCATTGGGTGAGCCATTGAGCTCATTTTTATTATTATTAGGGATCTGGCCTTGGCCATTATCTGGTGGACTAGATTCTGGACTAAGTTCTCCAGATTCAATATCATCAACAGGACTAGCAGGTCTTGGTGTTTGTCGTCCTGGAGTTCTTGACCTCTCGGAATGACTTCTGCCCCAGTTCTTGAAACGGCCACTACTTCCTGCAATAACACAGGAATTATAACTTTAGGTAACACTTTAAATCAAAACCACATTTAAGCTGTTAAATTTATTTAGCAAAAAAACTTTCTGACAATTTAAAATGAACACAAAGCTGCATATATAAATTAATAAACAAAATCACTACATATATAGTCACAAGATATATATGCGATATTTGTGAAAAGTTAAGAATACTGTGATACACAGAATATATTTCAGTCTTTTTAAAGATCATTGTTCCATATTGCACACATATCACACAATTTAGGTTCAGTCTTTCCATCTTAGTTTACCTTCTTTCTTGCGAGAATTTCTTTCCCTGTCTCTGTCTTTGTCCTTATGGTTGATCCCTTCATAGTCGCTACCCCGCCTTCGGGAAGAAGAAGAGGAAAGTCTGAGGTCCTTCATGTGTCGCTCCAACCTCTCATCTTCTCCCTCACTACCTGATTCTGAATCAGATGCAGAGCTACTTCGCCGCCGTGATTTCTTTTTGCTCTTACTCTTGCTTGATCCTGAAACTTTAGTGCGAGTATCACGTTTACTGTCTTTAATATTAAAAGATAAATTACTCTTCACCACACCACCATCGTTATCGTAGTCAGATACATCTCGTTCATCATCTTCATGATCTGTTCGTCTGTCTCGCCGTCTCTCTGAGCGCCTTCGCTCACTTCCTCTTCTGCTGCTGTTCCGACCACTGGTACCAACTGTTTTGGAACACATACCGCAAGTGCGTGCTCCTCCCGAGTTAATAAAAGTACAGTGATCACACTGCCAAGCTATGCTGCTAGAATGATGGCCAGATTTACTTTCCCGCTCCTCAATCTCATCATCATCAGTAACAGAAGAAGACCGACTCTCTGCACTTTCTTCAGAGCGCTTCAGTTTACGTGCTCTGCTGCTGCGCCCACTTGTGTCAGCAGCACTGAAAGATCTTGATTTTGAGGACTTGTGTGAACGGTGAGAAGAGGAACGAAGTGAGGGGGCAGGTGAGGATGGAACTTTCCCAAATGTGTGCATGGAGTCAGGTATGGACATATTGAGGCCCATTCCAGAACCCATCGGTGGTGGCCCCATGTGAGGGTGGTATCCCGGGTAATACCCTAGGTACATAGGTGGCACATGATGATGCATATGCGGAGGTGGTGGTCCCCATGGATAACCAGATACATCACTACCGACAGAGGAGAGGTTCATAGACAGGTTGGATGCCGTGCGTTTCATGCCACCAGCAGTGGGATGACCTGGATACATACCTGGTCCTTGACACAAATCACAGGGAGCACCCCACATCATCCCATTGTTGTACCCCATCATATTCAGCTGCTGGAAACTATTGGCCTGCAAATGAAAGAAACATTACAGATTAGACATGATTCCAAGTAAAGTTGTTTCGACAAGTTAGATAAAAATAAACAGTATAACACATACAGTTTACTAGGGCATCTAAGGGAAAGGTTTACTATAGGTGCATCTGAAGTACTCTAACACACCCCATGTGAATTATTAAAGCCGTGCTGTGTCTGCTGCTGAGCCAAGGTGTTGAGATCACACACAGAAGCTGAGGACACCATGCCGCGACCAAGACTGCTAACACTACGAGTCCCTCCCCCCATCGTGTTGAAGCTCCTACGGGTAGTGGCTCCAGCGAAGGCTGACATATCGGCAGGAGTGTGCCCAGGAGGGCATGTCGGACCACTGAGTTCTGTGTTCCCACCGCTCACTTGGGCTGCCATCATCTGTGCCCACTGATCATCTGATACACTCTGAGATCGATTTCTGGTGGCAGGTTTTGGGGCTTCTGCATCCCACGGAAGTGACCCTGGCGTGCCCTCCACCATCGACGTCTGTGAGACAAGGCATGTCAGCCACAAAGAAACAAACTACTTTTTAAATCTAAAAAACATACCATAACCATCTAACCATCAACCTGAATCCTATTTTTATAAGCTACAAGCTTCCCAGTCTACCAAATGGAAGAACTGATTCTAGCTGTGTAAACTATACATGCATGTGGCATAAAAAAAAAAAAAAACTGTAGGAAAACTAAAAAGCCCAGTTACAAAGGAAAGGGTACACAATGAGCACAACACAGAAATCAAAATGCAGTAACAAACAAACAGGCAGCCATTGATGGATAGAGAGAGAGAGAGAGAGAGAGAGAGAGAGAGAGAGAGAGAGAGAGAGAGAGAGAGAGAGAGAGAGAGAGAGAGAGATCAGGACAAATAAAAAAAGAAATATAATAATCTGAAAACCAACAAATGCCACATAGAATAAAGTAACAGTGCATTACACAAACCAATGCCAGTAGCAAATAATATTGAAAACTGATGAGATGATTTAATATGAACCTGGAAATATGAAGGAGCGATCTGAACTATGACTTAAAGCTCAAACAAAACTGAAATGTCAAATTGTGGGGATTTTATGCCTTTGTAAGAAAGAACTCATAGAATATCTTTCGTAAATACAATATGATTATTTTTTGTAAGTCAATCTACAGTGAAGTAATAGCCGAAGTTTAAATTTGTTCTGTGTTTATATTAATAAACCACTGGAACTATAAAAACAAAACATTAAAATTATATCATAAATAAAGAAAAAGAAACAATGGGTAAATAATTATCACCCTAAGAGATAATCATAGATAACTGTTACGTAACTATTTCCTAGACAAAGATGTTTGCTAGAATCAGATTTCTAAAAAATCATAATTTTAAAGGGTAAACACCGTGTTATGATGTATTTAATGCTTTTGAAAAGGAATAAGACCATCAAAAAGGATATTGTGCTTGGGCAAGTATCAAACATCTCGACTCAAGACTCAAAATTCTCTTTCGCTCAGTCAAACGTTATAACTTACAAACATTTACTGAATATACTTATTATTATAAAATACATTTTGCGACTAATGTAACAATATTACAAAAAAATTTTGTTAAAGGAAACAAAAAAATCTTGGTACAGAAAGGATTCACACATATGCTATAACATATGTCGACTCAATCATTCAAATTTACAAGTAATGTACACCAAAAAAAATCTTATTACAGCAGACCCCATCGAAACCTCCAACAATGACAAACTTTTGTCGATTACTAACAGCCAATTTCTTCCGCCTGTTCCTGTTCCTTCTGCGAATGACAGCCGGCAGAGTGCTGTCGGGGGTTAGGGACTCATCACTGTAGTCTCGAAATTTCTTGAAATTCTCCTCAGCCAGATTGACATCATCAGGCGCCTCCTTGCTGCCGAAGACACCTGTCGACGCGCCATCGCTGATCTTCAGCTTTGCTTTCATAAGGTCCACCTCATCTTCCACCTCGACGTCGTTCACAACCTTTCCGTCCGATATAGCGAGGCGTCCGTTAATCAGGTGCTGCTGTTGCTGGTGATCGAAGATCCGAGGTGCTAGGTGATGGCAGTGGTCTTCCATCGAGCAGCAGTTGCTCTTGGGCATATACCCAAATGTGGCGGATTTCTGCAATCCCACAGGGCCCGGGTAACCCATATTACCCATAGGAACATTGGCTATGGGTAAGAATCCATGAATGGTCGGAACGATGGAACCCATGTTTTCATTTAACCAATGATAGTTTTTGAGATTGTTGGTTTCCACAGTTTCACAGTCCGGGCAGTTGCACGGGTACCACATTATGACACCTCAGTGCAGAAAGCCCATTAATTCTCCTTAACGGCTTCCAGAAGGAGAATTAAGGGCAATGTCGAGGTTATAAATCTGCTTGTTGGTCAACATTTACACTGTCATGATTTATAAAATTTTCTCCTGATTGTCTGTACTTATTCTATTCCACATATCGAAATTAAAGAATTCTTAAAAAAAAATATTGGTCCCAAAATTTGAAATATACTGTACAATCGAATATTCACACGTATAAAAAATATATCACTACATTTCCACTTTCATTAAATGCATATCTGTAAGTTCCTTTTTATCCTGTAAAAGCATAACAAAATAACTGAAAATTGTAAACAACTCGGAAGAAATTCAAATCTTTACGACATGTATACATTGTTACTCCTCATAGCAAGAACAAATTAATACAATATATAAGACAACACAAGCTTTAAATCACTGATGAATCAGATGATTTCCACTGGAGTTTTTCATAAAATACTTCACATCCTTCCATAATCATGCGCTTTTTTTTTAAACCCTTTGGTTAGGTTCCATACAAGCTATTATTTCTTTGAAACAAACAATTATCTTTTGCAAGTCAACTCATTACTTCCTTAAAGACAAAGATGTAACAAAACGATTCCCATTACAAAGGTTTTTAATACAAGATTCAAAATATTACAAATCAGGATAAAGAAAAACAATTCTTCAATAATGATCGACAACACGAGAGAAACATAATATAAACAAATAAAGAACGAAAAAGGTTAGAGAAGGATAGACGGCTGAGAGAAATGAGGGACCTGGAGATTTAAGGGGACAGGTGTAGGTTGATGGGGGGTGGGGGGTTTCTAATCATATGACCTGCTCAAAATATCATGAGTCCAAACTTAGTGTTTGATGCGACGTTAAGGAAAACAAACAGGTGCCTTCATCTACTTCCTGGCTCTGAGAGAAGGCGCCAATTTCCACCCGAGGAAAATGGGCGATATTTTACGCCAAACTGCTAAAAGTAGAGAGAGAGAGAGAGAGAGAGAGAGAGAGAGAGAGAGAGAGAGAGAGAGAGAGAGAGAGAGAGAGAGAGACAGAAAGCAGTTTACAGCGAAATGACAAAGCTACTTCCTTACTGAAAACTTCCAAGGGAATTTTGAAGATTAAAGAACCCTTTTAGGAATTTCAAGCGAAACAAGGTTCATAATCTTTTTTTTTTTTTTTTTTCAAAATTCAGCAAACAGAAAAATCTTGGGTTAGATATCTAATAAAGTTAAAAGTCATGCTAGCTTCCGATTTAATTTTCAAGGGAAAATATAGTTTCCACTTTTGAAGAAAAAGTTTTGTAGGCAAGAATTTGATCAAGAGCTTCATTTTTATTACATCAGTGAAGAAAATAATGAGAACAGTAGTGAAAATAAAAGTAATGATTAGCCTGATGAAAGAAAATGTTAAATGAGGTTGAAATTAATTTATTTAACCAAAAAAATACCCACATTGATTATATATATATATATATATATATATATATATATATATATATATATATATATATATATATATATATATATATATATATATATATATATATATATATACTGTATATATATATATATATATATATATATATATATATATATATATATACTGTATATATATATATATATATATATATATATATATATATATATATATATATATATATATATACTGTATATATATATATATATATATATATATATATATATATATATATATATATATATATATATATATATATATATATATATATACATCGTAATTATATTTAAATAAAATGTTTAAAAACTTCTTAAGGAAACTGAAACTTATTGTCGTATCCGGTATTAGGAATCACCTCAATTAGTATTATCGATGCAAGACCCTATCCCCTCCGGACGTCATAGTTTCGAGAAAATCTGACGTTAAAATGCCACTTAAAAATAAGACGGAAAGTGACCACATGGTCGAGATGGAAACTAATTTTGTGCGGCCGTAGCTGCCGAGTGAGGTGTCCAAGCCAAGATTCCATGTGCACACAACAAAACTTACATGGATTTAGACGCACCGATACGTGCCTACTCATATGTAGGACCTACTTCAAGAAGTGCTTATGTTTATATCTATAATTCAGTATCTCATTCCCACATAAACTATATGCATGTAAGCATGAATATGAGGGACAATTCTGTTTACAAGTACATTGTCTGGTGTGTAATTAACTTTTCAAACCAACCATAAATTAATATGGAATAAAAAATAAACCCTTCTAATGTACATCTCTCTCTCTCTCTCTCTCTCTCTCTCTCTCTCTCTCTCTCTCTCTCTCTCTCTCTCTCTCTCTCTCTCTCTCTCTCTCTCTCTCAAAGTAATTCTATCAGGCGTTTGGGCATCTTCCTTTTCTTTTCTCTCTAGCAAGGTAACTAGCAAAGGGCGACCCTGAATCCACTCACACGCATCCATCTGCCTCACAAGACACCTTAACAACTCGGGTAACAAGATCAGCAGGTGTTCCGAACATCAATTAAATCTCAAGAAAGTATACGAGGAAGAACACTTCCTTTGCTTCTAATTTCCTTTTTTGTTCGAGCTTACTGAAAGGAGACAAAACACCCAGTCAATTCTTCACGTTGGTGTTTACGTGAAAAGGAAATAAAGTTGGTGGTGTCCTGGAAGTCTTTTCCTCGTTGATGATTAATCTCATGTGGTAATTATCACTTTCAGAGCTTTAGTTAAAGGTTTAAAGGCCGCTCATGAATGGCAGGGGTAAGGGACAGTGACATTGCCCTTTCGAGACTGACCATATATACCTATGATGAGCGCCCCAGCCCCTCTCCACCCAAACTAGGACCAAGGAGGGCCAGGTAATGGCTGCTAATGACTCAGAAGATAGACCCAAAAGACCCCATCCTTAGCTCACAAGGATGGTGAGGTTGCAGCAACCAAAGAAACTAACGAGTTTAAGCAGGAGTCGAACCCCAGTCTGGCATTCACCAGTCAGGAATAGCTGCAAACAAAACCTTTGCTGCATAGAAAATAATGGAAATATTAAAACATCAAGGAAGATTTAAAGGCAAACATCCAAAATTGACAAAACAATCAGAAAAGTTACTCAGCCAAAACAAAGACAGACTGACTCTGGTGGGAAATACTTGAACTAACAATGCATTTAAGCCAATAATCAAAGGATATTTACTCGGACAAAGACCTAAGCTCCTCCGGACGTCGACTGCCTACTGGGCGAGATATTTCGAGAGGTGATGTGACAGATCCACCTATGCTGCTTTTGTTTACGAAGAAGGGTAAATGTCAAAGGTATTGAGGATATTCACGTACACAGCCAACTGCTAAAAGGTCATTCAAATGACCACTTTTAACGACGACAATGTATAGAAAAATTTGAATTAGGCTACATCAGTGTGTATCTCTGCAACAAAAATAGGAATTACGATAATGTTCATCACTGTAATGCATCTCTCTAAGAACAAGGGAAATGAAGCAACAGTTCATTAAAAGCAACAGTAGACTCTCTCTCTCTCTCTCTCTCTCTCTCTCTCTCTCTCTCTCTCTCTCTCTCTCTCTCTCTCTCTCTCTCTCTCTCTCTCTATATATATATATATATATATATATATATATATATATATATATATATATATATATATATATATATATATATATATATATATCCAGCTCAACGTTATTACTTTTACAGAAGCGTGATCCTTTCTAACAACGGATCACTTAACAACTTTTCAATAACACAAAAAAAAAAAAAAAAAAAAAAACGATACTTCAGTTACGAGAAGAAGATAAATTTCAAATATAAAAATATAAAATAAAATTTTGACTGCAGATATAATTCTAAATCTACAGAAAAAGCGCTAAGTGAAATCAAAAGACCAGACGCGTATTGTAGACAGCCTTCGCAAGGCTGCGGCACTCTGGCACCATAGCTCGACTCTAGGATGCAGTGCCAAATACAGCTCTCTCTCTCTCTCTCTCTCTCTCTCTCTCTCTCTCTCTCTCTCTCTCTCTCTCTCTCTCTCTCTCTCGATGGGCTTAATAGTGCGTCTGTCGGCCAATGATTAGTTTGACGATTTCTATTTTCAAACCCTGGTATCATGACAAATTAGTTTTTCAACCAGAAATGCCTTCATCGATCAAGTCTTAAACGAGGATGATTCTGTCTGCTAATGTCTTGACTGAAAAACAAAAGGCTCCGGAGTATTTCCTGTCTGAATACCACGTATTAGAATGAACATGAATGTTTGTCCAACTAATTTCATTCATATCCTAGGAAAACATAATCCACTTTGCCTGTCTGTCAAAGCTGGAAATGAAAGCTGAGCAAAGATTGTCTCTTTGGCTGACTGCCCGCTCGGCCATATCAAGAAGAAAAACATTGCAAATGGATTGTCCAACTTTATCATGATACGAAACTGTTTAAAATAATCCAGATGGTTTCGGACTTATCTCTTGTTAATTAGGGAGTTGAAGTTATCAGAAAGCTATATATTGGAAACGAGAGATAAGAGGACATAACAGGAAAAGGTTTGATATAATACAAAAACGATGATGCGTATGAGAGAGAGAGAGAGAGGGAGAGAGAGAGAGAGAGAGGGGAGAGAGAGAGAGAGAGATCCTAGTCTGTATACGTCAGCATTTGCCGCCTTTCATCAGTGATAAAATGAAAAAAAAAAAACGAGCCTTTCATTAAAAGAAAAAAAAACGAATAAAATAATGAAAATCTCTCTTCCAATATTATCTAAAAGGTTTGAAGGTCACCCATGAGTGCAGAAGCTAAGGACAAGTCACTGAGCTGTCGCACATGTCCTAGAGGCCGACCATATACGCAAAGGATTGACGCTCAAGGCCTCTTTCTACTCAAGGTAAGACCAGTGGAGCACAGACCATAGCTGCTGATGAGTCAGGAGGGACAGAAAGGTCACAATTTTACCTGTGAAATTTATCGAGCAGTGAACTGGGTTAGACTCGTTGCCCGAAAATAGCGAGGCGGCGACGTTTCCTACACTTACGCTTAAATCAATGGACATTCTTTAAAGAACCCTTTATCTGAAATATGAATATAATATTAATGGTGCCTCTGAAATGATGGGAGTAGACAGGAGAGTATGAAATACAAATCAATCGATGAATATAGACAAGATAATCGTAAGGGATAAGAAATGGACATAATCCAGAAAAGATAAAAATCAGATAAATTGAACATGACAAAGATAAAGGAATTTAACATAATTTCATGGCAAAGAAAAACGCATAATTTCATGGCAAAGAAAAACTGGGAGGCAGAGAAGTATAAATTGAATGGCTAACTCTTAAATAAGGGAGATAAAATAAAATGGATATTGATACTCATAATGATAAAAGGCACAAATAAAATGAAGTCAATAAAAAGGACAAAAGAAGATAACTTGAAGACATTCGTAATAAAAATTAAGATAATGAGAGCAAAAATAACTTTCAAAATGGCATTAAAAGAAATTGTTGGATTATATGCTTTCTAACTTCCGGATGCTTTTCTGTAGCATTACTTCGAAGACAGGAAATGGGACTGAAAAAAAAAAAAAAAAAAAAAAAAAAAAAAAAAAAAAAAAAAAAAAAAAAAAAAAAACAGGACGAGTCTTTAGACGCAGTGTTTAAAAGGATAAAGTTAATTATAACAGATCTCCCTGTTTGTATTCGAATGTTTACATGGTAATTATAGTGGTTCTTTTTATAATTTGCATTTGTGTACTTATATACCATGAAAGATATTATTATTATTATTATTATTATTACTATCCAAGCTACAACCCTAGTTGGAAAAGCAAGATGCTATAAGCCCAGGGGCTCCAACAGGGAAAAATAGCCCAGTGAGGAAAGGAAATAAGGAAATAAATAAATGAAGAGAACAAATTAACAATAAATCATTCTAAAATAAGAAACAACGTCAAAACAGACATGTCATATAATAAACTATCAACAACATCAAAAACAAATATGTCATAAATAAACTATAAAAAGACTATGTCCGCCTGGTCAACAAAAAAGCATTTGCTCCAACTTTGAACTTTTGAAGTTCTACTGATTCAACCACCCGATTAGGAAGATCATTCCACAACTTGGTCACAGCTGGAATAAAACTTCTAGAGTACTGCGTAGTATTGAGCCTCGTGATGGAGAAGGCCTGGCTATTAGAATTAACTGCCTGCCTAGTATTACGAACAGGATAGAATTGTCCAGGGAGATCTGAATGTAAAGGATGGTCAGAGTTGTGAAAAATCTTATGCAACATACATAATGAACTAATTGAACGACGGTGCCAGAGATTAATATCTAGATCAGGAATAAGAAATTTAATAGACCGTAAGTTTCTGTCCAACAAATTAAGATGAGAATCAGCAGCTGAACACCAGACAGGAGAACAATACTCAAAACAAGGTAGAATGAAAGAATTAAAACACTTCTTCAGAATAGATTGATCACCGAAAATCTTGAAAGACTTTCTCAATAAGCCTATTTTTTGTGAAATTGAAGAAGACACAGACCTTATATGTTTCTCAAAAGTAAATTTACTGTCGAGAATCACACCTAAAATTTTGAAAGAGTCATACATATTTAAAGAAACATTATCAATACTGAGATCCGGATGTTGAGGAACCACCGTCCTTGACCTACTTACAATCATACTTTGAGTTTTGTTAGGATTCAACTTCATACCCCATAATTTGCACCATGCACTAATTCTAGCTAAATCTCTATTAAGGGATTCACCAACCCTAGATCTACATTCAGGGGATGGAATTGATGCAAAGAGAGTAGCATCATCTGCATATGCAACAAGCTTGTTTTCTAGGCCAAACCACATGTCATGTGTATATAGTATGAAAAGTAATGGGCCAAGAACACTACCCTGTGGAACACCGGATATCACATTCCTATAATCACTATGGTGCCCATCAACAACAACTCTTTGAGATCTATTACTTAAAAAATCAATAATAATGCTAAGAAACGACTCACCCACTCCCAACTGTTTCAGTTTGAAAACAAGGGCCTCATGATTAACACGGTCAAAGGCAGCACTAAAATCAAGGCCAATCATACGAACTTCCCGACCACAATCAAGGGATTTCTGTACAGCATTGGAGATTGTAAGAAGGGCATCACATGCTCCAAGGCCTTTACGAAAACCAAATTGCAAACTAGGGAAGAGATGATTACCTTCAGCAAACCTATTAAGACGTTTTGCCAGAAGACGTTCAAAAACTTTAGATAATATGGGAGTTATGGAAATTGGGCGGTAATCAGTGGGATTTGAGCTACCACAAACACATTTACATAGAGGAGTAACATTACCAATTCTCCAACTAGTGCTAAAAGCTCCTCTTCTTGCTAACTTGCGCAAAATAACAGATAACTTTGGAGCTAAGAAATCTGCTGTCTTTATAAAAAACAAAGGAAAAATACCATTTGGGTCTACACCTCCATAAGCATCAAGGTCCATCAACAGAGCTTTAATCTCACGAGATCGAAAAGCTAAACTAGTTAGTTTAGCCTCAGGAAAACAGGAATGAGGAAGTTCAAGTTTTTCATTACTCTGTTTACTGTCAAAAACATCAGCCAAAAGGGTTGCCTTTTCTTTTGGACAGTGAGTGACTGAGCCATCTGGTTTAAGTAAAGGAGGAACTGTTGCATCTACACCAAAGAGTGCAGATTTAAGGGTAGACCACCATTTATGTTCCTGAGTTGTACCAGAAAGGGTTTCTTTTATGGTTAAATTGTACTCCTTTTCAGTTGAGGCATAAACTCTCTGAGCAAAAGCTCGAAGCTGAGTATAGTTGTTCCAGGTCAAATCTGATCTGTTACCCTTCCAAAGTTGATAGGCCTCCTGCTTCTCCAAAAAAGCACGTCTACAATCATCATTGAACCACGGTTTGTCCTTCACTCGGTACCTTAGCACACGAGAAGGGATACGCCTATCAATTATGTTGACTAAATTCTCATTAAAAGGGACAACAGGATCTACACTATTATATAATTGTGACCAATTCAAGAACAAAAGATCATGTAAAATCCCATTCCAGTCTGCTTGGGATTTCATATAAATTTTACAAGAATATGATATATCAGGGACAGGCTGCTTAGTCTTCACTAATAATGAAATCAAGGCATGATCAGATGTCCCGACTGGAGAACCAACCTTACCAGTTATAACGCCAGGGGAGTCAGTGTATACAAGGTCCAAGCAATTACCAGACCTGTGAGTAGCTTCATTTATGATTTGCTCACAGCCTGATTCAGAGGCAAAGTCTAAAGCTCTTAAGCCATGGCGATCGGTAGGAGAGATAGAACTTAACCACTCCCTATGGTGAGCATTAAAATCACCAACAAAGACAAAAGAAGCCTTTCTATCATCTTCTTGTATCTTAGCCATAATGGTAAGAAGACAATCGAAGATAGAATCATCCATGTCTGGATTCCGGTAGATCGAACATAAATAAAAGTTGTTATGCCTGCCACAAACTTTTATTACCTGAATCTCATGACATCCACATTGATAGCAGGACTTATGAGAAGCAGGGTACTCGGTCCTAATATACACCGCCATTCCCCTGGCCCTAGGGATGGCATCACGTTTCAACATTATTGGCTTCTTAAAACCAGTTATAAGGAGCTCAGATGAGTGCCTCATATTAGAAACCAATTACATCTTCATGTGTCTGATTTTCTTGCACACTAGAAAACCAAAACCATAGCATAAATGCATTTAGTTAAATTATCTAAAATTTCGGTATACAATTCTGTTGATTTTGTAGTCCAAATGTTATCTATAATTTAACACTTTTGACATATCTATTCCACAATATTCGTCAAAACTAAGTTCCATTATTTATCACCGATATTTCAATAATAAGGGAACTTTCCCACTATATATATATATATATATATATATATATATATATATATATATATATATATATATATATACAGTATATATATATATATATATATATATATATATATATATATATATATATATATATATATATATATATATATATATATATATATATATGTAAGTGTGTGTGGCACAATTTAAAAACAAAGCACTTCAATCCGTCTTCATTAATCGCTGCTAAGTTGTCATATCCAAAGGTCCAGTAAATATGGATCAGCTGTTAAATTTACAAGTGTTATCCCAAAGCGAAGATTTTTCTTGAGCCATTTTCACACAGTCGTAAGCTGGGATATCGCCGGCTATCCATGATCGAATGGCACTTGATCCACGAGCTTGCAAACACAAACTGCTACAGGAATAGCAAAAAGGGTGATGATCACCCTACTCTAGAAGGCTGTATTGTAGCTGTTTGCGAGGGAGCACATCATAAAAAGTAACCTTTCATTATTCTCCTCCTCGTTTCTAAGTGTGCCATTGGTAGGCATTCCTCGCTCGAATGATATTTGTCATAAGGGTCGTTTCTCCCCGGTCTTGAGCGTTACTTTCTTGTTCTTCAT
Source organism: Palaemon carinicauda (assembly GCF_036898095.1). Classification (NCBI taxonomy): domain Eukaryota; kingdom Metazoa; phylum Arthropoda; class Malacostraca; order Decapoda; family Palaemonidae; genus Palaemon; species Palaemon carinicauda. The sequence goes on from NC_090765.1 coordinate 25,957,735, forward strand.
AATATTTTTTGAAATAAACAACAGCTGTAGTGATGACGATCTCCAAATGTAATCCGTTATTACCGTAGATAAATAAGGTCCAAGAGGTATGTAAAAATTATGATTTTTTCGCTGGCTTCCTTCGACGTCTATAAAGCCCAACACGAATTTGTCGTCAGAAGACGCTGTTGTTTAACAGCAGAGTCGCTCTTCCTTCTACGGTCGCTGAGACTGTAATGCTTCTGGCAGGGCTGAAGGGACCGCCAGAGACGATAGCCAACAGTTAGTCAGTAGACCTCTCCGGGGATCCTCGAACTACTCAAATTCAAAGCCAGAATGATAATATTTACAGACCAATATAATTAAAAGAGATAAAAACGTATCATAAAGCTGGAAAAAATAGCTTGACTTAGTGTCAAAGGAAAATTCAGATAATTTAAAACTTATTGCAGTTTTCGTGATCTGTGTGGGCATCTAAGGGGTGGCATGGGCCCAACAGGGAATATTTGGCACTTGGGGTATCTGGTTCCCCGCCAACGGTGCCGGGAAGCATAGGAGAGGGAAAGAGGGGTAGCAGAGGCTCAAGAGAAAATGTTAAGATATTTGGAAGAAAATAAAGAGGATTTGCAGAGACAAATAATATAAGATTTAGGAAAGCTTGATATTGCGAGAAAAAGGTGGAATAGAAAATTTATGAAAAGAATTATGTTATCAGAAAAACTGATTAATATCAGTCATGTGACGTCTGATTTAAAACGAGATAACCCTATATGCAAACTTCTTCAACAGGAAATCAACACACGATGCCCTAAAGTGGAAACAAGTATTCCAACAAATACTCAACGCAGTGTGTTTGTTTACGTAGATGAACAACAAAACAGAAATAACAAAGATTCATGTTAAATCCTAATCAGGTGTTGAATGCAAAGGTCCAATAGAAGGAGGAAGGAGTTACGACGTCTATAAATATCCGAAGAGATACAAATCACGAAGAAAATAAGATTTGCATAAAGGGAGGAAATGCTTCAGCTTCATGACTAATACGACGAGTTCATGTTTTTTTAGTTATCATAAAAATGGGGCACAGTATACACCCCACAAGGTAGTAAACCCTAAATCTTCCCAGCTGTAACTCATCATAAGTCACAAATATATTTAGAATCTGGCAAAAGTACAATTCTCATAGCAATATAGAGTTGTGATAAAACGATCTTGCGAAAGGGAGAGCATGGACATTTTTAATTAACAAAGTTACGGCCTTCCGGATATATAAGCTATTGTGAGATTCTTGTTGGGTTTTCCCAATGAATTGTACGTGTAAAAAAATAAAATATAAAACAATGGATTTTTTGGGGGGAAAGGAGAATTGAGTCAAGAAAAACTATAATTAAACTGAACTTTGGTAACGATAAGGTCTTCATCAATTTGATAAATTAGTCACTGATCCTAGGAGCCAATCCATAAGTTGTGACATCAGGACAACAGTTTTCCCGTTATTTTTTTTTTTATTTATTTATTTTTTTTTTTTGCTGATAATGATTAAGTTCGGCCATAGGCCAGAGTCCGAAAGCTCACAATTTTGAGATATATCAGACCAAAATCTGTTTATAGGTACCCAAAAACTAGTGGACCAATCTCAAACCCTTAGTTGAACTGCCAAGTCAATATAACATCTTCCAAGATCTTTTCCCTCCTATTGAAAAAGGTCAAAATTGCAGGGATAAATATGAATTTTTCTATTACAGATGATAATATCATTAATTGGAATTACATAAGTGAATAATGTCGTTGGAAAATAAAGGAAGGGAGCAATCTGTGCCACACGAAACTCCCCAAAAATTGACTTCAATAACAGACAGAAAAATACCAGAAATACAACATAATATTTTAGACTATAGTCCATTTCTTTTAGCGATGCATATTTGCACCGACTCGCGGCGGTACCCTTTTAGCTCGGAAAAGTTTCCTGATCGCTGATTGGTTAGAATTATCTCGTCCAACCAATCAGCGATCAGGAAACTTTTCCGAGCTAAAACGGCACCGCTGCGAGTCGGTGCAAATCTGCATCGCTAAAAGAAATGGATTATAGGGAGTAAGAGGATTCATTTGATACAGAAGACGAAGAAAAAATTAGCAAATGTGATGCTAACATAAATCAAAAGGGAGATTGATGGGTAATTTCTATAATTTATAAGTAAACAGTTCCTGTCCACATACACAGACCGGTGAGTGCTTGCCTGAGTTTGCATTCCTATAGTACAGTGGTTCTTAAACTTTTTTGCCTTGCGCCCCCCTTCTGCATTAAGCATAGATCCTATGCCCCCCCTCCCACCCTTGAAATTTCTGCCAAAGTAGAAACTATTATTTCAATAAAATAAACATTGTCCATAGAAAATGGGTAAAATAAATATATTATGATGAAACAATATTTTATAATAATCTTTTTTCAAACTGTTTTAGTATTATACAGATTACAGTTATTACACTGATAGAAAATACTGGAAAAAATACAAATTACTGCAAAAATAAACATAATTTTTACTCTTAATACAATCATTCATGGATCATGACTACATAAAAAAATATTACACATCCTCCTTAGTAATTGATTTATCCATATTTAAGTAGTATTGTAAAACAAAAGCCATCATAATTACTACATTTTTATTTTCATTGTTACTATTTTAACTACTTGCGCCCCCCTTGAAACCTCCTGGCACCCCCCAGTTTAAGAATCACTGCTATAGTATAACAAAATATGGCTTGGAATTCGTATCTACCAGTTACAAGATCCAAGAAAAAAAAATTCCCCTTAAATCCGTAATCAGCATATTTCGAAACCATTTCAAGTAAATGATTTGGGATAATCATTGGCTGGACATTCAAAATCACAGTTGCATTAAAACCTTGACTAGGAACTGCACGAACAGCATTAGCATGGCCACCACTAAGGCAACAATGTAGTTGTTAACGTACAGCAATGTTGTCCAACTCAGAACCATCAAAAGGACAGGCCATAAGTATCCCCTTGACTCAAAAGGGCTAAATCAAGGTCAGACATGCCCTCCACAGCTGGTCTTCGAAATGCCAAGTGCAGGCGGCGCCATTCCTTCCTCCTTGGCAATCCTATACTTACCAGCTGAGGTAACTTCAGTTATTTCAGCGACACATGCTTCAACCGGTGACTGATATTCAACAAATTAAAATAAAGGAAAGTGGGATAACTGTTACCAAATTCCTAAACTAGTTAAATAAATCCTTTCGTTTAAAACACTCCAAATAACAGATCTCTTGTCGTTTTAACATATTGACGGACAGCATGATGTAATACTTAACGTGTATACTATTCAGCTTCTCGGGCTTGATTGCCCAATTGTAAAAAAAAAAAAAAAAAAAAAAAAAAAAAAAAAAAAAAAGGGTGGTAGTATAATTTCCTATAGATAACTTTGTCAGTGAAGTATACTTTCCTATAGATAACTTTGACATTTGATTTAACATCTCGCATAAATAGTTAGCTTCTTTCAGAACCTTATAAACATTTCAATTGTTGACTTGCCGACTTTTGTAAATCATTACAAAAGAAGAACCAGATAATCAAAATCCGAATAAAATCATGAAAAATAAACAAATAGCAAAAATGTCCATAAAACCAAATGAAACAATAGAAATCACCCATAAAGGAACCAGAACTATCTCAACGCTGAAAATGGACGGAGGTGTAAAGTGGATTCTCAAACTAACACCTGTTATATATAGGAGATAAGAGAATGGCAAACCACTCTAAAATTGGCACCATACCGAGGACGTGACGTGGATCTGTAGATTGCAGTTTCATATGCATACTTATGTGACCCAACCGCAGCTTCATCTTAATGCTCTCTCTCTCTCTCTCTCTCTCTCTCTCTCTCTCTCTCTCTCTCTCTCTCTCTCTCTCTCTCTCTCTCTCTCTCTCTCTCTCTCTCTCAAACACACACACGAAACAGCTTCTCATTGATTATTTCATTGTAGTGTGAGAGTAATCTATAAAAATAATGAATTATTTACTTTTTGGCTGAATACGACAACATGAACCCAACTGAATCATATAATAATAATAATAATAATAATAATAATAATAATAATAATAATAATAATAATAATAATAATAAAAATAATAATAATAATAGTAATAATAATTATTATTATTATTATTATTATTATTATTATTATTATTATTATTCAATAAATCTAAGAATGTCTTATGGGACTTAGCACTTTAGATTATTACTTGTACCAAGATGGTGTGTAACAAAGCTAAATCTGTATAAAAAAATGTATGATACAGCTTTAATTATCTAAGTAGTATGACCGAATCCATTGATTTTATATCTTACGCGAAGGTTTCTACTCGCACAAAATTACGTTGTGCAAACTCCCCCCCCCCAAAAAAAAAAAATAATAATAATAAACTTTAATTGAATTACGGAAATATTCAGTCAGTTCCACTGTAACTAAAAAAAATGCACTAAAGTTTAAAGAGAAAATAAAAATACTATAAACTATGATCCCCGTGTACTCCCATGAGAATAACACTAAGCAATATATATTAGCAATCTAAAATAGAAATAAAAATACTCATTTTACAGAAACGAAAGTACTGTACCTAGAAAACTCGTTAGTTGAACTAGAGATCTTGTCCAAACAAATGGTGCCTTAATGTTAACTCGCACTCGTAAATACACGCTTGGCTATTCTCTGATTTTTTCTTAGAATAAAAGAAATCCATTCGGTATAGAATACATGAGAGTATCTCACTGCATTCCAGAATACTTTATATCTGCAGGATTCTAATGTTGACATTATTGCTAACTAACTTTCTCTACAAATATCAATACAATTAGAAGATGATGAGAGGGATTAGGAAAAAATTGATATGAAGAAACATCACGCGTAATTTAATGTATCACACAATCGCAAGTACTCTTAGTATGTACAAACACACACACACACATATACACTATATATATATATATATATATATATATATATATATATATATATATATATATATATATATATATATATATATGATAAATATCAACACAACATCGTGTTCAAATAGAAATAAATTTCTACCTCATACTTGGGATCGAACGCTAGCCCCTTCTAATGAAAGGCCAGGTCGAAACCACATACATACATATATATATATATATATATATATATATATATATATATATATATATATATATATATATATATATACATATATATATATATGTATATATATACATATATATATACATATATACATATATATATATATACATATATATATATATATATATATATATATATATATATATATATATATATATATATATATGATCATTTATCACATTTACCCGTGATTTTCATCTATTCATTTAAGCCATAAATACCTCTCAATATTGAATTCGCTCTAACTCGGAAACAGAAACCCAAGGGGGGAATATTACCTTTATGATAATAGCTTCTAGTCGGCCAAGTATTCGATCCCGGCCCAAGTCAAAACTTAAGTTACAGTGGCCGAGTGGTAAGAGGTACTGGAACGTCTGTTTCGACTTGGTCCGGGTTCGAATCCTTGGTCTACTAAAAGTTATTATCATAAAACTAATTCCCCCTTGGGTTTCTAATCAAAGCAGAGATAATTTGATATTATGAGACATCGATGGCTTATATGAATATATATATATATATATATATATATATATATATATATATATATATATATATATATACATATATATATATATGTGTGTGTATATATATATATATATATATATATATATATATATATATATATATATATATATATATAGAGAGAGAGAGAGAGAGAGAGAGAGAGAGAGAGAGAGAGAGAGAGAGAGAGAGAGATTCTACATTTTACAGTATTCGAGAAGTTTTATTCCAGCTGTGACCAGATTTTCTAATATGTCAGTTGAATCGGGGAACTTCAGAAGTTCAAACTTGCAAGCGAATGTTTTTTATGTTGAACAGGCTGACATAAATCTCTTTTCCTAGTTTATATATGGCATATTAACGTTGTTACTGATCTTAAAGATCTTTTATATTCTTATTCATTACTTTTCATATGATTCATGTATTTCTTTGCCTTACTGGAATATTGTCCCTGTTGGAGCCCTTGGGCTTGTAGCATTCCGCTTTTTCGACTAGGGTCGTGGGTTGGCTAATAATAATAATAATAATAATAATAATAATAATAATAATAATAGTATACATATATATATATATATATATATATATATATACATATATATATATATATATATATATATATATATATATATATATATATATATATATATATATATATATATATATATATATATGAGTGTATGTGCGTGTGTGTGTATTGTACAATATGCTATCTTCAACAATTTCCAAATCTGAATATTTTCAAACTACGTCAGATAAAGGCAAATTGGTTAAATCTCGCTAGTTCTCGATGACCAGGGCAAAGAAAAGACGCGGAAACAAAAAAAAAAAAAAAAAAGAGACGAAAAGAAAATAAACCCGGTATCAAGATATGTCTAAGCAACGTTTCACTAAACATTTTCTCTAAACATGACGTAAACTGCGCGGAATGTCGATTGAGAGAACGACTTGGCTGACCAGAAGAGGAAGGACTGATGTTACTATTTTCAGACTTCCTCAGGGTCAGACTTGGCTTGTCAGGGCTTAAGTGAAAAGCTCCCCTTTATGATTTAGTAATCTTGTAATAGATCAAATAAAGAGCATTTAGTCGCTCTGGAGATTTTACGGGATTAAGGAAACAAATAATTGAAATATTTTACCATGATCTATGAGTTTTGCCTCGTGACACATTCAGACGTATCTATTACCTGTTGAATGGTATGGTATCCTACTGTACATAGAGAAGATTGCTTTGTAGGTGATATTTCGTTGCAAATTCTGTTTCTAGTAATAGTATACGCCAAAAGAACACGATTTAGTCTAATAAAGTTATATAATACGCGAGGAAATATTGTCGGACAAACCCGAAAGTGATAATCGGAAATGCAGTTGTATTTTTACTTTTCGTACCACTAAAATAAGAGCTTTAATGTTGAATGAAAGACTCAATCACAGGATATTCTGCCCTTTCTTAGCTGACAAGCATAATAATGACATGGTCTCATAAATATTCATATCCCCCTGCAGAATATTAGCCTTTGAAAGGCGGACCACCTGCTATCAAAATTAGCCAGCTGAAATGTGGTCAACATGCCACAGTAATTTGTGTACATCAAACATTCATTTATATCTATGAGTAACCTCATATTAAGTGTGAATAATTCTTAAAATTGCAATATCGAATTCAGAGTCCACCTGTAACTATGTAAAAATTAAATTAAGTTTGAAATGTATTGCTTATTAATAGAAAATCATAAAATCAAAATCGTCAAAGGGTTTTGAATGTTCAATATATACTTTAAAAACAGTATTTTTATATTTTTAAATAAGGTATTGCCATTTCGTTCCTACTCTCTATAGAAACCTACAACGGTATATATTCTCCTCAACCGCTATTAAATTTTACAAATCAATTAGTAAATGGAATTGCTTTAATTATTGTTACAGGTAGGCAGAGATGATAATCCCAATATTAATTTGTTCATAGGCTTGAGGAGAATTTTTTTTAATATACAAGTCTCTCAAGATAATATTACCGTCCGATTTTTGTGTATTTAGTTGAAGAGCTCAGAAATAACCTTCACTACAGAAAATGCCCCTCATTTGATTACTTCCATTTACAGCTTTATACTACGAATTAATATGATCAATTTATAAGCTTTTCCGAGTAAAAAATGCTATTCCAGGATATTTTAGAGGCAGAGTAAGCAGATGTTACTATTACGATTTTACAACGTTTTATGGAATGAGCCGTGTAAAGACTTCCTAGCCAATGATCCCTTCCTTAACATGATCCAAGGCAATGACATCTGTCATAAAGGAATTCCATTAATGGATGTTAGATAATACAACCAATTTCAATTTCCAAATATAATTCGGCTCAACTTCTGGTGACACAGAAGAGAACCACCTGTGTAGTTGAAAGAACTAGAAGGACGTTTGTTGCAATCAACCATGTAAAGAGGAAAAAATAAAATGACACAAACGTTAGGCAGAGCTATTTTCATCTTTTTTCATGACAGTTCATTATCTTTGGACACTGTTTAAATACCCATTGATGAGACAGCTGGTACCCAAGACTGTCAGCTGATATTCACTGCGATTCAGGTACCCTTCCTTGATCTTATATAGAAACATGGTTCCGGCAAGTAATAAAGAGGGTCGTAGCATGCCAGACATACAAGGTGTGTGACGTTATCTCACTGGTGGTCGTTATGCATGATGAGATCAGTTCAATCGTGAAAAGAGCCATGACATTAATTGTATAATAATTGCATACAAGTTTAACCCTAGGGAAAAAGTTTCATGGACACGTTTGACTGATATTGAAGAACAATAACAATGATAGCAAATTAGTAAGAGAGAGAGAGAGAGAGAGAGAGAGAGAGAGAGAGAGAGAGAGAGAGAGAGAGAGAGAGAGAGAGAGAGAGAGAGAGAGCCTTAGTAGGCTAACTTGTTTTGCATGTGTAATCTCAACCATCCTTTCGGGTATACAAAGCCGAGAGTAAAACCTACAAACAATTCATAATGAAGACAGCAATATTATGGTGGGGTGAAGGGGAGGAAGTCAAGGGGGCCAGACCTACCAAGTAATAGACCCGCCCAGCAGAAGAAGACCCTCAAGAAGCTATGGTCGGAGACGAAACGAAAGGAGGGGAAGGAGAGGGAGGTCTTTGGCAGTCTGAAATGTATATAATTTGGGACCTTGTCCCCACACGACTTCAGGGTTCACTTTCGTTCCTGATATGTAGATTAAGTTTTCAGGAAAAGACAAATAAACACTATTTGAAGTTATATTATACGTTAATGAATGTTTCTTTTACGATGACGAACACGAGTATACGCATACACACACATGTGGAGACAAATTTCACTACCACATTCACGCTTTAAATGTAAATTAATGGATACATATTCAGAGATGATAACTTACAAAAACCATTATTATTCCAATTACATACACTACACCTTTTTCCTTCATTTAGCAAGCATTCCAAAGATCACTGGATATTACTATTCTCTATTTTTAATCAATAATGTATTATCTGCAAACATCAACCATATTGCACTTCATTCGCAATTCATTTTCTTGAACTAAAAATTTACAGCAACTATGTCTTATATGTGCATAACTGATTAATGTCTTAGCGGGTGAATGATACAGAATTGATGACAATAAAATATGTTGGGAGTGTTGAGTGAAATGGAAGACATAATATATATATATATATATATATATATATATATATATATATATATATATATATATATATATATATATATATATATATACATATAAATATATATATACATACATATATATATATATATATATATATATATATATATATATATATATATATATATATATATATATATAAATTGCACTTAAAGCACTTTATTAAACTAGGAAAGATAATTATTTCGAGGACCTTATGCTATAAAACAACCCGGAAGACCACCATGGTCGTAACAGTTCCCTATGGTTACGTAATTCCGGGTGACATAAAGGAGACGGAAGGGCTGGTAGACGGATGGCTTTGGCACATGAGTTTATCAAGTATCTGCTGACAACAAATTCCTCATTTTCGTTTTCTATATCTTCCTAATTAACTAGTAGTTATGACTTCTTCCTTAAAAATGGTTGGATAAGCTTTACATTAACATATAAATGCGAAAATAAGTACAGAAAATTTTAAAGATATACATCGCATTATCATGCCGACATATTATTAGGTAACTTTATCGAAAGTACTCCTTATCTAAGTAGCGTTAGAAGCATTATTATTACTATTATTATTATTACTTGCTAAACTACAACCCTAGTTGGGAAAGCAGGGTGCTAATAGCCCAGGGACTCCAACAGAGAAAAAGTGCCCCACAGGTATGCAGACTCAAGTTTAAGCCTTCCATCACCTACTACTTTATTTGGGTGCGAAGCCAAAGGCTCAGGAAAATTAAATACTAAAACCTTCAGTCTTCAATTGCGCAATCAATGTGCAAAAGGAAAATTGAATACTAAAACCTTCAGTCTCGAATTGCGCAATCGATGTGCAAAAGGAAAATTGAATACTAAAACCTTCAGTCTTCAATTGCGCAATCAATGTGCAAAAGGAAAATTAAATACTAAAACCTTCAGTCTTCAATTGCGCAATCAATGTACAAAAGGAAAATGAAACACTAAAACCTTCAGTCTCGAATTGCGCAATCAATGTGCAAAAGGAAAATTAAATACTAAAACCTTCAGTCTTCAATTGCGCAATCAATGTGCAAAAGGAAAATTAAATACTAAAACCTTCAGTCTTCAATTACGCAATCAATGTGCAAAAGGAAAATTAAATACTAAAACCTTCAGTCTTCAATTGCGCAATCAATGTACAAAAGGAAAATGAAACACTAAAAGCTTCAGTCTCGAATTGCGCAATCAATGTGCAAAAGGAAAATTAAATACTAAAACTTCAGTCTTCAATTGCGCAATCAATGTGCAAAAGGAAAATTAAATACTAAAACCTTCAGTCTTCAATTGCGCAATCAATGTGCAAAAGGAAAATTAAATACTAAAACCTTCAGTCTTCAATTGCGCAATCAATATACAAAAGGAAAATTAAATACTAAAACCTTCAGTCTTCAATTGCGCAATCAATGAGCAAAAGGAAAATTAAATACTAAAACCTTCAGTCTTCAATTGCGCAATCAATGAGCAAAAGGAAAATTAAATACTAAAACCTTCAGTCTTCAATTGCGCAATCAATGTGCAAAAGGAAAATTAAATACTAAAACCTTCAGTCTCGAATTGCACAATCAATGTGCAAAAGGAAAATCAAACACTAAAAGCTTCAGTCTCGAATTGCACACTCAATGTGCAAAAGGAAAATCAAACACTAAAAGCTTCAGTCTCGAATTGCACACTCAATGTGCAAAAGGAAAATGAAACACTAAAAGCTTCAGTCTCGAATTGCGCAATCAATGTGCAAAAGGAAAATTAAATACTAAAACCTTCAGTCTCGAGTTGCGCAATCAATGTGCAAAAGGAAAATGAAACACTAAAAGCTTCAGTCTCGAATTGCGCAATCAATGTGCAAACCGTCGTTATTAACACAGGCCTAAGTGGTACATATAGACCATTAGCAAAAAGGAGAAATAATTATGTGTTCGTGCATGCGTAAACGTATTGTCTACTATCATTAAAAGAAACCTATAATACCAATATTCAGAAAAATCCAATAACGTGTAGGTCTATATATCCTATAATCATTTGGTGCACTAAGTGTTCTACGATAACTAATTGCCACTTTTCCACCTCCTGTATATCAGAGACTAGAAGAAATTTAGAACATTTTATCTCCTTTTATTTAACGAATCATAATTCAAAACGAAGACTATTATTGATTTATTTGCAAAATATTGCAGAGAGAGAGAGAGAGAGAGAGAGAGAGAGAGAGAGAGAGAGAGAGAGAGAGAGAGAGAGAGAGAGAGAGAGACTAATATTAAACGTAGAACTACAAATATATTGCAGCTTCTACACATGATGGTACGCTGGCTCCCAAGTAGTTCGGAGCTTTAAGGTCAATAACCTTCTAAATCTCGAAGTCTCAAAGGGTAAATGTTTTAACGATGCAAAAACCATTGTTCTTAATGAAATAAACGAGCGATGATAGCATTCATGTTAAACACAATGAGGAACAGTTTAATCCAGCAGCATTATCAAAGAAGAATGTGAGTACCAAGAATTGTTTATCTTTAGTTTACATGCTATTTTAGTTACGCGTGTTATTATAATTCCCGAACTTCCTTAACGCATACTTATCTGATGAAATATAATGATGATGTTTGAGAAGGACAATGATGATGTTGATGAGGATAATAATAAAGGCAATAATAATAGTAGAAGAGGTTACGAGCATAAGAATTAGATGGTTATGAACAAACTAAAACATCTATGACATAAGGAAATATGAAGTAAAAGAGAGAAAAAAATATATAAAACTATGTTGAAAAGCTGCAGTTACATGAATAGTATGATACTCGAGAAAATTACAAAATCAAATCAAATTACGTCAAGTGGGAGAAACAGACAGCAAAGACAAATTTCAGAACATCGTTCGAATTAGTGTCTGGGAAAAGTCGTAAATGAAAGTCTAGTGTCTGATTGGTATTACTAGAATATAAGAGACGAAATATCACCAAAATCTTCAAACTTAAATTTCACGTTTATCTCGACGATGCAGGGCATGAGAGAGAGAGAGAGAGAGAGAGAGAGAGAGAGAGAGAGAGAGAGAGAGAGAGATTGGGGAAATGGGGGGATGGGAGGGTCTATACACCTGTAACGTCCATGAGTGTCAAAGTGCCAAATCGGATTATGCTGACTTCTTTTGGCAAGAGTTCAAGATTTGCTTTTCTAATCTACTATCATCGCTCACATGAATTCAAAATTCTAAAGCTTTTAGATGATTAGGTCACAACCGATACTGTACATTAAACTATTTGTCGGTTTTAAAGAGCTGCTTATTTTTAAGGAAAAATTTAGATTAAACTCTTCCAAAAGAACATAATTTTAAGGAATTGCCTAGACATCCTATTCAAAAGATTCTGCAAGAAAAGGATAATTATGAAACAAAAAGGTGTCGTGGAATAAATATATATATATATATATATATATATATATATATATATATATATATATATATATATATATATATATATATATATATATATATATATATATATATATACAGTATATATATAAATATATATATATAAATATATATATATAAATATATATATATAAAATATATATATATATATATATATATATATATATATATATATATATATATATATATATATATATATATATATAATATATCAGCCTATATGTAGAACATATAGTATGTATGTACCATCTTCCCATGAAACCCTGTTACCTTTGGCAATATTGATGAAAAATTTTTCCCCATCAATATTGTTAAATCACTTCCCATGATACTCTGTTACCTCTGGTAACAAACATTGGTAAAAACCTCTTTCCATCAACAAACATCGATAAATCATCTTTCCATGCAACCCTGTTACCTTTGACAACAAACATTGGTAAATCATCTTACCGTGAAACCCTGTTACCTTTTGTAACAAATATAAAAAAAATCTTCCCATCCACTAACATGATATGTTTGTTGATATAAATCCTCTTTCCATGATACCCTGTTACCTTTAGAAAATAACAGGCAAATAATCTTCCCTTAAAATCCTGACAAAATAAATAGGTATATAATTTTTCTGTGAAACCAAAAAAATGGTGAACGATCTTCCTATGAAACCTTATTACCCATACTTTTAATGAAGTGTGGTATTTTGTACAACAAACTTCAGAATGAAACCCTGAGATTTTCATTCCAAACACTAAACAAAAAGTCACCGCAAATTCGTTACTTTAAAATGAAAACAATGTGACTCCTTGGGTGGGAAAGTCGGCAGACGGATGCTAACCAAAATTAGCGCCACAAAAGCCGTGTTACCTAACAGACGTAGGGTGGGGTCGAAGGTCTTAGGAATTCAACCAACAAAAGTTCTACTGTATGATGAGAGAGAGAGAGAGAGAGAGAGAGAGAGAGAGAGAGAGAGAGAGAGAGAGAGAGAGAGAATTTTCCATCTATCAATGCATAAGAATTGTCAGTATAAACACGAAGGAAGAAGAAAAAAATGTCTCTCGAATTGCAAAATTGATCAATAATGGCTGTTATTATATATTCTATAAGATAGCTTATATATCTTGAAAAGGATTAGATACAATATGTTCAAATCGATGGTAGTGTAAGAGAATTAGCAGTAATGCATTTAATATAAATGACTGACATACGTACAATTATCATAAATAACGCAATAAAACTTCTAGAATGTTATATCTCGGCTCCTGATTATAAGTTATACCATAGGCTTTTAATTCTATATCTTTAAAGGAAAATGTTTTGAAATTCTGTACGTTTTCAGCAGATTTGACCAATTGATTATTAGATATCTGGCATCATAATATTCATCAGATTCAAATAACTGCTTATCAACTTAATAGGTATACATTCTAGAGGCAAATTTTACTCTTATCTATAACGAGATAATCCCCATCTATTCGCTTTGATCCTCCCATGAATCTTGTGAAAGATGATGTCATGCTATATATTTGTGTTTAGAAGGCGTGCCTGCTAAATGCACGAGATATAAACTCCGGTATCAGGGCCCTGCTGACATTAGGAGGAACCAGGAGGCGTTAATGGGCTAAATATACTCTAATATACGGGACACTGAATGGCAACAAAAACTTCAAGGGGGAACTTCTGTGGCGGGAGCAGGTAAGGAGACGGCTGAATATACGAGAAACAGATACTTCCCCCTCTCCATTCTCTCTATTTTCTTTTGAAACTTATTTAAATATTAAAATCTCCAGCAAATTTCAAAATTATGAGGCCCTGGTCCCTTTCTTATTGTTATTATAAGTTTATCAATCTTTACAATTTCACGATAAAATTCCAACCAAACAAATTGTAAATAGACAAAGAAAACAAAACAGACAAAAATCTAAAATCGAAATAGTATCCAAAATTAGTTTCTTGTGTAAAGACAAGAACAGCTGCACGTTAATGGCTCATTTACAACGATAACATCCTTCCTTTACACTTGAGCACAATCCCAAGGAAAGCCGATACCCGGTCAGAGACCAGATAATTTTTACAGTGATCCACCTAACTCAGAACGAACAAACAGGACTGGATGTAAACTGTGTCGATTGCAACATACTTCTTACAGAAAAGCGGAGTCTCGGTATCAAGAAAAGACCATCGACAGACATAGGATAAGTAAATTCACTGATAAGAACAGAGAAAAATCTAAGAAACTTTAAGTGCCTAGACCTCAAGGATATATAAAAGAAAACAGTTATGGAGTGTTGAAAATAGCAACAGCAATGACCTTCGTATATGTTGAATTTCTGCAGCAATTTGGCCAAGGGCAAAACCAATTATAAAGGCAACGTGTCAGGAGTCCTTGTTTCTTCTTTCCACCATCTACCCCTCCCCATTACTAAGCGTCTAAGGATTGCGGCCAAAGGGATTAAGGAAATGGCGTGAGAGCACAATGGGGGGGGGGGGGGGGAATTAGAGACCCAGGAGGTTAGATATAATCTCTCAAGTAAGACCTTGGTTTCCTAAGGAATTATTCTCATCAGAGTGTTAGGAGGGAATCACGAAGGTTAGCCTCCTTGAGGGGAATGGAGAAAAGAAGCAAGCATGAGATACCCTGGGGATTAGGAGGGGAACGGGGACGCAGAGGGCCAGCTTTTCCTCACCTGCATGTGTCTTTGTATCACGTACAATCTTGAGAATTTTTGCAGTTCTTTTTCTCTTAGCCAAATGACCACGTGGTCACTGTTGTGGCTGTGGGCGCCCTCTGACTGGCAATTCTAGTATATAAAAATGTATTGCATTCAGGATGAGAAAAAGCAAACGAAAGGAACTAATGATTGGATCAATTTTCGCCGTAAAGTGAGCTAAGATACGTTCTTTGTACATTTATCCCTAGAGTTTAAGGTTTTATTGAACACAGATCTTAGCTACCAGTTATAAGTTTCTTCCCAGTCGCTAATTTTAGAACATGGAATTTTTTCTCACCTGTAACCTATCCCACGGCCTGTGATGTTCACTATTTGAGGTCATGTCTTACCATCGCTAAGGATTTGGTCTGCTATTTGTCTCTATTCATCACTTGCTACTATTATTCTTTTTATTCTACAACTAAAAATCTCAACTGCCAAAGTCTTGCCCACAATACAACAGCTTGAAAATTTAATATATCTAAATTAAATTACTTACTTTTAGCCTATTTACAAAATAAAATAATCAATGGCAATTATTAAGAATCAACAGCTGTTGTGTGACTACTATTACAAAAGCAGGATTTTACAGATGTATGTATAAAGGGGCAGTAATCTGAGTTATTCAAATCAGTTTTGACTCAGGCTACTAATAAAAGTCATGAGAATAGTTAATGAATAATTTTCTCTCCACCATTCTTAGAATAACAAAATAATGTGGTCAGCGTATTCAAACTACCGTAAGCTAATGAACCCCAAGTATACATATATTCGTGTATATTTTTTATCATATTAACGAGATACCTTTTTATCACTTTATGAACTTGCCTATCCCATCCCATAAAAAAAGCATAGTGAAATATCAGTTACAAGCAACTTCCTCAGCACAGAGTATTGCAGAAGGATTGAAAGAAATGATTTACAAGGGATGACCCGGGATGACCCACCCTCCAGATTTGGTCACGAAGTTAAAGAGTTTATAATTGTCGATACCCTGTTGCATAAACACCACTGAACAGAGGTACAAACATGCATTTAATGTTTACCTAGAAAGATTCTGACTTTTCATAAACTGTAAGCGAAGCTGTTAAACTTAAGCATTAAGTTTTCGAACAATGTACCATACGACGTATTCTCCGATGAAAAAAAAAGTTTCTGTAAAAGTTGACATCTTGACAGATATCATCTGATACAAAGGAAAATTTTCGGCAAAACAACTCTTATAAAAGAAGGTAATAAATAAAAACAAAACAAGAACTCGCAGTATCTTACGAAACCAACAAAAATTGGCCACATAACTGCATAAATAAACAGCCGAAGTCAATCAAATAGCGAGAGAGAGAGAGAGAGAGAGAGAGAGAGAGAGAGAGAGAGAGAGAGAGAGAGAGAGAGAGAGAGATTTCAACAGGTGAATAAAGAGTAACATTCCAAGATAAATATGACAGAAAAAGTAATCTTGGCTCTTTTCTTAAGTCTTAGGCTGCTGGCATCTCAGAGTAGTTCTAAAACCAGGATAGTTTCCAATTATAATATTGTTTGCCGTCATCATTTATATTACAGCAGTTGGAGGCACAATTCTTTTCCGTAATATTCCCTAAATCCGCCACTTTGAAGAATATAAATAAAAAAAAATAAATTATCTTTGGACATTTCGCTTTTAAGGAAAATTATTCGAAAATGTAGTTAATCGTCGGTTATATAAGAAGTGAAATAACGACAAATGAATGACTGAAGTCATTATCTAGAGGATTTTATAGACTGATCTATTCTGAAAATTGAGATCTCAAAATATTTCATTTACTTTCCTTTTCATATTTAACTGTCCCAAAACGATAGTCAAATTACTACGGAAAATAAATATGTATTCTTTTTTTTTTCAAGAAATACAATCTTACAATCCTACAATGGCTAAAGTAATACTTATACAATTAACCTTATTCATAAACAAATACTACAGCAAACATCAATATAAGTCAAATGCCTATCAGCCCATTTACCAAAGAATGGCAAATTTCTTCCTTTGCATCACCACTCTTCTATGATGTAAACCAACAAACCAATTCCTTCTCTCGTCCCTTAGACAGGAAATTTTCCTGTTAAGATATTCGATGTCTTGATACTGCCAAATCTTACATCAGACAAGAAAATCTACTCATAACAAATACGCTTACCGACACATTTTCTAGTTATATTTCTTAGCTTTTACTGTGATTACTTGTGAGAGAAAATGGGAGGGAAAAATATGATCGTCAACGTAAAACTAAGATATAATATATATATATATATATATATATAAACGTATATATATATATATATATATATATATATATATATATATAAACGTGTATATATATATATATATATATATATATATATATATATATATATATATATACATATATATATATATATATATATATCCTGAATATAGAATAAGACTGTCACTTTAGGGTTGATTGATC